>NC_074674.1:43756960-43869460 GCF_029448725.1 Salvelinus fontinalis | reverse complement strand
AAAACAAGTGACCCTAAAACATTCCATCACACAGCTCTACAATGTCAAGAGATGAAACCAGAGAAGAGTCCCCTCAGCCAGCTGGTTCTGAGGCTCAGTTCACTAACCCAAACCAACCCCATAGAGCCTCAGGACAGCACTCAGACAGCTGGTTCTGAGGCTCAACCATCTTCATCACTCTTCATCACACAGCTCTACAATGTCAAGAGATGAAACCAGAGAAGAGTCCCCTCAGCCAGCTAGTTCTGAGGCTCAGTTCACCAACCCAAACCAACCCCATAGAGCCTCGGGACAGCCCTCAGAAAATCTGGCCCAACCAAATCATCAAAAAACAAAAAGAAAAATATATAACCTATTGGAAAGACACCACAAAAAATCAAAGTAAACTTCAATGCTATTTGGCTCTAAACAGACAGTACATGGTGGCACACTATTTGACCACTGTGACTGATAGAAATCTGAGGAAAACATTGACTAGGTACCGACTCAGTGAGCACAGTCTGGCTATAGAGACCGGTCGTCACAGACAAACCTGGCTGCCCAGAGAGGACAGGCTGTGCTCACTATGCTCCAGGGGAGAGGTAGAGACAGAGGTGCATTTCCTACTACACTGTGACAAATACTCAGACCTAAGAGCATATTTCTTTCCCAAAATTATAACTCAATACAAAAAATTTGAAACTATAAAAGATGAAGAAAAAATCTAATATTTATTGTGTGAAAAGCCAAAATGTGCAGTTTTGGCAGCCAAATATGTGTCCTCCTGCCATAACCTGAGGGACAGCCAGTGAAAAATGCAAAGTAATGTTGATAATATTTCCCATTTAGCTTAGTTTTGTTTTGTCTTTCATACCAGGTCATATGTCTTCTCAAGTCATATTGACACTGGTCTACTACCGTTGATTTAATTTATTGTTGTTCTGATTAATATTGTTGTTGTTGTTGTTGTTAATGGTAATCCCATGTCCACTACTACTGTTATTATTGCTGTTGGTCCCACCATTTATTTATATATAAATATATATATATATATTTTGTATATATATATACATATATATTTGATTTTTATTTTTCGATATGTATACTTTGACAATAATAATGAACTTGCCATGTCAATAAAGTCAATTGAATTGAATTGAATTGAGAGAGAGAGGGAGAGAGAGAGAGAAAGAGAGAGAGAGAGAGAGAGAGAGAGAGAGAGAGAGGGGGAGAGGGAGAGATAGAGAGATTGTGTGTTGTGTATTGTGTTGGTATTTGCATGTGTGCTGAAGGGGTTTCTTCACATTTTGTTTTCTTTGACCAGTCTTTTTGTCTCTATGGAAATAGGACTGAACAAAGGATAGAGATGCCATTCATCCCTCCATCATTACATCACTACAATATGAAGTTGGGTAGCAGGAGGTACAGGTGTTGAAATGCACCTGAATAACATCCACCTGTCCCAGAGGTGACAGAACCACTCAGAGAGAGAGAGAGAGAGAGACAGGGAGAGAGAGAGACAGAGGGAGAGCTGACAACAATATAATACAACAACAAAGACAACATCTACAACAACAGCAAACATCAGGTATGAGGATTTATCTAATATCTGCACGTATGCCTGTTGAAAGAATAAAGTACAACACATTTAGTGATTTAGTATTTTTATTTAGTAAAGACTTATTGTTCATGTTTGTAAATATATATTTTTGAACACCAGAAAATACTAGCCTGGATGTGCGTACTGTGCATGAAATAAGTTGTGTGATTTAAAATGTGAAATGCTCCTTCAAACAGTGATTATAGACAGCCTATTTACATATTAATATAAGAGCACTTTATGTTTGTGTTTTCAGTGATTACTTTTCAACACTTAATGCATCTGTAGCATGTCACCATGTTGTTGGTAGTAGTTCTAGTTAACATCTGTAGCATGTCACCATGTTGTTGGTAGTAGTTCTAGTTAACATCTGTAGCATGTCACCATGTTGTTGGTAGTAGTTCTAGTTACTGTAGCATGTCACCATGTTGTTGGTAGTAGTTCTAGTTAATATCTGTAGCATGTCACCATGTTGTTGGTAGTAGTTCTAGTTAACATCTGTAGCATGTCACCATGGTGTTGGTAGTAGTTCTAGTTACTGTAGCATGTCACCATGTTGTTGGTAGTAGTTCTAGTTAACATCTGTAGCATGTCACCATGTTGTTGGTAGTAGTTCTAGTTACTGTAGCATGTCACCATGTTGTTGGTAGTAGTTCTAGTTAACATCTGTAGCATGTCACCATGTTGTTGGTAGTAGTTCTAGTTACTGTAGCATGTCACCATGTTGTTGGTAGTAGTTCTAGTTACTGTAGCATGTCACCATGTTGTTGGTAGTTCTAGTTAACATCTGTAGCATGTCACCATGTTGTTGGTAGTAGTTCTAGTTAACATCTGTAGCATGTCACCATGTTGTTGGTAGTAGTTCTAGTTACTGTAGCATGTCACCATGGTGTTGGTAGTAGTTCTAGTTAACATCTGTAGCATGTCACCATGTTGTTGGTAGTAGTTCTAGTTACTGTAGCATGTCACCATGTTGTTGGTAGTAGTTCTAGTTAACATCTGTAGCATGTCACCATGTTGTTGGTAGTAGTTCTAGTTAACATCTGTAGCATGTCACCATGTTGTTGGTAGTAGTTCTAGTTACTGTAGCATGTCACCATGGTGTTGGTAGTAGTTCTAGTTAACATCTGTAGCATGTCACCATGTTGTTGGTAGTAGTTCTAGTTACTGTAGTATGTCACCATGTTGTTGGTAGTAGTTCTAGTTAACATCTGTAGCATGTCACCATGTTGTTGGTAGTAGTTCTAGTTAACATCTGTAGCATGTCACCATGTTGTTGGTAGTAGTTCTAGTTAACATCTGTAGCATGTCACCATGTTGTTGGTAGTAGTTCTAGTTACTGTAGCATGTCACCATGTTGTTGGTAGTAGTTCTAGTTACTGTAGCATGTCACCATGTTGTTGGTAGTAGTTCTAGTTAACATCTGTAGCATGTCACCATGTTGTTGGTAGTAGTTCTAGTTACTGTAGCATGTCACCATGTTGTTGGTAGTAGTTCTAGTTACTGTAGTATGTCACCATGTTGTTGGTAGTAGTTCTAGTTACTGTAGCATGTCACCATGTTGTTGGTAGTAGTTCTAGTTAACATCTGTAGCATGTCACCATGTTGTTGGTAGTAGTTCTAGTTACTGTAGCATGTCACCATGTTGTTGGTAGTAGTTCTAGTTACTGTAGCATGTCACCATGTTGTTGGTAGTAGTTCTAGTTACTGTAGCATGTCACCATGTTGTTGGTAGTAGTTCTAGTTAACATCTGTAGCATGTCACCATGATGTTGGTAGTAGTTCTAGTTACTGTAGCATGTCACCATGTTGTTGGTAGAAGTTCTAGTTACTGTAGCATGTCACCATGTTGTTGGTAGTAGTTCTAGTTAACATCTGTAGCATGTCACCATGTTGTTGGTAGTAGTTCTAGTTAACATCTGTAGCATGTCACCATGGTGTTGGTAGTAGTTCTAGTTAACATCAGTAGCATGTCACCATGTTGTTGGTAGTAGTTCTAGTTAATATCTGTAGCATGTCACCATGTTGTTGGTAGTAGTTCTAGTTAACATCTGTAGCATGTCACCATGTTGTTGGTAGAAGTTCTAGTTACTGTAGCATGTCACCATGTTGTTGGTAGTAGTTCTAGTTAACATCTGTAGCATGTCACCATGTTGTTGGTAGTAGTTCTAGTTACTGTAGCATGTCACCATGGTGTTGGTAGTAGTTCTAGTTAACATCTGGAGCATGTCACCATGTTGTTGGTAGTAGATCTAGTTAACATCTGTAGCATGTCACCATGTTGTTGGTAGTAGTTCTAGTTAACATCTGTAGTATGTCACCATGTTGTTGGTAGTAGTTCTAGTTACTGTAGCATGTCACCATGTTGTTGGTAGTAGTTCTAGTTAACATCAGTAGCATGTCACCATGTTGTTGGTAGTAGTTCTAGTTAACATCTGTAGCATGTCACCATGTTGTTGGTAGTAGTTCTAGTTAACATCTGTAGCATGTCACCATGTTGGTAGTAGATCTAGTTAACATCTGTAGCATGTCACCATGTTGTTGGTAGTAGTTCTAGTTAACATCTGTAGCATGTCACCATGTTGTTGGTAGTAGTTCTAGTTAACATCTGTAGCATGTCACCATGTTGTTGGTAGTAGTTCTAGTTAACCTCTCTAGGGTATGTGGGACGGTAGCGTCTCACCTCGTCAACAGCCAGTGAAACTGCAGGGCGCCAAATTCAAAACAACAGAAATCCCATAATTAAAATACTTCAAACATACAAGTATTTCACACCATTTTAAAGATACACTTGTTGTAAATCCAGCCACAGTGTCCGATTTTCAAATAGGCTTTACGACGAAAGCAAACCAAATGATTATGTTAGGTGAGAGCCTATTCACAGAAGAGAGGAGTCACAAAAAGCAGAAATATAGATAAAATGAATCACTAACCTTTGATGATCTTCATCAGATGACACTCATAGGAATTCATGTTACACAATACATGTATGTTTTGTTCGATAAAGTTCATATTTATATCCAAAAATCTCAGTTTACATTGGCGCGTTATGTTCAGTAGTTCCAAAACATCCGGTGATTTTGCAGAGCGCCACATCAACACATTAATTTACAGAAATAGTCATCATAAATCTTGATGAAAATACAAGTGTCACACATTGAATTTTAGATCCACTTCTCCTTAACTTCTCTGCGCTACGGATCCCTTTTATGGGATCACTTTTCTAAACAACGGCTAGAATTGCAGGGCGCCAAATGCAAAAAATATTACAAAAAATATTTATAATCACGCAATCACAAGTGAAATATACCAAAACACAGCTTAGCTTGTTGTTAATCCACCTATCGTGTCAGATTTAGAAAATAAATTTTACAGCCAAAGAAATCCAAGCTTTTGTGAGTGTAGCTTTTAATGCTACATTAGCTAGCCCCAAATTAGCATGGTCACGAAAGTCATAAAAGCAATAAAATTAATCGCTTACCTTAGATAATCTTCGGATGTTTCCACTCACGAGACTCCCAGTTACACAATAAATCTTATTTTTGTTCGATAAATATTACTTTTATAACAAAAAAACGCCATTTGGGTTGCGCGTTATGTTGAGAAAACTACAGCCTCGTTCCGGTCCTGAAAGGAAGAAGAAAATTACCAAACGTATCAGATTAAAAAATATTACAAAAAATATTTATAATCATGTAATCACAAGTGAAATATACCAAAACACAGTTTAGCTTGTTGTTAATCCACCTATCGTGTCAGATTTTGAAAATATGCTTTACAGCGAAAGAAATCCAAGCTTTTGTGAGTGTAGCTTTCAATGCTACAACAGTTAGCCTTATATTAGCTTGGTTAGCTTGGTCACGAAAGTCAGAAAAGCAATAAAATGAATCGCTTACCTTTGATAATCTTCGGATATTTGCACTCACGAGACTCCCAGTTACACAATAAATGTTATTTTTGTTCGATAAATATTACTTTTATAACAAAAAAACGCCATTTGGGTTGCGCGTTATGTTCGGAAAACCACAGCCTCGTTCCGTTCGACGAAAATTCCAAAAAGTATCCGTAATGTTCGTAGAAACATGTCAAATGTTTTTTATAATCAATCCTCAGGTTGTTAATCGATAATATTTCAAACGGACCGTAACCTTCAATAAAAGAGAGAAAGAAAATGTAGAGCTACCCCTCTCGCGCGCAGGAACAAATCAAAGGACACCTGAATAGTTTGAAAAATCTCTCTCACTTTTCAAAATAAAAGCCTGAAACTATGTCTAACGCCTGGTCACAGCCTGAGGAAGCCTTTGGAAAAGGAATCTGGTTGATACCCCTTTAAATGGAAGAAAGACGGGCCAGGAAACACAGATAAAAAAAAATAAAAAAAAACTTCCGGGTTAGATTTCCTCAGGTTTTCGCCTGCAAAATCAGTTTTGTTATACTCACAGACAATATTTTGACAGTTTTGGAAACTTTGGAGTGTTTTCTATCCTAATCTGTAAATTATATGCATATTCTACGATCTGGACCTGAGAAATAGTCCGTTTACCTTGGGAACGTTATAAAAAATAATAAAAATAAATCTGACACCTAGCGTCAAGAAGTTAACATCTGTAGCATGTCACCATGTTGTTGGTAGTAGTTCTAGTTACTGTAGCATGTCACCATGTTGTTGGTAGTAGTTCTAGTTACTGTAACATGTCACCATGGTGTTGGTAGTAGTTCTAGTTAACATCTGTAGCATGTCACCATGTTGTTGGTAGTAGTTCTAGTTACTGTAGCATGTCACCATGTTGTTGGTAGTAGTTCTAGTTAACATCTGTAGCATGTCACCATGTTGTTGGTAGTAGTTCTAGTTACTGTAGCATGTCACCATGTTGTTGGTAGAGGTTCCAGTTAACATTTGTTTTCCCTCCAATCTCCAGGGATGGACCAACCTCTGTTCCTCCTCCTTGTTTTCTCAGGTAAGTGTTCATTCCTGTATGTTTGTGTTCATGTGCGTTTGTGGGTGTTTTTTATTTGCACTCTCATAATGTTGGTTTGTTCTCCACAGGGCTGTCCATCCTCTCCTCATAATGTTGATTTGTTCTCCACAGGGCTGTCCATCCTCCTCTCATAATGTTGGTTTGTTCTCCACAGGGCTGTCCATCCTCTCCTCATAATGTTGATTTGTTCTCCACAGGGCTGTCCATCCTCTCCTCATAATGTTGGTTTGTTCTCCACAGGGCTGTCCATCCTCCCCTCATAATGTTGGTTTATTCTCCACAGGGCTGTCCATCCTCCCCTCATAAAGTTGGTTTGTTCTCCACAGGGCTGTCCATCCTCCCCTCATAATGTTGGTTTGTTCTCCACAGGGCTGTCCATCCTCCTCTCATAATGTTGGTTTGTTCTCCACAGGCTGTCCATCCTCCCCTCATAATGTTGGTTTGTTCTCCACAGGGCTGTCCATCCTCCCCTCATAATGTTGGTTTGTTCTCCACAGGGCTGTCCATCCTCCCCTCATAATGTTGGTTTGTTCTCCACAGGGCTGTCCGTCCTCCCCTCATAATGTTGGTTTGTTCTCCACAGGGCTGTCCATCCTCCCCTCATAATGTTGGTTTGTTCTCCACAGGGCTGTCCATCCTTCCCTCATAATGTTGGTTTGTTCTCCATAGGGCTGTCCATCTTCCTCTCATAATGTTGGTTTGTTCTCCAAAGGGCTGTCCATCCTCCTCTCATAATGTTGGTCTGTTCTCCACAGGGCTGTCCATCCTCCTCTCATAATGTTGGTTTGTTCTCCACAGGGCTGTCCATCCTCTCCTCATAATGTTGGTTTGTTCTCCACAGGGCTGTCCATCCTCCCCTCATAATGTTGGTTTGTTCTCCACAGGGCTGTCCATCCTCCTCTCATAATGTTGGTTTGTTCTCCACAGGGCTGTCCATCCTCCCCTCATAATGTTGGTTTGTTCTCCACAGGGCTGTCCATCCTCCCCTCATAATGTTGGTTTGTTCTCCACAGGGCTGTCCATCCTCCCCTCATAATGTTGGTTTGTTCTCCACAGGGCTGTCCGTCCTCCCCTCATAATGTTGGTTTGTTCTCCACAGGGCTGTCCATCCTCCTCTCATAATGTTGGTTTGTTCTCCACAGGGCTGTCCATCCTCCCCTCATAATGTTGGTCTGTTCTCCACAGGGCTGTACATCCTCCCTGTCAGGTTTTGGACAAGACTGTTCGGGTTTTGGTCACTAGATGTCCCCATTGCACCTTTTTTGTACCTTTTGTTTCTCTTGCTCTAATTATTGTTTGCACCTGTAGGTCATTCCCTTGTTAGTATTTAAACCCTGTGTGTTCCTCAGTTCCTTGCTCAGTGTTTGTAAGTTAGCACCCAGCCCCAGCCCAAGCCTTGTTTTATACAGATATTTCTCTTGTTGGATTTTCCAGAGGTTCTCTGGTTTAGTTCTTGTGTATTATTTGAGTAGTCTTTTGAGGTTTGTTTTTCCCTGCTGTTTGTTACCACTTTGTGGAGTTTCTTTTGTATTTTGGAGGATTTCCATTTTGTGCCTCTTGGCTTTATTTTTGGACATTGTGGATTTAGTTTCTTTGCCTGAAGATTTTGTTCTTTAATTAAACCACCATCTCTAGTACTGCTGTGTCTGCCTCATCTTCTGGGTTCTGACGATTATTAGTGACTGTTTCTCGCATCGGGTCCTGACAGAAACACTGAGCCATTATAATGAACCCAGAGGCAGCCAGTACCCAGGATCTTTTTTCCATGCTGTCCCACCACGAGGGGACTGTCCAACGCCACGAAGCTGCTCTGGTTCAGCAAGAGGCCTTAATGGCTAGACATTCTCAACTTCTGTCAGAGATGCTGACTTCCATAAAGCAGATTTCGGATCGACTTTCCCCGGCAACCGCTTCTGCTCCAGTTCATCCGATTCAAGTGCCCCTGGCAGTTAACCCCCTGGCTGAACCTCGTCTGCCGCCTCCCCAACGGTTCTCAGGGGATCCGAGTGTTTGTAAGGGGTTTTTCACCCAATGTTTTCTCTCCTTTGAGCTGCAACCATCGTCGTTTCCCACCGACCGGTCCAAGATAGCATATATCATCACCCTGCTGTCGGAAAAAGCCCTAGCCTGGGCTACTGCTGTGTGGGATGCCCAAAGTCCCTGCTGTGCCAGCTACTCTACCTTTGCTGAAGAATTCAAGCGAGTGTTTCAAGGTCCTACCAACGGCCCTGACTCAGCCAAACAGCTCCTGACTCTCCGCCAAGGTCGGCGCAGCGTGACGGACTATGCCATCCAGTTCCGCACTGTGGCAGCAGCAAGTGGCTGGAACGACGAGGCGCTCACAGTGTGTTTTTTGAAGGGTCTTTCTGACACCATCCAAGATGAACTGGCCACTCGGGAACCACCGGACAACCTCGAGTCCCTGATCAAGTTGGCTTCACGCATAGACCAGCGTCTGAGAGAGAGAGAACTCAACCGTAGACCGCTCACCCTAGCTCCTATCGGTTCCAGCTCCGAGTCTCCACCTTTATCCTCGCTGGCTCCACCAGAACCCATGCAGGTTGGACGCATCTCCCAGGCTGAGAGAGACCGCCGGATGAGGGAGCGATGCTGTCTATATTGCGGCAAACCGGGCCATTTCCGCTCCACGTGTCCCGGGCTCCAGGGAAACGCACTCTCCCGTGCAGGCCTGGGAGGACTGTAACGGGAAACATAACCTCCTCCCATCCATCCAACTCCCGCCTGCTCATTCCAGTTACCCTTTCCTGGGACGACCACGAGTTTTCTCTTCAAGCCTTGGTAGACTCTGGAGCCGCAGGTAACTTCATGGATGGGGTCTGGGCGAAGGAGAATGGCGTTCCTTCTAAACCTCTAAGTGACCCCATAAGGATTACTACGTTGGATAGAAGCCCTTTGGGATCTGGATTTGTCACTCGTGCAACTACCCCCTTGCGACTTTCAGTTTCCCAACACCAGGAAGTGATGAACTTTCATCTGATCTCCTGTTCCGAGTTCCCTCTCGTCCTTGGTTATCCCTGGCTTCACAGCCATAACCCTCACATCGACTGGTCTGTGGGCACTATCAAGCAGTGGGGTCCTACGTGCCAAGCCACTTGTATCTTCCCGAGTTCCCCGAGTTCCCCTTCCGAGTCTCTAGAATCCATCGACCTGTCCCGAGTTCCCGAGTGTTACCATGACCTCAAACTGGTATTTAGCAAACAGAGGGCCACCAAACTACCACCCCATAGACCTTACGATTGCACCATCGACCTGTTTCCGGGGACCTGCCCTCCCAGGGGTCGGATCTTTTCCCTTTCTCCTCCCGAACGAGCTGCTATGGATACCTACATCAAGGACGCTCTGGCAGCAGGCCTCATGCGTCCATCTACCTCACCGGCGGGAGCAGGGTTTTTCTTTGTGGCCAAGAAAGACGGTGGATTACGACCTTGCATTGACTACCGGGGACTCAATGCCATAACCGTCCGTAACCGCTACCTGCAACCCCTTATGGCCACAGCCTTTGAGCTGCTCCAGGAAGCAGTTGTCTTCACTAAGCTTGACCTGCGGAACGCATACCATCTTGTGCGGATCAAACCCGGGGACGAGTGGAAGACCGCTTTCAACACGCCTACTGGTCACTACGAATACTCGGTGATGCCCTTCGGCCTGACCAACGCCCCGGCTGTGTTCCAAGCGCTCATAAACGATGTGCTTAGGGATATGCTTAACATCTTCGTGTTTGTTTACTTGGATGACATCCTCATCTTTTCGAGCTCCCTTCAAGAACACACTAAGCATGTCAGACAAGTGCTCAAACGCCTCCTAGACAGCCATTTGTACGTTAAGCCGGAAAAGTGTGAATTCCATTCCTCTCGAGTACAATTCCTGGGATTTATAGTGGAACCCGGTCGAGTCCAGATGGACCCCAAGAAGGTAGGGGCGGTAGCGGATTGGCCTACCCCCAAGTCCGTTAAGGAAGTTCAGCGTTTCCTAGGCTTCACCAACTTTTATCGCAAGTTCATCAAGAACTTCAGCTCGGTGGCAGCCCCTCTCTCAGCTGTAACCAAGGGTGGCAACACAAGGTTTCTGTGGGGAAGAGAGGCTGAGACGGCCTTCCAAGGACTCAAGCAGCGCATCCTCTCTGCTCCCATCCTGACACTACCAACGGCGGATGAACCTTTTGTGGTGGAGGTAGACGCATCAGAGGTTGGGGTTGGAGCTGTCCTGTCTCAGAGGGGTGAAGACAAGAAGCTTCATCCTTGCGCCTTCTTCTCTCACCGGCTTACCCCGGCCGAGAGGAATTACGATGTGGGGGATCGTGAACTCCTAGCGGTTAAGATGGCATTGAAGGAATGGAGACACTGGCTCGAGGGGGCTTCTCAACCGTTTCAAGTGCTTACGGACCACAAAAATCTGGAATATATCCAGCAGGCGAAGCGGTTGAACTCCAGACAAGCTCGATGGTCTCTTTTCTTCAGCCGATTTCAGTTTATCCTCACCTATAGACCCGGGTCGAAGAATCTCAAACCGGACGCCTTGTCACGAATCTACTCTCCTGCCATTCGAGAAGATACTGACATGACTGTCCTTCCGGCCACTAAGATCGTGGCTCCGATCTCGTGGCAAGTGGAGGATACCGTGAAACAAGCTCAAGCCATCGAACCGGGTCCTGGAGGAGGTCCGGCCAATCGGTTGTTTGTTCCCAAGGCAGCAAGGTCCCAAGTCCTTCTGTGGGGGCACTCCTCTCGCCTCACCTGTCACCCGGGCGTAGGTCGCACCTTGGAGTTCATCCAGCGTAAGTTCTGGTGGCCCACCATAAAGGACGACGTTGCCACATTCGTCAAGGCCTGTTCCGTGTGCTGCCAGGGCAAATCTTCTCACCTCCGCCCTCAAGGACTCCTTCACCCTTTATCTATTCCCCACCGACCCTGGTCCCATATCTCGTTGGACTTTATTACTGGCCTTCCTCCGTCCCATGGTAATACTACGATCCTAGTCATCATCGACAGGTTTTCTAAGGCGGCCAGGTTTGTTCCCTTGACCAAATTACCTTCTGCCAAGGAAACAGCTGAGTTGATGATTAACCATGTGTTCCGAGTCTTTGGGATTCCGCAAGATATGGTTTCCGACAGAGGTCCCCAGTTCGCCTAAAGGTTTTGGAAGGCCTTCTGCCAACTCATAGGGGCCACGGCCAGTTTATCTTCAGGGTACCATCCGGAGTCCAATGGCCAAACTGAGAGGATGAATCAGGAGCTGGAAACCACCCTCAGATGCATGGTTTCCAACAACCCGTCCACATGGTCATCCTTCATTGTTTGGGCCGAGTACGCGCACAACACCTTGTGCTCCTCCTCCACTGGTATATCCCCGCATGAGTGTCAGTTTGGCTATGCGCCTCTATTGTTCCCGGACCAGGAGGCAGAAGTCAGAGTGCCTTCAGCCTCGAGGTTCATCAGACGCTGTCGGCTTACGTGGAAGAAGGCACGTCTTAATCTTCTGCGTTCCTCTCAGCAGTACCAACGACAAGCCAACAGACGTCGCCGTCCCGGTCCTACCCTGTACCCCGGCCAGAGAGTATGGCTCTCAACTAAGAACTTACCACTACGGGTGGAGTCTCGCAAGCTGTCCCAGAGGTTCATCGGTCCCTTTAAGATTGCCAGGAGAGTCAATCCCGTTACTTTTCGCCTGCACTTACCCAGATCCCTTAAGATCAATCCAACATTTCACATTTCTTTATTAAAACCTGTTGTTTTTTCTCCCCTTATCCCGGCAGGCAGACCTCCCCCTCCGCCCCGTGTCATCGGTGGCCAGTTGGCTTATACCGTCCACCGGATACTGGATTCCCGCCGGGTGCAGCGGTCCTGGCAGTATCTGGTGGACTGGGAAGGCTACGGTCCCGAGGAGCGCTCCTGGGTTCCTGCCAAGGACATACTGGATCCTGACCTCATTCGTCAGTTCAGGACCCTCCACCCTGAGAAGGCTGGTAGGAACGTCAGGAGCCGTTCCTAGGAGGGGGATTCTGTCAGGTTTTGGCCAAGACTGTTCGGGTTTTGGTCACTAGATGTCCCCATTGCACCTTTTTTGTACCTTTTGTTTTTCTTGCTCTAATTATTGTTTGCACCTGTAGGTCATTCCCTTGTTAGTATTTAAACCCTGTGTGTTCCTCAGTTCCTTGCTCAGTGTTTGTAAGTTAGCACCCAGCCCCAGCCCAAGCCTTGTTTTATACAGATATTTCTCTTGTTGGATTTTCCAGAGGTTCTCTGGTTTAGTTCTTGTGTATTATTTGAGTAGTCTTTTGAGGTTTGTTTTTCCCTGCTGTTTTTTACCACTTTGTGGAGTTTCTTTTGTACTTTGGAGGATTTCCATTTTGTGCCTCTTGGCTTTATTTTTGGACATTGTGGATTTAGTTTCTTTGCCTGAAGATTTTGTTCTTTAATTAAACCACCATCTCTAGTACTGCTGTGTCTGCCTCATCTTCTGGGTTCTGACGATTATTAGTGACTGTTTCTCGCATCGGGTCCTGACACTCCCCTCATAATGTTGGTTTGTTCTCCACAGGGCTGTCCATCCTCCCCTCATAATGTTGGTTTGTTCTCCACAGGGCTGTCCATCCTCCTCTCATAATGTTGGTTTGTTCTCCACAGGGCTGTCCATCCTCCCCTCATAATGTTGGTTTGTTCTCCACAGGGCTGTCCATCCTCCCCTCATAATGTTGGTCTGTTCTCCACAGGGCTGTCCATCCTCTCCTCATAATGTTGGTTTGTTCTCCACAGGGCTGTCCATCCTCCCCTCATAATGTTGGTCTGTTCTCCACAGGGCTGTACATCCTCCCCTCATAATGTTGGTCTGTTCTCCACAGGGCTGTCCATCCTCCCCTCATAATGTTGGTCTGTTCTCCACAGGGCTGTACATCCTCCCCTCATAATGTTGGTTTGTTCTCCACAGGGCTGTCCATCCTCCCCTCATAATGTTGGTCTGTTCTCCACAGGGCTGTACATCCTCCCCTCATAATGTTGGTTTGTTCTCCACAGGGCTGTCCATCCTCCCCTCATAATGTTGGTCTGTTCTCCACAGGGCTGTACATCCTCCCCTCATAGTGTTGGTTTGTTCTCCACAGGGCTGTCCATCCTCCCCTCATAATGTTGGTTTGTTCTCCACAGGGCTGTCCATCCTCTCCTCATAATGTTGGTTTGTTCTCCACAGGGCTGTCCATCCTCCCCTCATAATGTTGGTTTGTTCTCCACAGGGCTGTCCATCCTCCCCTCATAATGTTGGTTTGTTCTCCACAGGGCTGTCCATCCTCTCCTCATAATGTTGGTTTGTTCTCCACAGGGATGTCCATCCTCCCCTCATCCTTCCCTCATCAGTTCCACTTTGTGAACTTGACTAAGTCCTGGACTGAAGCTCAGAGTATCTGCACAAAGAACTACACTGACCTGGCCACCATAGATGATGACATGGCAGATATGAAGAAGCTCAACAACACAATAGCAGATAGATGGATAGAATCAGCCTGGATAGGGCTGTATAACAACGTCTGGAGGTGGTCTCTGGGAGACAGAGAGTTAGAGGGGAACGGGTTTTGGGATCTCAATCATCCAAATAATGATCCCTCCCAAAAAAGGTTATGTGTGTATATGTTGCTAAATGCGACTTGGCAAAATTACGACTGTGAAAAAACATTTCATTTTGTCTGCTATGATGGTGAGTTCCCCTGTCCATTTCCTCATCAATCAACGATGTTGTCATATACCAAATCATTTTATTCAGATAAGAGATTCATATTTTATTTATTTAAAAAAATATATATTTACAGACATTAATCTGTATTTGTATTTTATAAAATCTTTTTTTTTCTCTCAAATAGACAAAAATGCGACCAATAAGTACATTCTCATCATTGTACCTAAGTCTTGGAGTGATGCTCACAGCTATTGTCAGCGACACCACACAGACCTGGCCAGTGTGAGGAACACAACAGAGATGGACGCCATCAAGAGTATCTTACCTGACGTCACTGATATCTACAGAGTGTGGATTGGCCTGAATAAATCTCTTGGCGTCTGGAGGTGGTCCGACCAGAGTGGCTCCTCTTTCAAGAGCTGGGAAACATTCAAGGAAAACATGGCAGATGGGAGTTATCAGGACGGAGAGTTCTGTGGTGAAGTTACTTTCCCTTCTGGAAAGTGGAAATATCAGGATTGTACCACCAACTCTAATTTTATCTGCTATGACGGTGAGCCTCTGACCAACACTTTAAATCCTCAATATAGACTTACGTTTAACATTTGGTTTTACCGTAACGTTGTGATGAGAAGGACTGAACATTAATGTACAATGGCGTAGGTCTTAGAATCAAAGTGAACTTAATATATTAACAATTATCATGAGTCTCTGTGTCCCCCTCTTCTTCCTCCAGATGAGCTGGTCCTGGTCTCAGAGAACAAGACGTGGTCAGAAGCCCTGTGGCACTGCAGAGACCTGGACATGGAGCTGGTGTCTGCCCACAACCAGAGCATCCAGCACTGGGTCCAACAGAGAGCCAAGAAGGCCTCCACTCCCTTCGTCTGGCTGGGCCTGAGGTACACCTGCACCCTGGACTTCTGGTTCTGGGTCAATGGAGAAGAGTCCTGCTACCACAACTGGGCCGGCGGGGAGGGCTACGACACCATTGAGGAGCAGTGTGGGAACACGGGGGCCATACAGAGAGACGGGGGACAGTGGGTCGGCAAGTCTGAGACTGAGAGATTCAACTTCATCTGCAGCAACAGTACTGGTGAGATGTGATCTCTTTCTTTTGATGTGTTGAACCTCTCTCTCTACCTACCCCTCTCTACACCTCTACCCCTCTCTACCCCTCTCTACCCCTCTCTACCCCTCTCTACACCTCTACCCCTCTCTACACCTCTACCCCTCTCTACACCTCTACCCCTCTCTACACCTCTACCCCTCTCTCTCTCCCTTTACCTACCCCTCTCTCCCTTCACCTCTCTGATGGTGAGATTTTGAGTCAGGGGACAGTGGGTCGACTAAGCGATTCAACTTAGTCTGCAGCAACAGTGATGGTGAGATTTGATCTCTTTGGATGCTGTCTTTTTGAGTTATTATTAAAATAAATTACATTTTACTTTGTCATTTTTCTAGCTCATACTCTGTCTCCTATCATATCTATTTCCTGATTATCTCTCTATGTGTCTTTGATATGGACATACATTTGACAGGGGGTCAGGAAGTGCAGCTCTGTTTCCACCTAATTTTGTGGGCAGTAGCTTGTCTTCTCTTCAGACCAAAGTCTGCCTATGGTGGCCGCTCTCAATAGCCAGGCTATGCTCACTGAGTCTGTACATAATCAAAGCTTTCCTTAATTCTTAGGTCAGTCACAGTAAGCAGGTATTCTGCCACTGTGTACTCTCTGTTTAGGGACAAATATCATTCTAGTTTGCTCTGCTATTTGGTAAATTCTTTCCAATGTGTCAAGTAATTATCTTTTAGTTTTCTCATGATTTGATTGGGTCTAATTGTGTCCTGGGGCTCCTTGGGGTCTTTTTGTGCTTGCTTAGGGAACCAGCTTGCTTAGGGAACTCTTGTCTAGGTTAATTTCATTGTAAGTGATGGCTTTGTTTTATGTTGTACACTGAGGGTGTTATTGCATAATTCTACATACAGTCTCAATTTGGTGGTTGTCTCATTTTGTGAGTTCTTGGTTGGTGAGGGGACCCCAGACCAGCATAAGGACAATGGATTTTATAACTGATTCTAGTATTTTTAGCCAGATTGGGATGTCAAATTGTATGTTCCTTTTGATGACGTAGAAGGCCATTCTTGCCTCTCATATCATCCACATCTTTGTAGAAGTTACCTGTGTTGATGATGTTCAGGCTGAGGTAGGTATCGTTTTCTGCGCTCTAGAGCAACGGTGTCTAGATGGAATTTGTATTTGTGGGCCTTTTTTGGAATATTATTATTTTTGTCTTTCTGAGATTTACTGTCGGGTCCCAGGTCTGTCAGGTCACAGGTCTGTCAGGGCCCAGGTCTGTCAGGTCACAGGTCTGTCAGGGCCAAGGTCTATCAGGTCACAGGTCTATCAGGGCCCAGGTCTATCAGGGCCCAGGTCTATCAGGTCACAGGTCTGTCAGGGCCCAGGTCTATCAGGAGGTCATAGGTATGTCAGGGCCCAGGTCACAGGTCTGTCAGGTCACAGGTCTGTCAGGTCACAGGTCTGTCAGGGCCCAGGTCTGTCAGGTCACAGGTCTGTCAGGGCCCAGGTCTGTCAGGGCCCAGGTCTGTCAGGTCACAGGTCTGTCAGGGCCCAGGTCTATCAGGAGGTCACAGGTCTGTCAGGGCCCAGTTCTGTCAGAAGGTCACAGGTCTGTCAGGGCCCAGGTCTGTCAGGGCCCAGGTCTGTCAGGGCCCAGGTCTGTCAGGTCACAGGTCTGTCAGGTCACAGGTCTGTCAGGTCACAGGTCTGTCAGGGCCCAGGTCTATCAGGTCACAGGTCTGTCAGGGCCCAGGTCTATCAGGTCACAGGTCTGTCAGGGCCCAGGTCTGTCAGGTCACAGGTCTGTCAGGTCACAGGTCTGTCAGGTCACAGGTCTGTCAGGTCACAGGTCTGTCAGGTCACAGGTCTGTCAGGGCCCAGGTCTGTCAGGGCCCAGGTCTGTCAGGGCCCAGGTCTGTCAGGGCCCAGGTCTGTCAGGGCCCAGGTCTATCAGGAGGTCACAGGTCTGTCAGGGCCCAGTTCTGTCAGAAGGTCACAGGTCTGTCAGGTCACAGGTCTGTCAGGGCCCAGGTCTGTCAGGTTACAGGTCTGTCAGGTTACAGGTCTGTCAGGTCACAGGTCTGTCAGGTCACAGGTCTGTCAGGTCCCAGGTCTGTCAGGTCCCAGGTCTGTCAGGTCCCAGGTCTGTCAGGGCCCAGGTCTGTCAGGTCACAGGTCTGTCAAGTCACAGGTCTGTCAGGTCACAGGTCTGTCAGGTCCCAGGTCTGTCAGGTCCCAGGTCTGTCAGGTCCCAGGTCTGTCAGGTCCCAGGTCTGTCAGGGCCCAGGTCTGTCAGGTCACAGGTCTGTCAGGTCACAGGTCTGTCAGGTCACAGGTCTGTCAGGTCACAGGTCTGTCAGGTCACAGGTCTGTCAGGGCCCAGGTCTGTCAGGTCACAGGTCTGTCAGGGCCCAGGTCTGTCAGGGCCCAGGTCTGTCAGGTCACAGGTCTGTCAGGGCCCAGGTCTATCAGGAGGTCACAGGTCTGTCAGGGCCCAGTTCTGTCAGAAGGTCACAGGTCTGTCAGGGCCCAGGTCTGTCAGGGCCCAGGTCTGTCAGGTCACAGGTCTGTCAGGTCACAGGTCTGTCAGGTCACAGGTCTGTCAGGTCACAGGTCTGTCAGGGCCCAGGTCTGTCAGGGCCCTGGTCTATCAGGGCCCAGGTCTATCAGGAGGTCACAGGTCTGTCAGGGCCCAGGTCTGTCAGGTCACAGGTCTGTCAGGTCACAGGTCTGTCAGGTCACAGGTCTGTCAGGTCACAGGTCTGTCAGGGCCCAGGTCTATCAGGTCACAGGTCTGTCAGGGCCCAGGTCTGTCAGGGCCCAGGTTTATCAGGGCCCAGGTCTATCAGGTCGCAGGTCTGTCAGGGCCCAGGTCTATCAGGAGGTCACAGGTCTGTCAGGGCCCAGTTCTGTCAGAAGGTCACAGGTCTGTCAGGTCACAGGTCTGTCAGGGCCCAGGTCTGTCAGGTTACAGGTCTGTCAGGTTACAGGTCTGTCAGGTCACAGGTCTGTCAGGTCACAGGTCTGTCAGGTCCCAGGTCTGTCAGGTCCCAGGTCTGTCAGGTCACAGGTCTGTCAGGGCCCAGGTCTGTCAGGTCACAGGTCTGTCAAGTCACAGGTCTGTCAGGTCACAGGTCTGTCAGGTCACAGGTCTGTCAGGTCACAGGTCTGTCAGGTCACAGGTCTGTCAGGTCCCAGGTCTGTCAGGTCCCAGGTCTGTCAGGGCCCAGGTCTGTCAGGGCCCAGGTCTGTCAGGGCCCAGGTCTGTCAGGGCCCAGGTCTGTCAGGGGCCAGGTCTGTCAGGGCCCAGGTCTGTCAGGTCACAGGTCTGTCAGGTCACAGGTCTGGCAGAATCTGTGCAGAAGATCTAGAGTACCAGTCAGAATTTTGGACACACCTACTCATTCAAGGATTTTTCTTTATTTTACTACTTTCTACATTGTAGAATAATAGTGAAGACATCACTACTATGAAATAACACATATGGATTCATGTAGTAACCAAAAAAAGTGTTAAACAAATCAAAATAGACCCTTTGCCGTAATGATAGCTTTGCGCACTCTTATGCTGAGCACTTGTTGGCTGTTTTTCCTTCACCCTGCAGTCAAATTTATCGCAAACCATCTCAATTGGGTTGAGGTTGGGTGATTGTGGAGGCCAGGTCATCTGATGCAGCACTCCATCACTCTCCTTCTTGGTCAAATAGCCCGTACACAGCCTGGAGGTGTGTTGGGCCATTGTCCTGTTGAAAAACAAATGATAGTCCCACTAAGCGCAACCAGGTGCAATGGCATATCACTGCAGAATGCAACTTTACCATGCTGGTTAAGTGTGCCTTGAATTCTAAATAAATCACAGACAGTGTCACCAGCATAGCACCCCCACAGCATCACACCTCCTCCTCCATGCTTCGCGGTGGGAAGCGAAGATCATCCAGTCTCACAAAGACACGGCAGTTGGAACCAAAAATCTCAAATTTGGACTCATCAGACCAAAGGACAGATTTCCGCCGGTCTAATGTCCATTGCTCGTGTTTCTTGGCCACAGCAAGTATTTTCTTCTTATTGGTGTCCTTTAGTAGTGGTTTCTTTGCAGCAATTCAACCATGAAGGGTTGATTCACACAGCCTCCTCTGAACAGTTGATGTTGAGATGTGTCTGTTACTTGAACTCTGTGAAACATTTATTTGGGCTGTAATTTCTGAGGCTGGTAACTCTAATGAACTTATCCTCTGCAGCAGAGGTAACTCTAGGTCTTCCTTTCCTGTGGCGGTCCTCATGAGAACCAGTTTCATTATTGTGCTTGATGGTTTTTTGCATCTGCCTTGAAGAAACGTTCAAAGTTCTTGACATTTTCAGAATTGACTGACCTTCATGTCTTAAAGTAATGATGGACTGTCATTTCTCTTTGCTTTTTTGAGCTGTTCTGGCCATAATATGGCCTTGGTCTTTTGCCAAATTGGGCTATATTCTGTATACCACCCCTACCTTGTCACAACACAACTGATTGGCTCTTTAAGAATGAAAGATATTCCACAAAATAACTTTTAACAAGTAACACACCTGTTACTTGAAATGCATTCCAGGTGACTACCTCATGAAGTTGGTTGAGAAAATGCCAATAGTTTGCAAAGCTGTCATCAAGGCAAAGGGTGGCTACTTTAAAGAATCTAAAATCTAAAATATTTTTTGATTTGTTGAACACTTTTTGGTGATTTCATATTTGTTATTTCATAGTTTTGATTAAAGGTTTAATTTAATCAATTTTAGAAAAAGGCTGTAACGTACCAAAATGTTTAAAAGTCTAGGGGTCTGAATACTTTCCGAAGGCACTGTAGGTAGCACACAGGAAGACAATGTTCTCTGTTGAGATCATTTCCTTTTGAAATGCTTCCCAAATATAAAATGTTCCTCTTTTGATTCATTTAAATAGGGCTAGTGTCTAGTTTCCTGAATTTCCGTCTGACTGACGTGCCCAAAGTAAACTGCCTGTTACTTAGGCCCAGAAGCCAGGAAATGCATGTAATTAGCATTGGTAGCATTGGATAGGAAACACTTTGATGTTTCTAAAACTGTTAAAATAATGTCTGAGACCATGACAGAATTGAAATGGCAGGCAAAAATCTGAAGAAAAACCAAACAGAATTTTTTTTTTTTGAGGACCCAAGCTCTTATTTATCGAACAAAATGACCATTGATGTTGTAGCTGGGACTGTTGGGATTGCAAACAGAGGAAGATTTTCAAAAGTAAGTGATTTACTTAATCGCTGTTTGTGATTTTGTGACGCCTGTGCTGGTTAAAATATATTTTGATGTGGGGCGCTGTCCTCAGATAATCGCATGGTATGCTTTTGCTGTAAAGACTATTGTAGTAGTTAGATTAACAAGAAGTTACGCTTTTAAATTATATAAAATACTTGTACGTTCACAAACGTTTAATATTACGATTATTTATTTGAATTGCCCTTAAATTTCAATGGATGTTGTCGACTGGTGTCGCTAGCGGGACGGCTAGCCTTAGAGTGAGATAGGTCTGCTCTATATCAAATTAGCATACACCCTGAGTCTCTTCCCTGTTTCACACCTGGTAGTTTGGAGGATGGGACTACCAGCTCTCTAACCTAGATTGCAACCATCTCCTTTCTACCATCTTTCTGTCTTTCTATCTCTCTCTCTCTCTCTCTCTCTCTCTCATCAAATATATTTCCTGAAACTCTCTCGCTCTCTCTCATTCTTTTTCTCTATATCAATCTCTCTCTTTCGCTCTCTTTTGAAATGTATTTCCTGATGTTCTCTCTCATGTGAAATGTTTTTCATGATATTCTCTTACAGTATTATTTCCTTTGATCTCTAATCCAGATTACTAGAACCAGACCCTGTTCTCTGGACCAGCTGAACACTACAGTCCAACACATTGTTCCAGACCCTGTTCTGTAGACCAGCTGAACACTACAGCCCAACACATTGTTCCAGACCCTGCTCTGTAGACCAGCTGAACACTACAGTCCAACACATTGTTCCAGACCCTGTTCTGTAGACCAGCTGAACACTACAGTCCAGAATGTTCCAGACCCTGCTCTGTAGACCAGCTGAACACTACAGCCCAACACATTGTTCCAGACCCTGCTCTGTAGACCAGCTGAACACTACAGTCCAACACATTGTTCCAGACCCTGTTCTGTGGACCATCTGAACACTACAGCCCAGAAAGTTCCAGTTATACTCAGATTTACATCATACAAGGTGACGGATACATATTATTTTAAAATATATTTGTATTTATTTACAGTGAGCTCCAAAAGTATTGGGACAAATGTTTAGTTGTTTTGGCTCTCAACTCCAGCACTTTGGATTTGAAATGATTCAGTTTGAAGTGCAAACTGTCAGCTTTAATTTGAGGGTTTTTTCATACTGAGTGAACCGTTACAGCTCTTACAGCACTTCTTGTACATAGTCCCTCCCATTTTAGGGGACCAAACATATCGAGACACATTTAGTAATATGTTTAGCAAGTAGTCAGTTAAGTTTTTGGTCCCATATTCATAGCACAAAATTATTACATCCTGCTTTGGACTTTACAAACCTGTTGGGTGCATTTGCTGTTTGTTTTGATTGTTTCAGATTATTTTGTTCCCAAAAGAAATGAATAGTAAATAATGTACAGTGTCATTTTGGAGTAACGTTTATTGTAAATAAGATTATGATATGTTTTGAAACACTTCTACATTAACATAGATGCTACCATTAATACGGATAATCTTGAATCAATCTTGAATATTGTTTGAGTGAGAAAGTTAGACGCACAAATATCATACCCCCAAGACATGCTAACCTCTCACCATTACAATAACAATGGAGTTTAGCATTTTTAAGGGGTATGAAATGTATGCCTCCAATTTCTTGACAATAATTCTTGTACGAAGAATTATCGAACCCAGGCGCAGAGAAACACCGCAAGCAGAGGTAGGGGTAAATCAAGAACTTTACTTTGAGTTTTCAAATAAACAAGGTAACAGCACAAGGGCATTCTAACAAGACATGAGACCTAAGCAAGGATCCAGAAACCTGAATAGCAGGGCAACCAAGTGAACAGAGAGGGTAATTAAACCCAGGTGAAACCAATCAGAAATAATAGAAAACAAGGTACGGGTGCCCTCCAGCAGTAACCAAAGGAAACAACACTCAAAAGAACAGAAACTGGGGGCCTCCCGGGTGGCGCAGTGGTCTAGGGCACTGCATTGCAGTGCTAGCTGCACCACCAGAGTCTCTGGGTTCGCGCCCAGGCTCTATCGCAGCCGGCCGCGACCGGGAGGTCCGTGGGGCAACGCACAATTGGCATAGCGTTGTCCGGGTTAGGGAGGGTTTGGCCGGTAGGGATATCCTTGTCTCATTGCGCTCCAGCGACTCCTGTGGCGGGCCGGGCGCAGTGAGCGCTAACCAAGGGGGCCGGGTACGCGGTGTTTCCTCCGACACATTTGTGTGGCTGGCTTCCGGGTTGGAGGCACGCTGTGTTAAGAAGCAGTGCGGCTTGGTTGGGTTGTGCTTCGGAGGACGCATGACTTTCGACCTTCTTCTCTCCTGAGCCCGTACGGGGGTTGTAGCGATGAGACAAGATAGTAATTACTAGCGATTGGATAACACGAAAATGGGATAAAAATAGAAAAAAAAAGAACAGAAACTATTTGATGTCCTCATTGAGTGCTATGAAAATGGGATCAAACACTTAACATTTTACTACTTCAAATACAACCTCTGAGGGCTAGGTGTTCGGAAGTTCGGATGAATGACGTGCCCAATATAAACGGCCTGTTACTCAGGCCCAGAAGCTAGGATAGGCATATATAATTGGTAGCATTGAATAGAAAACACTCTGTCGTTTCTAAAACTGTTAAAATAATGTCTGTGAGTATAACAGAACTGATATGGCAGGCGAAAACCAGAGGATAATCCATCCGTAAAAAAAAAAATATTGAGGTCACAGTCCATTTCAATGCTTGTCTACGGGATATACAAATGAATAGCTCCCAGATTGCAGTTCGTATGTCTTTAGAAAGGATTTCAGGCTTGTTGTTTGAAAAATGAGCGAGTATTTGTAGTTTTTCCAAGGTGTCTCTTATTAGAAATGTAGTCTTGTTCCGTGAGTGAATGAGGTGCGCGCTCTTCGTTATTTATCTTCCCTATTGAACATTGTATTCTCCATCTTAAAATAGAACATTTATTTTGATATTAGAGTACCATTGTGGAAATTACCATATTTAATATTACAATTTTGTAATTTGAATTTGGCGTGCTCCAGCGTCACCGGAGGATGTTGATTTTGATCCTGTTAACGGGATCCGTGCACTAAGAGGTCCACATGGAAGTTAATTTTCCCAAATACATTTGACCCCTAAAATGGGGAGACTATGTACAAAAAGTGTGGTTCACCCAATATGGATGAAAATACTGACTGTCTGCACTTTAACCTCATAGTCATTGTATTATTTAAGATCCAAAGTGCTGGAGTACAGAGCCAGAAGAACACACATAGTGTCACTGTCCCGATACTGTTGGAGCTACTGGAAATACAACATAGAGATACATAGAGCTCTCTAAATAAAACATAGAGCTCACTGGAAATAAAACATAGAGCTACATAGAGCTCTCTGGATAGAAAACATAGAGCTACATAGAGCTCTCTGGATAGAAAACATAGAGCTACATAGAAATCTCTGGATATAAAACATAGAGTTACATAGAGCTCACTGGATTATTGTGACATGTTTTCAATATTTGTATATTTTAACATGTTATTTGATTTTATAACATTTTGCTGTTGTTTTATTACTGGTTGGTAATAAACCCGCCTAAATGTACTAAATATCTAGACTAACCTCTACCCTGCACATTGACTCGGTACAGGAACACCTTGTATATAGCCTCGTTATTGTTATTTTTATTGTGTTACTTTTTACTCTTATTTTACTATTTTTGCTTTAGTTTATTTAGTAAATATTTTCTTAACTTTATCTTGAACTCTTATTTGATATTAAATAAGGAGATGAACACAGGATTTTATAATGACATGTTTTATGTTATACTCTTGTAATATTATCATACCACACTGTTGTTTTCATATTTACTTACTATACTTGTTGATGTTATTGAATGTTAAACGTTAACTTTAAGTTGTTCTCAATATTCAGTTGTTTTATTTATTTTTGATTAATATAGTAAGTAAATATGGAAACAATGACAGTATGGTATGATAACAACACATTACAAGAGTATAATATAAGTTTATAAGTATAATAAATGTATATAAGTATATACGTGTACTTTAAGTATAATATGTTGATGTTAATGAATGTTAAAGGTGAACTTTTAGTAGGTCTGAACACTCCGTTGTTTTATTTATTTTCTATTGCAACTTGCTGTTACTGTTTCCAGAGTCTATTTCACTCATTCATTATTTTATCTAGACCGTTAATTGCTTTCCATTACAAAAATATTTTAAGGTCTTTTGAGTTGTTCTAAGTTGTTTTAAATATATTGTACCAACAAGTCATTTTTCTATGATACTAGTGTGTAACATTTAAATGATTGTATCTGTTCTGGTGTTGGTGGTGGAGTCTTCATTTAAAGGGGCAATCTGTGACACGGGCATCCGTTTTAGAATTTTTAATCAACGTATGTTCATTCTTGAAGTATATGACTTATAAATCTCTCATGAGCTTAATTCAGATGTCATTTCCCATCAGAACCCAACATATAAACTTGTTTTATTCTATTGTTTGTAAACTATGTAATTGTAAACAAACACTGTTTAGCCTCAAAAACATAGTTTAAACTATAATGTTGATATCATGGATGGTCATCCTGTATAATCTCAGAAACATAGTTTAAACTATAATGTTGATATCATGGATGGTCATCCTGTATAGTCTCAGAAACATAGTTTAAACTATAATGTTGATATCATGGATGGTCATCCTGTATAGTCTCAGAAACATAGTTTAAACTATAATGTTGATATCATGGATGGTCATCCTGTATAGTCTCAGAAACATAGTTTAAACTATAATGTTGATATCATGGATAGTCATCCTGTATAGTCTCAGAAACATAGTTTAAACTATAATGTTGATATCATGGTTGGTCATCCTGTTTAGTCTCAGAAACATAGTTTAAACTATAATGTTGATATCATGGATGGTCATCCTGTTTAGTCTCAGAAACATAGTTTAAACTATAATGTTGATATCATGGATAGTCATCCTGTATAGTCTCAGAAACATAGTTTAAACTATAATGTTGATATCATGGTTGGTCATCCTGTTTAGTCTCAGAAACATAGTTTAAACTATAATGTTGATATCATGGATGGTCATCCTGTTTAGTCTCAGAAACATAGTTTAAACTATAATGTTGATATCATGGATAGTCATCCTGTATAGTCTCAGAAACATAGTTTAAACTATAATGTTGATATCATGGATAGTCACCCTGTTTAGTCTCAGAAACATAGTTTAAACTATAATGTTGATATCATGGATGGTCATCCTGTTTAGTCTCAGAAACATAGTTTAAACTATAATGTTGATATCATGGATGGTCTGTCCTTTTATATGTTGTTCTGTCTGTTAATTTGAGAGTGGTTACATTGCTCTATCTCCATCCTAAAGATTTTCCCAAAACAGTGGTGGGGTTTACACTTTGTTATTGATTGAACTGCAGATTGCCCCTTTCACTATTTGACAATGGTACATTCATCCTTTACAGAGTCAAAAAATCAATAAAGTTATGAAAAGGCCTCTGGTTTGTTTAGTTTTTTGTTTAATTCTTATTTCAAGAAACAGAGGAAAGAATAGAATGGATTTTGATAAGGATGTTAGACCTGACCTCAGATCATCAGTAAGTCAATAGGGACACTGTCTACTGTTGTATACATGATGTTAGACCTGACCTCAGATCATCAGTAAGTCATTAGGGACACTGTCTACTGTTGTATACAGGGTGTTAGACCTGACCTCAGATCATCAGTAAGTCAAGAGGGACACTGTCTACTGTTGTATACAGGATGTTAGACCTGACCTCAGATCATCCGTTAGTCAGTAGGACCACTGTCTACTGTTGTATACAGGATGTTAGACCTGACCTCAGATCATCAGTAAGTCAAGAGGGACACTGTCTACTGTTGTATATAGGATGTTAGACCTGACCTCAGATCATCCGTTAGTCAGTAGGAACACTGTCTCTGTTGTTGTTGGACCTGGCTTCAGATCCTAGAAAAACAGATCCACGGTTTACAATCAGTCCACTCTGAAACTAAATAAACTTTATTCAAATATAAATCAATCAATCCAATTAAATTCAGTCAACAAATTAACATTAAAAAACAACATAAGCACAGTGTATATTTTCACATCATGTAAACAGTAAACATGTGATCCAATACTAATTAGGATGAACATTAGCAATTTGAATTCATCACAAGTAATACAATATAGATGTTTTGCAACTAAGGCATTCTAATCATATTATAGGCTTTGGATTTTCGAGTTTCGAGTTTGGACTTTAGCACATTAGCACGTTGGGCGCACCGATTGGTGTCACCTCGTTAGTACGTGTTACATCTGTGCTTTCTTGTCCATCTCGTTAGTGGGAAGGTGTTTCAGCTGTGCTGGCCCAGTGCTATTTAAGACTGGATGGCCCAGGTTCTATTTAAGAGTGGATGGCCCAGGTTCTATTTAAGATTGGATGGCCCAGGTTCTATTTTAGAGTGGATGGCCCAGGTTCTATTTAAGAGTGGATGGCCCAGGTTCTATTTAAGAGTGGATGGCCCAGGTTCTATTTTAGAGTGGATGGCCCAGGTTCTATTTAAGAGTGGATGGCCCAGGTTCTATTTAAGAGTGGCTGGCCCAGGTTCTATTTTAGAGTGGCTGGCCCAGGTTCTATTTAAGAGTGGCTGGCCCAGGTTCTATTTAAGAGTGACTGGCCCAGGTTCTATTTAAGAGTGGCTGGCCCAGGTTCTATTTAAGAGTGGCTGGCCCAGGTTCTATTTTAGAGTGGCTGGCCCAGGTTCTATTTAAGAGTGGCTGGCCCAGGTTCTATTTAAGAGTGGCTGGCCCAGGTTCTATTTAAGAGTGACTGGCCCAGGTTCTATTTAAGAGTGGCTGGCCCAGGTTCTATTTAAGAGTGACTGGCCCAGGTTCTATTTAAGAGTGGCTGGCCCAGGTTCTATTTAAGAGTGGCTGGCCCAGGTTCTATTTAAGAGTGGCTGGCCCAGGTTCTATTTAAGAGTGGCTGGCCCAGGTTCTATTTAAGAGTGGCTGGCCCAGGTTCTATTTAAGAGTGGCTGGCCCAGGTTCTATTTAAGAGTGGCTGGCCGAGGTTCTATTTAAGAGTGGCTGGCCCAGGTTCTATTTAAGAGTGGCTGGCCCAGGTTCTATTTAAGAGTGGCTGGCCCAGGTTCTATTTAAGAGTGGCTGGCCCAGGTTCTATTTTAGAGTGGCTGGCCCAGGTTCTATTTAAGAGTGGCTGGCCCAGGTTCTATTTTAGAGTGGCTGGCCCAGGTTCTATTTAAGAGTGGCTGGCCCAGGTTCTATTTAAGAGTGGCTGGCCCAGGTTCTATTTTAGAGTGGCTGGCCCAGGTTCTATTTAAGAGTGGCTGGCCCAGGTTCTATTTAAGAGTGGCTGGCCCAGGTTCTATTTAAGAGTGACTGGCCCAGGTTCTATTTAAGAGTGGCTGGCCCAGGTTCTATTTAAGAGTGACTGGCCCAGGTTCTATTTAAGAGTGGCTGGCCCAGGTTCTATTTAAGAGTGGCTGGCCCAGGTTCTATTTAAGAGTGGCTGGCCCAGGTTCTATTTAAGAGTGGCTGGCCCAGGTTCTATTTAGTTTGTTCTCTATGTTATTTCTAGAAAAACTATCTTTATCTGATCTTCCCTGTTTTCTTGTTGCTCCACTTTTAGGTTTGCTTCCTGTCTTTAAGTTTGGTGGGTTTTTATTTTGTTTGCCTCTTCTTGGGCAAATTTAGTGGGCGCTCATGGAGGGTCTGTTATAGGTTCCAGTTGTTATTGATAGTCAACTTTCAGTGGACACCGCCATGAGTGTCTTTCAGAACCCGTCCTAAACACCCACCTGTTCCATTTGATGGTTTGTCAGTGACTTTGTTAGTTCTCCCTTCTGTTTGAGTGACATCATTTGTTTTTCTAGCTGAGGAACGTAACAATCGATTAGTTGGATATAGACTTTCCACCACTACGAAGAATCACATTTGGCATATCCTCCAAATAAGTATCACACAATTACATTATTGATAAATCAAATAACTAATACATTAACTGTTTAAAAACACAAGTTAATCATTAAAATGAAATAACATAAGTGTTTGTTGAACTCCAAATTAACTGTAACAAACAAACTAGAAGTTCAACTTAAATATTAACATCTATGACAAATATTCTTTATAAAATGTAATTGTAACTATGTAAACAGTAACAGTGTAAATGTAGCTTAGTTGGCAGCATAGCCGCAGGAAGTAGAGGTGCTGAGGTTGTTGTCACCCCCTTACAAATCAAAATAAAACATCATTAACAAAACATTTTTCAGCATCTCTACTTTGGCAAAAAAGGTAGTTGTATATATAATTACACTGTTTTTCAGGATTCAACAGTTGGAATTGTAAGACTTGTTGCCCTGTTCCTTTATCTGTGATGTCATTCTAATGGAATCCAGAAAGAACAAAACCCTGTCCCTTTACATGTGATGTCATTCTAATGGGATCCAGAAAGAACAAAACCCTGTCCCTTTACATGTGATGTCATTCTAATGGGATCCAGAAAGAACAAAACCATGTCCCTTTATCTGTGATGTCATTCTAATGGAATCCAGAAAGAACAAAACCCTGTCCCTTTATCTGTGATGTCATTCTAATGGAATCCAGAAAGAACAAAACCCTGTCGCTTTACATGTGATGTCATTCTAATGGAATCCAGAAAGAACAAAACCCTGTCCCTTTACATGTGATGTCATTCTAATGGAATCCAGAAAGAACAAAACCCTGTCCCTTTATCTGTGATGTCATTCTAATGGAATCCAGAAAGAACAAAACCCTGTCCCTTTATCTGTGATGTCATTCTAATGGAATCCAGAAAGAACAAAACCATGTCCCTTTATCTGTGATGTCATTCTAATGGAATCCAGAAAGAACAACACCCTGTCCGTTTATCTGTGATGTCATTCTAATGGAATCCAGAAAGAACAAAACCATGTCCCTTTATCTGTGATGTCATTCTAATGGAATCCAGAAAGAACAAAACCCTGTCCCTTTACATGTGATGTCATTCTAATGGGATCCAGAAAGAACAAAACCCTGTCCCTTTATCTGTGATGTCATTCTAATGGAATCCAGAAAGAACAAAACCCTGTTCCTTTATCTGTGATGTCATTCTAATGGAATCCAGAAAGAACAAAACCCTGTTCCTTTATCTGTGATGTCATTCTAATGGGATCCAGAAAGAACAAAACCCTGTCCCTTTATATGTGATGTCATTCTAATGGAATCCAGAAATAACAAAACCCTCTCCCTTTATCTGTGATGTCATTCTAATGGGATCCAGAAAGAACAAAACCCTGACCCTTTATCTGTGATGTCATTCTAATGGAATCCAGAAAGAACAAAACCCTGACCCTTTATCTGTGATGTCATTCTAATGGGATCCAGAAAGAACAAAACACTGTCCCTTTATCTGTGATGTCATTCTAATGGAATCCAGAAAGAACAAAACCCTGTTCCTTTATCTGTGATGTCATTCTAATGGAATCCAGAAAGAACAAAACCCTGTCCCTTTATCTGTGATGACATTCTAATGGGATCCAGAAAGAACAAAACCCTGTCCCTTTATCTGTGATGTCATTCTAATGGAATCCAGAAAGAACAAAACCCTGTCCCTTTATCTGTGATGTCATTCTAATGGAATCCAGAAAGAACAAAACCCTATCCCTTTATATGTGATGTCAATCTAATGGAATCCAGAAAGAACAAAACCCTGTTCCTTTATCTGTGATGTCATTCTAATGGAATCCAGAAAGAACAAAACCCTGTCCCTTTCTCTGTAATGTCATTCTAATGGACTCCAGAAAGAACAAAACCCTGTCCCTTTCTCTGTGATGTCGTTCTAATGGAATGCAGAAAGAACAAAACCCTGTTCCTTTATCTGTGATGTCATTCTAATGGAATCCAGAAAGAACAAAACCCTGTCCCTTTATCTGTGATGTCATTCTAATGGAATCCAGAAAGAACAAAACCCTGTCCCTTTATATGTGATGTCATTCTAATGGAATCCAGAAAGAACAAAACCCCTGTTCCTTTATCTGTGATGTCATTCTAATGGAATCCAGAAAGAACAAAACCCTGTCCCTTTATCTGTGATGTCATTCTAATAGAATCCAGAAAGAACAAAACCCTGTTCCTTTATCTGTGATGTCATTCTAATGGAATCCAGAAAGAACAAAACCCTGTCCCTTTATCTGTGATGTCATTCTAATGGAATCCAGAAAGAACAAAACCCTGTTCCTTTATCTGTGATGTCATTCTAATGGAATCCAGAAAAAACAAAACCCTGTTCCTTTATCTGTGATGTCATTCTAATGGGATCCAGAAAGAACAAAACCCTGTTCCTTTATCTGTGATGTCATTCTAATGGGATCCAGAAAGAACAAAACCCTGTTCCTTTATCTGTGATGTCATTCTAATGGAATCCAGAAAGAACAAAACCCTGTTCCTTTATCTGTGATGTCATTCTAATGGGATCCAGAAAGAACAAAACCCTGTTCCTTTATCTGTGATGTCATTCTAATGGGATCCAGAAAGAACAAAACCCTGTTCCTTTATCTGTGATGTCATTCTAATGGAATCCAGAAAGAACAAAACCCTGTTCCTTTATCTGTGATGTCATTCTAATGGAATCCAGAAAGAACAAAACCCTGTTCCTTTATCTGTGATGTCATTCTAATGGAATCCAGAAAGAACAAAACCCTGTTCCTTTATCTGTGATGTCATTCTAATGGAATCCAGAAAGAACAAAACTCTCTCCTCACTCAACATTTACACCAAAAGGTCCACAATTATGGGCGAAGACACATCCACGCCAAATTAAATATTTTTATTGATCAAATAACATGGAAATCAACCACTTTCTGTGCAGTATTAACTGACCATCCTTACAAACCACTCACTGTAAATGTACATTAGTGTATTGTACAGAGGCTGGTCATCTAGGTTTGTACCTGTAGACTTTCCATCACCATAAATAACAACACAATCCAGTAATTGAGGACATTGAGGCATCAAGCGGTTTGTGGTGATGTGGCTCAGTTGGTAGGGCATGGTGTTTTCAACGCTAGGTGTGTGTGTTCGATTCCCACGTGGGACCAGTAAACAAAATGTATTAAATGATTACATTCACTACTGTAAGTTGATCTGATTAAGAGTGTCTACTATAAAGGAATGAATTTCAGTTTTCACTTAGAAATAAGTTGTGACCCGTCACCAAAACATTGCAGCACCCACCCTCAACCCAAACTACTTCCTGTGGCTATGGTTGGTAGAGCAGGGTGCTTGCAATGCCAGAACTGTGGGTTTGATTCCTGGGACCACCCCTATGTAAAGTCTATACATGAACATAAATCACTTCAGATAAAAGTGTCTCCTAAAAGGTGATTATTGTTAATATTATTATTTATCACTTGATAGAGCAGTAAACAACTCAAAAGACCGTAAAATGTTAGTGTTTTTATCTGATTATTAGTGTTTTTAAGAAACATACACAATGGAAACAGTAACAGCATGATATCGATATTATCAACAGGTACTATAATAAATATGGAAACAGTAACAGTGTGTTACAATATTCAAACAAAATATGACCATAAAAAATGTATATTATTGAAAATATCCTGCATCCATCACCTTATATAATGTAAATCTGAGTATATCTGGAACATTCTGGACTGTAGTGTTCATCTGGTCTACAGAGCAGGGTCTGGAACAACGTGTTGGACTGTAGTGTTCAGCTGGTCTACAGAACAGGGTCTGGAACATTCTGGACTGTAGTGTTCATCTGGTCTACAGAACAGGGTCTGGTTCTAGTAATCTAGATTAGAGCATAAAGGAAATATAATACTGTGAAAAGAATATCAGGAAATACATTTGCAAAATAGAGAGATAGAGGAGTGTAATGAGTGTAATGTTTACTGTTGTTAGAGTGAGTGAGAGAAAGAGACAGAGGGGTAGAGGTCTAGAGAGGGGTAGGTAGAGAGAGAGGGGTAGAGGTATAGAGAGGGGTAGAGGTGTAGAAAGGGGTAGAGGTGTAGAGAGGGGTAGAGGTGTAGACAGGGGTAGGTAGAGAGGGGTAGAGGTATAGAGAGGGGTAGAGGTGTAGAGAGGGGTAGAGGTGTAGGTAGAGAGGGGTAGAGGTAGAGAGGGGTAGAGATATAGAGAGGGGTAGAGGTGTAGAGAGGGGTAGGTAAAGAGGGGTAAAGGTGTAGAGAGGGGTAGGTAGAGAGGGGTAGAGGTGTAGAGGGGGGTAGAGGTGTAGAGGGGGGTAGAGGTGTAGAGGGGGGTAGGTAGAGAGGGGTAGAGGTGTAGAGAGGGGTAGAGGTGTAGAGAGGGGTAGAGGTGTAGAGAGGGGTAGAGGTGTAGAGAGGGGTAGAGGTGTAGAGAGGGGTAGAGGTGTAGAGAGGGGTAGGTAGAAAGAGAGGGGTAGGTAGAGAGAGAGGGGTAGAGGTGTAGATAGGGGTAGAGGTGTAGAGAGGGGTAGAGGTGTAGAGAGAGAGGGGTAGAGGTGTAGAGAGGGGTAGAGGTGTAGAGAGGGGTAGAGGTGTAGAGAGGGGTAGAGGTGTAGAGAGGGGTAGGTAGAAAGAGAGGGGTAGGTAGAGAGAGAGGGGTAGAGGTGTAGATAGGGGTAGAGGTGTAGAGAGGGGTAGAGGTGTAGAGAGAGAGGGGTAGAGGTGTAGAGAGGGGTAGAGGTGTAGAGAGGGGTAGAGGTGTAGAGAGGGGTAGAGGTGTAGAGAGGTTCAACACATCAAAAGAAAGAGTTCACATCTCACCAGTACTGTTGCTGCAGATGAAGTTGAATCTCTCAGTCTCAGACTTGCCGACCCACTGTCCCCCGTCTCTCTGTATGGCCCCCGTGTTCCCACACTGCTCCTTGATGGTGTCGTAGCCCTCCCCGCCGGCCCAGTTGTGGTAGCAGGACTCTTCTCCGTTGACCCAGAACCAAAAGTCCAGGGTGCAGGTGTACCTCAGGCCCAGCCAGACAAAGGGAGTGGAGGCCTTCTTGGCTCTCTGTTGGACCCAGTGCTGGATGCTCTGGTTGTGGGCAGACACCAGCTCCATGTCCAGGTCTCTGCAGTGCCACAGGGCTTCTGACCACGTCTTGTTCTCTGAGACCAGGACCAGTTCATCTGGAGGAAGAAGAGGGGGATACAGAGACTCATGATAATTGTTAATATATTAAGTTCACTTTGATTCTAAGACCTACGTCGTTGTACATTAATGTTCAGTCCTTCTCATCACAACGTTACGGTAAAACCAAATGTTAAACGTAAGTCTATATTGAGGATTTAAAGTGTTGGTCAGAGGCTCACCGTCATAGCAGATAAAATTAGAGTTGGTGGTACAATCCTGATATTTCCACTTTCCAGAAGAGAAAGTAACTTCAACACAGAACTTTCCGTCCTGATAACTCCCAACTCCCATGTTTGCCTTGAATGTTTCCCAGCTCTTGAAAGAGAATCCACTCTGGTCAGACCACCTCCAGACTCCAAGAGATTTATTCAGGCCAATCCACACTCTGTAGATAGCAGTGATGTTAGGTAAGATAGTCTTGATGGCGTACCTCTCTGTTGTGTTCCTCACACTGGCCAGGTCTGTGTGTTTCCCCCGACAGTAGCTCTGAGCTTCACTCCAAGTCTTATATTCCCTGATGAGAATGTACTTATTGGTCGCATTTTTGTCTATTTGAAAGAAATAAGAGATAACAAAATACAAATACAGATGAATGTTTATAAATAGTTTTTTTTTAAATAAATACATGTAAATCTCGTATCTGAATAAAATTATTTGGTATATGACAACATCGTTGATTGATGAGGAAATGGTCAGGGGAACTCACCATCATAGCAGACAAAATAAATTTTTTTGCTACAGTCTAAATTTTGCCAAGTCGCATTTAGCAACATATACACACAGGACTCATTGTTGTTGGGATCATTATTTGGTTGATGATCATCCCAAAACCCATTCCCCTCTAACTCGCTGTCTCCCAGAGACCACCTCCAGACGTTGTTATACAGCCCTATCCAGGCTGATTCACTCCATCTATCTGCTATTGTGTTGTTGAGCTTCTTCATATCTGCCATGTCCTCATCTATGGTGGCCAGGTCAGTGTAGTTCTGTCTGCAGATATTCTGAGCTTCAGTCCAGGTCTTTTTCATGTTCACAAAGTGGAACTGATGAGGGAGGCATGAGGGGAGGATGGACAGCCCTGTGGAGAACAAACCAACATTATGAGAGGAGGATGGACAGCCCTGTGGAGAACAAACCAACATTATGAGAGGAGGATGGACAGCCCTGTGGAGAACAAACCAACATTATGAGGGGAGGATGGACAGCCCTGTGGAGAACAAACCAACATTATGACAGGAGGATGGACAGCCCTGTGGAGAACAAAGCAACATTATGAGGGGAGGATGGACAGCCCTGTGGAGAACAAACCAACATTATGAAGGGAGGATGGACAGCCCTGTGGAGAACAAACCAACATTATGAGTGGAGGATGGACAGCCCTGTGGAGAACAAACCAACATTATGAGAGGAGGATGGACAGTCCTGTGGAGAACAAACCAACATTATGAGGGGAGGATGGACAGCCCTGTGGAGAACAAACCAACATTATGAGGGGAGGATGGACAGCCCTGTGGAGAACAAACCAACATTATGAGTGGAGGATGGACAGCCCTGTGGAGAACAAACCAACATTATGAGGGGAGGATGGACAGCCCTGTGGAGAACAAACCAACATTATGAGAGGAGGATGGACAGCCCTGTGGAGAACAAACCAACATTATGAGGGGAGGATGGACAGCCCTGTGGAGAACAAACCAACATTATGAGGGGAGGATGGACAGCCCTGTGGAGAACAAACCAACATTATGAGAGGAGGATGGACAGCCCTGTGGAGAACAAACCAACATTATGAGAGTGCAAATAAAAAACACCCACAGACGCACATGAACACACACGTACAGAAATTAACACTTACCTGAGAAAACAAGGAGGAGGGACAGAGTTTGGTCCATCCCTGGAGATTGGAGGGAAAACAGATGTTAAAACTTCTTGTCAATATGGGGGCGCTGTTTCCACTTTGTAAAAAATCGTGCCCAAATTAAACTGCCTCATACTCTATTCTAGATCGTACAATATGCATATTATTATTACTATTGGATAGAAAACACTCTCAAGTTTCTAAAAGCGTTTGAATTATATCTGTGAGTAAAACAGAACTCATTTTGCAGCAAACTTCCTAACAGGAAGTGAAAACTCTGAAATCGAGGCTCTGTTCCAGGGCCTTCCTATTCAATTGCTTGAAATCTATGGATATACATGCACTCCATACGCCTTCCACTAGATGTCAACAGGCAGTGGGAGGTGGAATGGGGTGTCTAGCTTGATCTGAGGTCGAACAAGAGCTCTTGGAATGACGTGACCACAATTTCCTTTGTCTACCAAGGCGCGGGAAGGACATCAGCATTGGCTTCTGAAAAGCGTTCGGTATAGACGGCTAATATCTCCGGCTTTGATTTTATTTGCTACATGTGATAATATCATCGTAAAGTATGTTTTTTCAATATAGTTTTATCAGATTATTCAACGTTTATCGGGAGTTTTGGAGTTTTCCGTTCTCTGCGTTAGGTGAAGATGGACATCTTCGCGCCACTTGGCTAGCTAAGTTCGACAGGAGAAGAGGACATTCTAAAACCAAACAACGATTTATTCTGGACAAAGGACTCCTTGTACAAGATTCTGATGGAAGCTCAGCAAAAGTAAGAACCATTTATGATGTTATTTCGTATTTCTGTGGAAAAAGTTTAGTCCTATTTTGCTTCCTTTTTGCGGGCGCTGTCTCGCTATAACGTAAGCTGTTAGTTATGGTAAAGTTATTTTTAAAAATCTAACACGGCGAATGCATTAAGAACTAGTGTATCTTTCATTTGCTGTCCAACATGTATTTTTTAGTAAAGTTTATGATGAGTTCTTTGATTAGATTAGGTGACTGTCCAAAATATCTCCGGAGATTCTGGTGAATCGATGCTACATATTCACAATGTATAACCACGGTTTGCAGCTCAAAATATGCACATTTTCGAACAAAACATACGTGTATTGTATAACCTGATGTTATAGGATCTGATGAAGTTGGTCAAGGTTAGTGATTAATTTTATATCTTTTGCTGTTTTTTTGCGATCGCTACCTTTTGCTGCTGACAAATGCATTTGTGTGTTTGGCTATTGTGGTAAGCTAATATAATGCTATATTGTGTTTTCGCTGTAAAACACTTAAAAAATCTGAAATATTGGCTGGATTCACAAGATGTTTATCTTTCATTTGCTGTACACCATGTATTTTTCATAAATGTTTTATGATGAGTATTTAGGTATTTCACGTTGCTCTCTGTAATTATTCTGGCTGCTTTGGTGATATTTCTTATGGTAGCTGCAATGTAAAACTATGATTTATACCTCAAATATGCACATTTTCAAACAAAACATACATTTATTGTATAACATGTTAAAAGACTGTAATCTGATGAAGTTGTTTCTTGGTTAGTGACTAATTATATCTCTATTTGGACGGTTTTGTGATAGCTACCTATGCGGTAGAAAAATGCTGAAAATATGCGGTTGAGTCTTTTGCTATTGTGGTTAGCTAATAGAAATACATATTGTGTTTTAGCTGTAAAACATTTTAAAAATCGGAAATGATGGCTGGATTCACAAGATGTGTATCTTCATTTGGTGTCTTGGACTTGTGATTTAATTAACATTTTATTATATGATATCCCTGTGGCTTTAGGCTAGGCTATGCTAGTCAGCTTTTTTGATGGGGGGGATCCCGGATCCGGGATGGCTAGAACTTCTACCAACAACATGGTGACATGCTACAGATGTTAACTATAACTACTACCAACAACATGGTGACATGCTACAGATGTTAACTAGAACTACTAGAACTACTACCAACAACATGGTGACATGCTACAGTAACTAGAACTACTACCAACAACATGGTGACATGCTACAGATGTTAACTAGAACTACTACCAACAACATGGTGACATGCTACAGATATTAACTAGAACTACTACCAACAACATGGTGACATACTACAGATGTTAACTAGAACTACTACCAACATGGTGACATGCTACAGATGTTAACTAGAACTACTACCAACAACATGGTGACATACTACAGATGTTAACTAGAACTACTACCAACAACATGGTGACATGCTACAGTAACTAGAACTACTACCAACAACATGGTGACATGCTACAGATGTTAACTAGAACTACTACCAACAACATGGTGACATGCTACAGATGTTAACTAGAACTACTACCAACAACATGGTGACATGCTACAGTAACTAGAACTACTACCAACACCATGGTGACATACTACAGTAACTAGAACTACTACCAACAACATGGTGACATGCTACAGTAACTAGAACTACTACCAACAACATGGTGACATACTACAGTAACTAGAACTACTACCAACAACATGGTGACATGCTACAGTAACTAGAACTACTACCAACAACATGGTGACATGCTACAGTAACTAGAACTACTACCAACAACATGGTGACATGCTACAGATGTTAACTAGAACTACTACCAACAACATGGTGACATGCTACAGATGTTAACTAGAACTACTACCAACAACATGGTGACATGCTACAGTAACTAGAACTACTACCAACAACATGGTGACATACTACAGTAACTAGAACTACTACCAACAACATGGTGACATGCTACAGTAACTAGAACTACTACCAACAACATGGTGACATGCTACAGTAACTAGAACTACTACCAACAACATGGTGACATGCTACAGATGTTAACTAGAACTACTACCAACAACATGGTGACATGCTACAGTAACTAGAACTACTACCAACAACATGGTGACATGCTACTGATGTTAACTAGAACTACTACCAACAACATGGTGACATGCTACAGATGTTAACTAGAACTACTACCAACAACATGGTGACATGCTACAGATGTTAACTAGAACTACTACCAACAACATGGTGACATGCTACAGTAACTAGAACTACTACCAACAACATGGTGACATACTACAGATGTTAACTAGAACTACTACCAACAACATGGTGACATGCTACAGATGTTAACTAGAACTACTACCAACACCATGGTGACATGCTACAGATGTTAACTAGAACTACTACCAACAACATGGTGACATGCTACTGATGTTAACTAGAACTACCAACAACATGGTGACATGCTACAGATATTAACTAGAACTACTACCAACAACATGGTGACATGCTACAGATATTAACTAGAACTACTACCAACAACATGGTGACATGCTACAGTAACTAGAACTACTACCAACAACATGGTGACATGCTACAGATGTTAACTAGAACTACTACCAACACCATGGTGACATGCTACAGTAACTAGAACTACTACCAACAACATGGTGACATACTATTGATGTTAACTAGAACTACTACCAACAACATGGTGACATGCTACAGATATTAACTAGAACTACTACCAACAACATGGTGACATGCTACAGATGTTAACTAGAACTACTACCAACAACATGGTGACATGCTACAGATGTTAACTAGAACTACTACCAACATGGTGACATGCTACAGATGTTAACTAGAACTACTACCAACAACATGGTGACATGCTACAGATGTTAACTAGAACTACTACCAACAACATGGTGACATGTTACAGTAACTAGAACTACTACCAACAACATGGTGACATGCTACAGATATTAACTAGAACTACTACCAACAACATGGTGACATGCTACAGATGTTAACTAGAACTACTACCAACAACATGGTGACATGCTACAGATGTTAACTAGAACTACTACCAACATGGTGACATGCTACAGATGTTAACTAGAACTACTACCAACAACATGGTGACATGCTACAGTAACTAGAACTACTACCAACAACATGGTGACATGCTACAGATGTTAACTAGAACTACTACCAACAACATGGTGACATGCTACAGTAACTAGAACTACTACCAACAACATGGTGACATGTTACAGTAACTAGAACTACTACCAACACCATGGTGACATGCTACAGATGTTAACTAGAACTACTACCAACAACATGGTGACATGCTACAGATGTTAACTAGAACTACTACCAACAACATGGTGACATGCTACTGATGTTAACTAGAACTACTACCAACAACATGGTGACATGCTACTGATGTTAACTAGAACTACTACCAACAACATGGTGACATGCTACTGATATTAACTAGAACTACTACCAACAACATGGTGACATGCTACAGTAACTAGAACTACTACCAACATGGTGACATGCTACAGATGCTAACTAGAACTACTAGAACTACTACCAACAACATGGTGACATGCTACAGATGTTAACTAGAACTACTACCAACAACATGGTGACATGCTACAGATGTTAACTAGAACTACTACCAACAACATGGTGACATGCTACAGATGTTAACTAGAACTACTACCAACACCATGGTGACATGCTACAGTAACTAGAACTACTACCAACAACATGGTGACATACTACAGATGTTAACTAGAACTACTACCAACACCATGGTGACAAGCTACAGATGTTAACTAGAACTACTACCAACAACATGGTGACATACTACAGATGTTAACTATAACTACTACCAACACCATGGTGACAAGCTACAGTAACTAGAACTACTACCAACAACATGGTGACATGCTACAGTAACTAGAACTACTACCAACAACATGGTGACATGCTACAGTAACTAGAACTACTACCAACAACATGGTGACATACTACAGATGTTAACTAGAACTACTACCAACAACATGGTGACATACTACAGATGTTAACTAGAACTACTACCAACAACATGGTGACATGCTACAGATGTTAACTAGAACTACTACCAACAACATGGTGACATGCTACTGATGTTAACTAGAACTACCAACAACATGGTGACATGCTACAGATATTAACTAGAACTACTACCAACAACATGGTGACATGCTACAGTAACTAGAACTACTACCAACAACATGGTGACATGCTACAGTAACTAGAACTACTACCAACAACATGGTGACATGCTACAGATGTTAACTATAACTACTACCAACAACATGGTGACATGCTACAGTAACTAGAACTACTACCAACAACATGGTGACATACTATTGATGTTAACTAGAACTACTACCAACAACATGGTGACATGCTACAGATATTAACTAGAACTACTACCAACAACATGGTGACATGCTACAGATGTTAACTAGAACTACTACCAACAACATGGTGACATGCTACAGATGTTAACTAGAACTACTACCAACAACATGGTGACATGCTACAGATGTTAACTAGAACTACTACCAACAACATGGTGACATGCTACTGATGTTAACTAGAACTACTATCAACAACATGGTGACATGCTACTGATGTTAACTAGAACTACTACCAACAACATGGTGACATGCTACAGTAACTAGAACTACTACCAACAACATGGTGACATGCTACTGATGTTAACTAGAACTACTACCAACAACATGGTGACATGCTACAGATGTTAACTAGAACTACTACCAACAACATGGTGACATGCTACTGATGTTAACTAGAACTACTACCAACAACATGGTGACATGCTACTGATATTAACTAGAACTACTACCAACAACATGGTGACATGCTACAGTAACTAGAACTACTACCAACAACATGGTGACATGCTACAGTAACTAGAACTACTACCAACATGGTGACATGCTACAGATGCTAACTAGAACTACTAGAACTACTACCAACAACATGGTGACATGCTACAGATGTTAACTAGAACTACTAGAACTACTACCAACAACATGGTGACATGCTACAGATGTTAACTAGAACTACTACCAACAACATGGTGACATGCTACAGATGTTAACTAGAACTACTACCAACAACATGGTGACATACTACAGATGTTAACTAGAACTACTACCAACAACATGGTGACATGCTAAAGTAACTAGAACTACTACCAACAACATGGTGACATACTACAGATGTTAACTAGAACTACTACCAACAACATGGTGACATGCTACAGATGTTAACTAGAACTACTACCAACAACATGGTGACATGCTACAGATATTAACTAGAACTACTACCAACAACATGGTGACATGCTACAGTAACTAGAACTACTACCAACAACATGGTGACATGCTACAGATGTTAACTAGAACTACTACCAACAACATGGTGACATGCTACAGTAACTAGAACTACTACCAACAACATGGTGACATGCTACAGATGTTAACTAGAACTACTACCAACAACATGGTGACATGCTACTGATGTTAACTAGAACTACTACCAACACCATGGTGACATGCTACAGATGTTAACTAGAACTACTACCAACAACATGGTGACATGCTACAGTAACTAGAACTACTACCAACAACATAGTGACATGCTACAGATGTTAACTAGAACTACTACCAACAACATGGTGACATGCTACAGATGTTAACTAGAACTACTACCAACAACATGGTGACATGCTACAGATGTTAACTAGAACTACTACCAACACCATGGTGACATGCTACAGTAACTAGAACTACTACCAACAACATGGTGACATGCTACAGATGTTAACTAGAACTACTACCAACACCATGGTGACATGCTACAGTAACTAGAACTACTACCAACAACATGGTGACATGCTACAGATGTTAACTAGAACTACTACCAACAACATGGTGACATGCTACAGATGTTAACTAGACCTACTACCAACACCATGGTGACATGCTACAGTAACTAGAACTACTACCAACAACATGGTGACATACTACAGATGTTAACTAGAACTACTACCAACAACATGGTGACATGCTACAGTAACTAGAACTACTACCAACAACATGGTGACATGCTACAGATGTTAACTAGACCTACTACCAACAACATGGTGACATACTACAGATGTTAACTAGAACTACTACCAACAACATGGTGACATGCTACAGTAACTAGAACTACTACCAACAACATGGTGACATGCTAAAGTAACTAGAACTACTACCAACAACATAGTGACATGCTACAGATGTTAACTAGAACTACTACCAACAACATGGTGACATGCTACAGATGTTAACTAGAACTACTACCAACAACATGGTGACATGCTACAGATGTTAACTAGAACTACTACCAACAACATGGTGACATACTACAGATGTTAACTAGAACTACTACCAACAACATGGTGACATGCTACAGTAACTAGAACTACTACCAACAACATGGTGACATGCTACAGATGTTAACTAGAACTACTACCAACACCATGGTGACATGCTACAGATGTTAACTAGAACTACTACCAACAACATGGTGACATGCTACAGTAACTAGAACTACTACCAACACCATGGTGACATGCTACAGATGTTAACTAGAACTACTACCAACAACATGGTGACATGCTACAGATGTTACCTAGAACTACTACCAACAAAATGGTGACATGCTACAGATGTTAACTAGAACTACTACCAACAACATGGTGACATACTACAGATGTTAACTAGAACTACTACCAACAACATGGTGACATACTACAGTAACTAGAACTACTACCAACACCATGGTGACATGCTACAGTAACTAGAACTACTACCAACAACATGGTGACATGCTACAGATGTTAACTAGAACTACTACCAACACCATGGTGACATGCTACAGTAACTAGAACTACTACCAACAACATGGTGACATGCTACAGATGTTAACTAGAACTACTACCAACAACATGGTGACATGCTACAGATGTTAACTAGAACTACTACCAACACCATGGTGACATGCTACAGTAACTAGAACTACTACCAACAACATGGTGACATGCTACAGATGTTAACTAGAACTACTACCAACAACATGGTGACATGCTACAGTAACTAGAACTACTACCAACAACATGGTGACATGCTACAGTAACTAGAACTACTACCAACAACATGGTGACATGCTACAGTAACTAGAACTACTACCAACAACATGGTGACATGCTACAGTAACTAGAACTACTACCAACACCATGGTGACATGCTACAGTAACTAGAACTACTACCAACAACATGGTGACATGCTACAGTAACTAGAACTACTACCAACACCATGGTGACATGCTACAGTAACTAGAACTACTACCAACAACATGGTGACATGCTACAGACGTTAACTAGAACTACTACCAACAACATGGTGACATGCTACAGATGTTAACTAGAACTACTACCAACAACATGGTGACATACTACAGTAACTAGAACTACTACCAACAACATGGTGACATGCTACAGTAACTAGAACTACTACCAACAACATGGTGACATGCTACAGATGTTAACTAGAACTACTACCAACAACATGGTGACATGCTACTGATGTTAACTAGAACTACTACCAACAACATGGTGACATGCTACAGATGTTAACTATAACTACTACCAACAACATGGTGACATACTACAGTAACTAGAACTACTACCAACAACATGGTGACATGCTACAGATGTTAACTAGAACTACTAGAACTACTACCAACAACATGGTGACATGCTACAGTAACTAGAACTACTACCAACAACATGGTGACATGCTACAGTAACTAGAACTACTACCAACAACATGGTGACATGCTACAGTAACTAGAACTACTACCAACAACATGGTGACATGCTACAGATGTTAACTAGAACTACTACCAACAACATGGTGACATGCTACAGATGTTAACTAGAACTACTACCAACAACATGGTGACATGCTACAGATGTTAACTAGAACTACTACCAACAACATGGTGACATGCTACAGATGTTAACTAGAACTACTACCAACAACATGGTGACATGCTACAGTAACTAGAACTACTACCAACAACATGGTGACATGCTACAGTAACTAGAACTACTACCAACAACATGGTGACATGCTACAGATGTTAACTAGAACTACTACCAACAACATGGTGACATGCTACAGATGTTAACTAGAACTACTACCAACAACATGGTGACATGCTACAGATGTTAACTAGAACTACTACCAACAACATGGTGACATGCTACAGATGTTAACTAGAACTACTACCAACACCATGGTGACATGCTACAGTAACTAGAACTACTACCAACAACATGGTGACATGCTACAGATATTAACTAGAACTACTACCAACAACATGGTGACATGCTACAGTAACTAGAACTACTACCAACAACATGGTGACATGCTACAGTAACTAGAACTACTACCAACAACATAGTGACATGCTACAGATGTTAACTAGAACTACTACCAACAACATGGTGACATACTACAGATGTTAACTATAACTACTACCAACACCATGGTGACATGCTACAGATGTTAACTAGAACTACTACCAACAACATGGTGACATGCTACAGATGTTAACTAGAACTACTACCAACAACATGGTGACATACTACAGATGTTAACTATAACTACTACCAACACCATGGTGACATGCTACAGTAACTAGAACTACTACCAACAACATGGTGACATGCTACAGATGTTAACTAGAACTACTACCAACACCATGGTGACATGCTACAGATTTTAACTAGAACTACTACCAACACCATGGTGACATGCTACAGATGTTAACTAGAACTACTACCAACAACATGGTGACATGCTACAGATGTTAACTAGAACTACTACCAACAACATGGTGACATGCTACAGATGTTAACTAGAACTACTACCAACACCATGGTGACATGCTACAGTAACTAGAACTACTACCAACAACATGGTGACATGCTACAGTAACTAGAACTACTACCAACAACATGGTGACATGCTACAGTAACTAGAACTACTACCAACAACATGGTGACATGCTACAGATGTTAACTAGAACTACTACCAACAACATGGTGACATGCTACAGATGTTAACTAGAACTACTACCAACAACATGGTGACATGCTACAGATGTTAACTAGAACTACTACCAACAACATGGTGACATGCTACAGTAACTAGAACTACTACCAACACCATGGTGACATGCTACTGATGTTAACTAGAACTACTACCAACAACATGGTGACATGCTACAGTAACTAGAACTACTACCAACAACATGGTGACATGCTACAGTAACTAGAACTACTACCAACAACATGGTGACATGCTACTGATGTTAACTAGAACTACTACCAACAACATGGTGACATGCTACAGTAACTAGAACTACTACCAACACCATGGTGACATGCTACAGTAACTAGAACTACTACCAACAACATGGTGACATGCTACAGTAACTAGAACTACTACCAACAACATGGTGACATGCTACAGTAACTAGAACTACTACCAACACCATGGTGACATGCTACAGATGTTAACTAGAACTACTACCAACAACATGGTGACATGCTACAGATGTTAACTAGAACTACTACCAACAACATGGTGACATGCTACAGTAACTAGAACTACTACCAACAACATGGTGACATGCTACAGTAACTAGAACTACTACCAACAACATGGTGACATGCTACAGATGTTAACTAGAACTACTACCAACACCATGGTGACATGCTACAGTAACTAGAACTACTACCAACAACATGGTGACATGCTACAGATGTTAACTAGAACTACTACCAACAACATGGTGACATGCTACAGTAACTAGAACTACTACCAACAACATGGTGACATGCTACAGATGTTAACTAGAACTACTACCAACACCATGGTGACATGCTACAGATGTTAACTAGAACTACTACCAACAACATGGTGACATGCTACTGATGTTAACTAGAACTACTACCAACAACATGGTGACATGCTACAGTAACTAGAACTACTACCAACACCATGGTGACATGCTACAGTAACTAGAACTACTACCAACAACATGGTGACATGCTACAGATGTTAACTAGAACTACTACCAACACCATGGTGACATGCTACAGATGTTAACTAGAACTACTACCAACAACATGGTGACATGCTACAGATGTTAACTAGAACTACTACCAACAACATGGTGACATACTACAGATGTTAACTAGAACTACTACCAACATGGTGACATGCTACAGATGTTAACTAGAACTACTACCAACAACATGGTGACATGCTACAGTAACTAGAACTACTACCAACAACATGGTGACATGCTACAGTAACTAGAACTACTACCAACAACATGGTGACATACTACAGATGTTAACTAGAACTACTACCAACACCATGGTGACATGCTACAGTAACTAGAACTACTACCAACAACATGGTGACATGCTACAGATGTTAACTAGAACTACTACCAACAACATGGTGACATGCTACAGATGTTAACTAGAACTACTACCAACACCATGGTGACATGCTACAGTAACTAGAACTACTACCAACAACATGGTGACATGCTACAGATGTTAACTAGAACTACTACCAACAACATGGTGACATGCTACAGTAACTAGAACTACTACCAACAACATGGTGACATGCTACAGATGTTAACTAGAACTACTACCAACACCATGGTGACATGCTACAGATGTTAACTAGAACTACTACCAACAACATGGTGACATGCTACAGATGTTAACTAGAACTACTACCAACACCATGGTGACATGCTACTGATGTTAACTAGAACTACTACCAACAACATGGTGACATGCTACAGATGTTAACTAGAACTACTACCAACAACATGGTGACATGCTACAGATGTTAACTAGAACTACTACCAACAACATGGTGACATGCTACAGATGTTAACTAGAACTACTACCAACAACATGGTGACATGCTACAGTAACTAGAACTACTACCAACACCATGGTGACATGCTACAGTAACTAGAACTACTACCAACAACATGGTGACATACTACAGATGTTAACTAGAACTACTACCAACACCATGGTGACATGCTACAGATGTTAACTAGAACTACTACCAACAACATGGTGACATGCTACAGATGTTAACTAGAACTACTACCAACATGGTGACATGCTACAGATGTTAACTAGAACTACTACCAACAACATGGTGACATGCTACAGTAACTAGAACTACTACCAACAACATGGTGACATGCTACAGATGTTAACTAGAACTACTACCAACAACATGGTGACATGCTACAGATGTTAACTAGTTAACTAGAACTACTACCAACAACATGGTGACATGCTACAGATGTTAACTAGAACTACTACCAACAACATGGTGACATGCTACAGTAACTAGAACTACTACCAACAACATGGTGACATGCTACAGATGTTAACTAGAACTACTACCAACAACATGGTGACATGCTACAGATGTTAACTAGAACTACTACCAACACCATGGTGACATACTACAGATGTTAACTAGAACTACTACCAACAACATGGTGACATACTACAGTAACTAGAACTACTACCAACAACATGGTGACATGCTACAGTAACTAGAACTACTACCAACAACATGGTGACATACTATTGATGTTAACTAGAACTACTACCAACAACATGGTGACATGCTACAGATATTAACTAGAACTACTACCAACAACATGGTGACATGCTACAGATGTTAACTAGAACTACTACCAACAACATGGTGACATGCTACAGATGTTAACTAGAACTACTACCAACAACATGGTGACATGCTACAGATGTTAACTAGAACTACTACCAACAACATGGTGACATGCTACTGATGTTAACTAGAACTACTACCAACAACATGGTGACATGCTACTGATGTTAACTAGAACTACTACCAACAACATGGTGACATGCTACAGTAACTAGAACTACTACCAACAACATGGTGACATGCTACAGTAACTAGAACTACTACCAACAACATGGTGACATGCTACAGTAACTAGAACTACTACCAACAACATGGTGACATGCTACTGATGTTAACTAGAACTACTACCAACAACATGGTGACATGCTACAGATGTTAACTAGAACTACTACCAACAACATGGTGACATGCTACTGATGTTAACTAGAACTACTACCAACAACATGGTGACATGCTACTGATATTAACTAGAACTACTACCAACAACATGGTGACATGCTACAGTAACTAGAACTACTACCAACAACATGGTGACATGCTACAGTAACTAGAACTACTACCAACATGGTGACATGCTACAGATGCTAACTAGAACTACTAGAACTACTACCAACAACATGGTGACATGCTACAGATGTTAACTAGAACTACTACCAACAACATGGTGACATGCTACAGATGTTAACTAGAACTACTACCAACAACATGGTGACATGCTACAGATGTTAACTAGAACTACTACCAACAACATGGTGACATGCTACAGATGTTAACTAGAACTACTACCAACAACATGGTGACATACTACAGATGTTAACTAGAACTACTACCAACAACATGGTGACATGCTAAAGTAACTAGAACTACTACCAACAACATGGTGACATACTACAGATGTTAACTAGAACTACTACCAACAACATGGTGACATGCTACAGATGTTAACTAGAACTACTACCAACAACATGGTGACATGCTACAGATATTAACTAGAACTACTACCAACAACATGGTGACATGCTACAGTAACTAGAACTACTACCAACAACATGGTGACATGCTACAGATGTTAACTAGAACTACTACCAACAACATGGTGACATGCTACAGTAACTAGAACTACTACCAACACCATGGTGACATGCTACAGTAACTAGAACTACTACCAACAACATGGTGACATGCTACAGATGTTAACTAGAACTACTACCAACAACATGGTGACATGCTACTGATGTTAACTAGAACTACTACCAACACCATGGTGACATGCTACAGATGTTAACTAGAACTACTACCAACAACATGGTGACATGCTACTGATGTTAACTAGAACTACTACCAACAACATGGTGACATGCTACAGATGTTAACTAGAACTACTACCAACACCATGGTGACATGCTACAGTAACTAGAACTACTACCAACAACATGGTGACATGCTACAGATGTTAACTAGAACTACTACCAACAACATGGTGACATGCTACAGTAACTAGAACTACTACCAACAACATAGTGACATGCTACAGATGTTAACTAGAACTACTACCAACAACATGGTGACATGCTACAGATGTTAACTAGAACTACTACCAACAACATGGTGACATGCTACAGATGTTAACTAGAACTACTACCAACAACATGGTGACATGCTACAGATGTTAACTAGACCTACTACCAACACCATGGTGACATGCTACAGTAACTAGAACTACTACCAACAACATGGTGACATACTACAGATGTTAACTAGAACTACTACCAACAACATGGTGACATGCTACAGTAACTAGAACTACTACCAACAACATGGTGACATGCTACAGATGTTAACTAGACCTACTACCAACAACATGGTGACATACTACAGATGTTAACTAGAACTACTACCAACAACATGGTGACATACTACAGTAACTAGAACTACTACCAACAACATGGTGACATGCTAAAGTAACTAGAACTACTACCAACAACATAGTGACATGCTACAGATGTTAACTAGAACTACTACCAACAACATGGTGACATGCTACAGATGTTAACTAGAACTACTACCAACACCATGGTGACATGCTACAGATGTTAACTAGAACTACTACCAACAACATGGTGACATGCTACAGTAACTAGAACTACTACCAACAACATGGTGACATGCTACAGATGTTAACTAGAACTACTACCAACAACATGGTGACATGCTACAGTAACTAGAACTACTACCAACACCATGGTGACATGCTACAGATATTAACTAGAACTACTACCAACAACATGGTGACATGCTACAGATGTTAACTAGAACTACTACCAACACCATGGTGACATGCTACAGATGTTAACTAGAACTACTACCAACACCATGGTGACATGCTACAGATGTTAACTAGAACTACTACCAACAACATGGTGACATGCTACAGATGTTACCTAGAACTACTACCAACAAAATGGTGACATGCTACAGATGTTAACTAGAACTACTACCAACAACATGGTGACATGCTACAGATGTTAACTAGAACTACTACCAACACCATGGTGACATGCTACAGATGTTAACTAGAACTACTACCAACAACATGGTGACATGCTACAGACGTTAACTAGAACTACTACCAACAACATGGTGACATGCTACAGTAACTAGAACTACTACCAACAACATGGTGACATGCTACAGTAACTAGAACTACTACCAACAACATGGTGACATGCTACAGATGTTAACTAGAACTACTACCAACAACATGGTGACATGCTACAGATGTTAGAACTACTACCAACAACATGGTGACATGCTACAGTAACTAGAACTACTACCAACAACATGGTGACATACTACAGATGTTAACTAGAACTACTACCAACACCATGGTGACATGCTACAGATGTTAACTAGAACTACTACCAACAAAATGGTGACATGCTACAGATGTTAACTAGAACTACTACCAACAACATGGTGACATACTACAGATGTTAACTAGAACTACTACCAACAACATGGTGACATACTACAGTAACTAGAACTACTACCAACAACATGGTGACATGCTACAGTAACTAGAACTACTACCAACAACATAGTGACATGCTACAGATGTTAACTAGAACTACTACCAACACCATGGTGACATGCTACAGTAACTAGAACTACTACCAACAACATGGTGACATGCTACAGATGTTAACTAGAACTACTACCAACACCATGGTGACATGCTACAGATGTTAACTAGAACTACTACCAACAACATGGTGACATGCTACAGTAACTAGAACTACTACCAACAACATGGTGACATGCTACAGATGTTAACTAGAACTACTACCAACAACATGGTGACATGCTACAGATGTTAACTAGAACTACTACCAACACCATGGTGACATGCTACTGATGTTAACTAGAACTACTACCAACAACATGGTGACATACTACAGATGTTAACTAGAACTACTACCAACAACATGGTGACATGCTACAGATGTTAACTAGAACTACTACCAACAACATGGTGACATGCTACAGATGTTAACTAGAACTACTACCAACAACATGGTGACATGCTACAGATGTTAACTAGAACTACTACCAACAACATGGTGACATGCTACAGATGTTAACTAGAACTACTACCAACAACATGGTGACATGCTACAGATGTTAACTAGAACTACTACCAACAACATGGTGACATACTACAGATGTTAACTAGAACTACTACCAACACCATGGTGACATGCTACAGATGTTAACTAGAACTACTACCAACAACATGGTGACATGCTACAGATGTTAACTAGAACTACTACCAACATGGTGACATGCTACAGATGTTAACTAGAACTACTACCAACAACATGGTGACATGCTACAGTAACTAGAACTACTACCAACAACATGGTGACATGCTACAGATGTTAACTAGAACTACTACCAACAACATGGTGACATGCTACAGATGTTAACTAGAACTACTACCAACAACATGGTGACATGCTACAGATGTTAACTAGAACTACTACCAACAACATGGTGACATGCTACAGATGTTAACTAGAACTACTACCAACAACATGGTGACATGCTACAGATGTTAACTAGAACTACTACCAACAACATGGTGACATGCTACAGATGTTAACTAGAACTACTACCAACAACATGGTGACATACTACAGATGTTAACTAGAACTACTACCAACACCATGGTGACATGCTACAGATGTTAACTAGAACTACTACCAACAACATGGTGACATGCTACAGATGTTAACTAGAACTACTACCAACATGGTGACATGCTACAGATGTTAACTAGAACTACTACCAACAACATGGTGACATGCTACAGTAACTAGAACTACTACCAACAACATGGTGACATGCTACAGATGTTAACTAGAACTACTACCAACAACATGGTGACATGCTACAGATGTTAACTAGTTAACTAGAACTACTACCAACAACATGGTGACATGCTACAGATGTTAACTAGAACTACTACCAACAACATGGTGACATGCTACAGATGTTAACTAGTTAACTAGAACTACTACCAACAACATGGTGACATGCTACAGATGTTAACTAGAACTACTACCAACAACATGGTGACATGCTACTGATGTTAACTAGAACTACCAACAACATGGTGACATGCTACAGATATTAACTAGAACTACTACCAACAACATGGTGACATGCTACAGATATTAACTAGAACTACTACCAACAACATGGTGACATGCTACAGTAACTAGAACTACTACCAACAACATGGTGACATGCTACAGATGTTAACTAGAACTACTACCAACAACATGGTGACATGCTACAGTAACTAGAACTACTACCAACAACATGGTGACATGCTACAGTAACTAGAACTACTACCAACACCATGGTGACATGCTACAGATGTTAACTAGAACTACTACCAACACCATGGTGACATGCTACAGTAACTAGAACTACTACCAACAACATGGTGACATGCTACAGATGTTAACTAGTTAACTAGAACTACTACCAACACCATGGTGACATGCTACAGATGTTAACTAGAACTACTACCAACACCATGGTGACATGCTACAGATGTTAACTAGAACTACTACCAACAACATGGTGACATGCTACAGATATTAACTAGAACTACTACCAACAACATGGTGACATGCTACAGTAACTAGAACTACTACCAACACCATGGTGACATGCTACAGTAACTAGAACTACTACCAACAACATGGTGACATGCTACAGATGTTAACTAGAACTACTACCAACACCATGGTGACATGCTACAGATGTTAACTAGAACTACTACCAACACCATGGTGACATGCTACAGATGTTAACTAGAACTACTACCAACACCATGGTGACATGCTACAGATGTTAACTAGAACTACTACCAACAACATGGTGACATGCTACAGATGTTACCTAGAACTACTACCAACAAAATGGTGACATGCTACAGATGTTAACTAGAACTACTACCAACAACATGGTGACATGCTACAGATGTTAACTAGAACTACTACCAACACCATGGTGACATGCTACAGATGTTAACTAGAACTACTACCAACAACATGGTGACATGCTACAGACGTTAACTAGAACTACTACCAACAACATGGTGACATGCTACAGTAACTAGAACTACTACCAACAACATGGTGACATGCTACAGTAACTAGAACTACTACCAACAACATGGTGACATGCTACAGATGTTAACTAGAACTACTACCAACAACATGGTGACATGCTACAGATGTTAGAACTACTACCAACAACATGGTGACATGCTACAGTAACTAGAACTACTACCAACAACATGGTGACATACTACAGATGTTAACTAGAACTACTACCAACACCATGGTGACATGCTACAGATGTTAACTAGAACTACTACCAACAAAATGGTGACATGCTACAGATGTTAACTAGAACTACTACCAACAACATGGTGACATACTACAGATGTTAACTAGAACTACTACCAACAACATGGTGACATACTACAGTAACTAGAACTACTACCAACAACATGGTGACATGCTACAGTAACTAGAACTACTACCAACAACATAGTGACATGCTACAGATGTTAACTAGAACTACTACCAACACCATGGTGACATGCTACAGTAACTAGAACTACTACCAACAACATGGTGACATGCTACAGATGTTAACTAGAACTACTACCAACACCATGGTGACATGCTACAGATGTTAACTAGAACTACTACCAACAACATGGTGACATGCTACAGTAACTAGAACTACTACCAACAACATGGTGACATGCTACAGATGTTAACTAGAACTACTACCAACAACATGGTGACATGCTACAGATGTTAACTAGAACTACTACCAACACCATGGTGACATGCTACTGATGTTAACTAGAACTACTACCAACAACATGGTGACATACTACAGATGTTAACTAGAACTACTACCAACAACATGGTGACATGCTACAGATGTTAACTAGAACTACTACCAACAACATGGTGACATGCTACAGATGTTAACTAGAACTACTACCAACAACATGGTGACATGCTACAGATGTTAACTAGAACTACTACCAACAACATGGTGACATGCTACAGATGTTAACTAGAACTACTACCAACAACATGGTGACATGCTACAGATGTTAACTAGAACTACTACCAACAACATGGTGACATACTACAGATGTTAACTAGAACTACTACCAACACCATGGTGACATGCTACAGATGTTAACTAGAACTACTACCAACAACATGGTGACATGCTACAGATGTTAACTAGAACTACTACCAACATGGTGACATGCTACAGATGTTAACTAGAACTACTACCAACAACATGGTGACATGCTACAGTAACTAGAACTACTACCAACAACATGGTGACATGCTACAGATGTTAACTAGAACTACTACCAACAACATGGTGACATGCTACAGATGTTAACTAGAACTACTACCAACAACATGGTGACATGCTACAGATGTTAACTAGAACTACTACCAACAACATGGTGACATGCTACAGATGTTAACTAGAACTACTACCAACAACATGGTGACATGCTACAGATGTTAACTAGAACTACTACCAACAACATGGTGACATGCTACAGATGTTAACTAGAACTACTACCAACAACATGGTGACATACTACAGATGTTAACTAGAACTACTACCAACACCATGGTGACATGCTACAGATGTTAACTAGAACTACTACCAACAACATGGTGACATGCTACAGATGTTAACTAGAACTACTACCAACATGGTGACATGCTACAGATGTTAACTAGAACTACTACCAACAACATGGTGACATGCTACAGTAACTAGAACTACTACCAACAACATGGTGACATGCTACAGATGTTAACTAGAACTACTACCAACAACATGGTGACATGCTACAGATGTTAACTAGTTAACTAGAACTACTACCAACAACATGGTGACATGCTACAGATGTTAACTAGAACTACTACCAACAACATGGTGACATGCTACAGATGTTAACTAGTTAACTAGAACTACTACCAACAACATGGTGACATGCTACAGATGTTAACTAGAACTACTACCAACAACATGGTGACATGCTACTGATGTTAACTAGAACTACCAACAACATGGTGACATGCTACAGATATTAACTAGAACTACTACCAACAACATGGTGACATGCTACAGATATTAACTAGAACTACTACCAACAACATGGTGACATGCTACAGTAACTAGAACTACTACCAACAACATGGTGACATGCTACAGATGTTAACTAGAACTACTACCAACAACATGGTGACATGCTACAGTAACTAGAACTACTACCAACAACATGGTGACATGCTACAGTAACTAGAACTACTACCAACACCATGGTGACATGCTACAGATGTTAACTAGAACTACTACCAACACCATGGTGACATGCTACAGTAACTAGAACTACTACCAACAACATGGTGACATGCTACAGATGTTAACTAGTTAACTAGAACTACTACCAACACCATGGTGACATGCTACAGATGTTAACTAGAACTACTACCAACACCATGGTGACATGCTACAGATGTTAACTAGAACTACTACCAACAACATGGTGACATGCTACAGATATTAACTAGAACTACTACCAACAACATGGTGACATGCTACAGTAACTAGAACTACTACCAACACCATGGTGACATGCTACAGTAACTAGAACTACTACCAACAACATGGTGACATGCTACAGATGTTAACTAGAACTACTACCAACACCATGGTGACATGCTACAGATGTTAACTAGAACTACTACCAACAACATGGTGACATGCTACTGATGTTAACTAGAACTACTACCAACAACATGGTGACATGCTACAGATGTTAACTAGAACTACTACCAACAACATGGTGACATGCTACAGATGTTAACTAGAACTACTACCAACAACATGGTGACATGCTACAGATGTTAACTAGAACTACTACCAACAACATGGTGACGTGCTACAGATGTTAACTAGAACTACTACCAACAACATGGTGACATGCTACAGATGCATTAAGTGTTGAAAAGTAATGGCTGAAAACACAAACATAAGGTGCTCCAGTATTAATAAGTAAATAGGCTGTCTATAATCATTGTTTGAAGGAGCATTTCACATTGACAGAAATTGTATCATTGTTAAGGCTGTCGCTTTCCTCAACCTCAGATGAGGTGAGGAGAGAAGGATTTTCAGACCAAAATGCGGAGTCAGGGAAATAAGCCATCTTTTATTTTATAACAACGATGAATTGATGAAGATGGCAATACGAAAAAAACAAACACTTTAACAAACTTACAAAATAACAAAACGACGTAGAACGGAACCTGAACATAAACTTACATAGACAAACGTAAACTCACGAACAGGAACGTACATCGAAACATACGAACAGCCAAACAGCTCCGAAAGTGAATACATCGAACACAACGACGAAAGACATCACAGGAGACAATCACCCACACACAAACAGTGAGAATGCCCTACCTAAATATGACTCTTAATTAGAGGCAAACGCAAACCACCTGCCTCTAATCAAGAGCCATACCAGGCAAACAAAACCAACATAGAAACAGATAACATAGACTGCCCACCCAAAACACATGCCCTGACCAAAACACATAAAAAAACAACATAAAACAGGTCAGGACTGTTACAGTACCCCCCCCTCAAGGTGCGCACGCCGGGCGCACCAGCACAAAGTCCAGGGGAGGGTCCGGGTGGGCAGTTGACCACGGTGGTGGTTCCGGCTCAGGACGCTGTCCCCATACCAACATAGTCACTCCCCTCTTCTGTCTACCCCTTCTAATGACCACCCTAACACTACCCTCCCCTAAATAAACGGCCAGCACCGGAACAAGGGGCAGCACCGGGACAATGGGCAGCACCGGGACAAGGGGTAGCACCGGGACAAGGGGCAGCACCGGAACAAGGGGCAGCACCATAATAAGGACCAGCACCGGAATAAGGGACAGCACCGGGACAAGGGGCAGCACCGGGACAAGGGGCAGCACCGGGACAAGGGGCAGCACCGGGACAAGGGGCAGCACCGGGACAAGGGGCAGCACCGGGACAAGGGGCAACACCGGGACAAGGGGCAGCACCGGGACAAGGGGCAGCACCGGGACAAGGGGCAGCACCGGGACAAGGGGCAGCACCGGGACAAGGGGCAGCACCGGGACAAGGGGCAGATCCCGGCTGAAGGACTCTGGCAGGTCCTGTTTGGACGGCTCTGGCAGGTCCTGGCTGGACGGCTCTGGCAGGTCCATGCAGGCTGACGGCTCTCGACACTCATGGCAGACTGACGGCTCTCTACGCTCATGGCAGGCTGACGGCTCTCGACGCTCATGGCAGGCTGACGGCTCTCGACGCTCATGGCAGGCTGACGGCTCTCGACGCTCATGGCTCTCTGACGGCTCTGGCTGCTCATGGCTCTCTGACGGCTCTGGCTGCTCATGGCTCTCTGACGGCTCTGGCTGCTCATGGCTCGCTGGCGGCTCTGGCAGATCCTGTCTGGTTGGCGGCTCTGGCAGATCCTGTCTGGTTGGCGGCTCTGGCAGATCCTGTCTGGTTGGCGGCTCTGGCAGATCCTGTCTGGTTGGCGGCTCTGGCAGATCCTGTCTGGTTGGCGGCTCTGGCAGATCCTGTCTGGCGGGCGGCTCTAGCGGCTCCTGTCTGGCTGACGGCTCTAGCGGCTCATGGCAGACGGGCGGCTTTGCAGGTTCCTGGCAAACGGGCGGCTTTGCAGGTTCCTGGCAGACGGATGACTCAGATGGCGCTGGGGAGACGGATGGCTCAGATGGCGCTGGGGAGACGGATGGCTCAGATGGCGCTGGGGAGACGGATGGCTCAGATGGCGCTGGGGAGACGGATGGCTCAGATGGCGCTGGGGAGACGGATGGCTCTGGCCGGATACGGCGCACTGTAGACCTGGTGCGTGGTGCCGGAACTGGAGGCACCGGGCTAAGGATAAGCACCTTCCTACTAGTGCGGGGAGCAGGAACAGGGCACACTGTATTCTCAAAGCCTACTCTATCCCTGATGCGTGGTACCGGCACTGGTGACACCGGGCTGAGGACAAGCACATCAGGATTAGTAGGGGGAGAATATACAGTGTGTTTAGGGCTCTGGAGACGCACTGGTAGCTTAGTGCGTGGTGCCGGAACTGGAGGCACCGGGCTAGATACACGCACTACAGGGAGAGTGCGTGGAGGAGGAACAGGGCTCAGGATACGCACTGGTAGCCTAGTGCATAGTGTAGACACTGTAGGTACTAGGCTGGGGCGGGGAGGTAGTGCCGGAAATACCGGACCGTGGAGGCGTACTGGCACTCTTGAGCATTGAGCCTGCCCAACCTTACCTGGTTGAATGCTCCCGGTTGCCCGACCAGTGCGGGGAGGTGGAATAACCCGCACCGGCCTATGTAGGCGAACCGGGGAAACCATGCGTAAGGCAGGTGCCATGTATACCGGCCCGAGGAGACGCACTGGAGACCAGACGCGTTGAGCCGGCCTCATGACACCTGGCTCAATACCCAATCTAGCCCTACCAGTGCGGGGAGGTGGAATAACCCGCACTGGACTATGCACTCGTACAGGAGACACCGTGCGCTCTACTGCGTAACACGGCGCCTGCCCGTACTCCCGCTCTCCACGGTAAGCCTGGGAAGTGGGCGCAGGTCTCCTACCTGCCCTTGGCCCACTACCTCCTAGCCCCCCCCCCAAGAAATTTTTGGGAATTACTTACGGGCTTTTTTGGCTTCCGTGCCAGACGCGTTCCCTCATAGCTCCGGTTCCTCTCTCCGGTAGCCTCCGCTCTCCTCAGTGCCTCCAGCTGTTCCCATGGCTTTTCGGGCTTCCAGCCACGTCTCCTTGCTGCCTCTTCATATCTCCGCCTCTCTGCCTTCGCTGCCTCCAGCTCAGCTTTAGGGCGGCGATATTCTCCTGGTTGAGTCCATGGTCCTCTACCGTCCAAGATCTCCTCCCAAGTCCAGAAGTTCTTATTGCTCCGTCGAGCATTCCCATACCGCTTGGTCTCTGTTTGTTGGTGGGTGATTCTGTTAAGGCTGTCGCTTTCCTCAACCTCAGATGAGGTGAGGAGAGAAGGATTTTCAGACCAAAATGCGGAGTCAGGAAAATAAGCCATCTTTTATTTTATAACAACGATGAATTGATGAAGATGGCAATACGAAAAAAACAAACACTTTAACAAACTTACAAAATAACAAAACGACGTAGAACGGAACCTGAACATAAACTTACATAGACAAACGTAAACTCACGAACAGGAACGTACATCGAAACATACGAACAGCCAAACAGCTCCGAAAGTGAATACATCGAACACAACGACGAAAGACATCACAGGAGACAATCACCCACACACAAACAGTGAGAATGCCCTACCTAAATATGACTCTTAATTAGAGGCAAACGCAAACCACCTGCCTCTAATCAAGAGCCATACCAGGCAAACAAAACCAACATAGAAACAGATAACATAGACTGCCCACCCAAAACACATGCCCTGACCAAAACACATAAAAAAACAACATAAAACAGGTCAGGACTGTTACAATCATGCACAGTATGCACATCCTGGCTAGTATTTTCTGGTGTTCAAAATATTTTTTTACAAACATGAACAATAAGTCTTTTACTAAATAAAAATACACATTCACTAAATGTGTTGTACGTTATTATTTCAACAGGCATTCATGCAGAGATATTAGATAAATCATTATACCTGATGTTTGCTGTTGTTGTAGATGTTGTCTTTGCTTTTGTACTATTTTGTTGTCAGCTCTCCCTCTGTCTCTCTCTCTCTCTGAGTGGTTCTGTCACCTCTAGGGCAGGTGGATGTTATACATGTATTGATGGAAATTACTGGTCAAAGAAAACTAAATGTGAAGAAACACCTTCAGCACACATGCAAATTTCTCTCTCTCTCTCTCTCTCATGTAGGATCTAATTGGACAAATTGTTATTGTGACGTGGAAACGTCTAGGAGCATCAACGGCTCAGCCGCTAATTGGTAAAAATTGTCTTTCCTCAGTTGCAACACTCACTACTGAGTTCCAAGCTGCCTTTGGAAACAAGGTCAGCACAAGAACTGTTCGTCGAAAGGTTCATGAAATGGGATCTATGGCAGAGCAGACGCACACATACAGAAATATTGGGGGGGGGGGAGATCGGTGTGGAAGAACTTGATGGCCTGCACAGAGCCCTGACCTCAACCCCATGGAACACCTTTGGGATGAACTGGAACGCAGACTGCTAGCCAGGCCTAATCGCCCAACATCAGTACCCGACCTCATTAATTAACCTGTTGAGGCTAGGGGGTGCTGTTGTCACTATTTATCTAAATCGTGTAATTTTTGAAACGGCTTCCTACTAAATTCTTGATCGTACAATATGCATATTATTATTATTATCGGATAGAAAACAGTCTCTAGTTTCTATAGCCGTTGAAATTTTGTCTCTGAGTGGAACAGAACTAATTCTACAGCAATTTCCCTGACATGGAGTCAGATTTCACACATTTTGGCCCCTGATCTGGAGTCAGTTAAAAGGCCACTGTTATTGCTATGAGTATACAGACACTGCTTACGTCTTCCCCTGGATGCCTTTACGTGATGACGATTTGAATGGTATCGATTGCCCAATCAGAGCCACTATAAAACAAAAACACGTGTAGGTAGGAACTCTTTTCCAGCTGCGTCAGGCGCGCGGAGGACACCGACCTGCACTTTTTCCAAGCACTAGTGAAGCCAGTTATATTTCTCCGGTCATGTTTATACTCGTTATAGGAGTTAAAAACATCATAAGGTAGTTAATTTAAACCGTTTTATAGCAATTTATTTCCGTTTAGTGCGATTTTGGGACATTTATTTCTGAGACACTGTGAATCTCTGGGCACGGTTCCAGTTCATGCCGAACGCAATGGGCATTTATACATGGCAAGAGGACAGCTTTCGACCAAAAGACGATTAGACCCAAGAAAGGATTCTTTGCCCAAGATTCTGATGGAAGAACAGCTCAAAGTAGGAACAATTTATTATGATAAATCGTGTTTCTGTCGAGAAATGTTAATCGCTTAGGACGCCATCTTGTTTGACGTAGCTTCGCTTGGCGCAAACTGTATTGAAAAGTAAGGATAATTAAAAAAATGTAAATCAGAGATTGTATTAAGAATTAAATTGTCTATCAATCGCTGTCCACCCTATATTTTTTAGTCACGTTTATGAGTATTTATGTATACGACTAGATCACTGTCTAATATGGCGCACGACATTGTCTGACCAGCTGGGCAACTTTTGTCATTGTCTAACCATGATTTTGGTGGCTAAATATGCACATTTTCGAAAAACTGTATATGTATGTTGTAATGTGATGTTACAGGAGTGTCATCTGAAGAATTCTGAGAAGGTTAGTGAAAAAATTAATATATTTTGGCGATGTTTACGTTATCACTCTCTTTGGCTAGAATCAATGCTCTGGTAACGTTTGCATATGTGGTATGCTAATATAACGATTTATTGTGTTTTCGCTGTAAGACACTTAGAAAATCTGAAATATTGTCTGTATTCACAGGATCTGTGTCTTTCGATTAGTGTATGCTGTGTATTTTTACGAAATGTTTGATGATTAGTAATTGGGTAAACACGTTGCTCTATATATTTATTCTAGTCCATTTGTGACGGTGGGTGCAATTGTAAACTATGACATCTGCCTGAAATATGCACATTTTTCTAACAAAACCTATCCTATACCATAAATATGTTATCAGACTGTCATCTGATGAGTTTTTTTCTTGGTTAGTGGCTATCAATATCTTAGTTTAGCCGAATTGGTGATAGCTACTGGTGTTGGTGGACAAATAAAAGATGGTGTCTTATGCTAATGAGTTTAGCTAATAGATTTATATCTTTACATATTGTGTCTTCCCTGTAAAACATTTTAAAAATCGGGCATGTTGGCTGGATTCACACGATCTGTGTCTTTCATTAGCTGTATTGGACTTTAATGTGTGAAAGTTGAATATTTAAAAAATGTATTTTTTTTTAATTTCGCGGCTGCACCCCAGTCCTAGACAGGTTAATGCTCTTGTGACTGAATGGAAGCAAGTCCCTTCAGCAATTTTCCAACATCTATTGGAAAACCTTCTCAGAAGAGCGGAGGCTGTTAAAGCAGCAAAGAGGGACCAACTCCATGTTTTTGCTCATGATTTTGGAATGAGATATTTGAGAGCATAAATGCAAATTAATTACTTAAAAATCATACAATGTAATTTTCTGGAGTTTTGTTTTAGATTCCGTCTCTCACAGTTGAAGTGTACCTATGATAAAAATTACAGACCTTTACATGCTTTGTAAGTAGGAAAACCTGCAAAATCGGCAGTGTATCAAATACTTGTTCTCCCCCCTGTATATAGTGAATGTACTCTGATGTTGGTACAGTGCTCTAGCCAGCAACTGGCAGATACAGTACCAGTACCATGTGAGTTCCTATTTGAACGTCTAAAGATACCTTGTGAATCTTTGACCTTTTTGTACATCAAGGAACAGCATTGTACCACAACAGTTTTCTTATATGTGAGAGTGTGTTTTAATTAATGCACTCCGCACCAAAAGGTTGCAAGAGAGCATTTATGCACACTTAGGGCTTCATTCTATCAGGTCTACACCCCCGGTTGTCGAGGTGTAACTACGTTAAGCGTCTCGCAGCTTTATACCTGAACTGGAAATTGCCATTGGCTGCACAGATCTGCATTAATGTTAATAATTTTTTTAATATTTGCAATATAATGCTGTTATTGTTTCCAAATTCTGCGTTTCTTACTAACACTAATTATCTCATAATTACACTAACATTTTATCTTTTAAGTTGTATTAAATATTATATGAACATGTAACTACTCTATCACGTGTAATAAAAACTGTAACTTCTTATGCTTCACGGTGTCGTGGCTGAACGATGACAACATCAACATACAACTGGCTGGTTCTTCGATGTACTGGCAGGATAGAACAGCGGCGTCTGGTAAGGGGCGGCGGTCTATGTATTTTTGAAAACAGCAGCTGGTAACGATATCTAAGGAAGTCTCGAGCTATTGGTTGCCTGAGTTAGAGTTTCTCATGATAGACCACACTACCTACCGAGAGATTTTTCATCTGTATTCGTTGTAGCTGTTTACATACCACCACAGTCATAGGCTGGCACTAAGACATCATTGAATGAGCTGTGTTCCGCCATAATCAAACAAGAAAACGCTCACCCGGAGGCGGCACTCCTAGTAGCCGGGGAGTTTAATACAGGGAATCTTAAATTTCTATCAGCATGTTAAAAATTTCTATCAGCATGTTAAATGTGCAACCAGATGGAAAATACCTCTGGACCACCTATACTCCACACACAGAGACGCATACAAAGCCCTCCCTCACCCTCCATTTCGCAAATATGACCATATTTCCATCCTTCTGATTCCTGATTACAAGCAAAAATTAAAGCAGGAAGCACCAGTGACTAGATCAATAAAAAAGTGGTCAGATGAAGCAGATGCTAAGCTACATCACTGTTTTGCTAGCACAGACTGCAATATGTTCCTGGATTCCTCCAATAGCATTGAGGAGTACACCACGTCAGTCATTGGCTTCATCAATAAGTACATTGATGACGCCGTCCCTGCAGGGACCGTATGCACATACCCCAACCAGAAGCCATGGATTACAGACAACATCCGCACTGAGCTAAAGGCTAGAGCTGACGCTTTCAAGGAGCGGGACTCTAACCTGGAAGCTAATAAGAAATCCCGCTATCCCCTTCGACGAACCGTCAAACAGGCAAAGCATCAATACAGAACTAAGATCGAGTAGTATTACACAGGCTCTGACGCTCGTCAGATGTGGCAGGGCTTGCAAACAATTACAGACTACAAAGGGAAGCACAGCCGAGAGCTGCCCAGTGAAACGAGCGTACGAGACGAGCTAAACTACTTCTATGCTCACTTCGAGGCAAATAACACTGAAACATGCATTAGCGCACCAGCTGTACCGGAAGACTGTGTGATCACTCTCTCCGCAGCCGATCTGAGTAAGACTTTTAGATAGATCAACATTCACAAGGCCGCAGGGCCAGACGGATTATCAGGATGTGTACTGTGAGCATGCGCTGACTAACATGCGCTGACTAACTAGCAAGTGTCTTCACTGACATTTTCAACCTCTCCCTGTCCGAGTCTGTAATACCAACATGTTTTAAGCAGACCACCATAGTGCCTGTGCCCAAGAACCCTAAGGTAACCTGCCTAAATGACTACCGACCCATAGCACTCACGTCTGTAGCCATGAAGTGCTTTGAAAGGCTGGTCATGGCTCACATCAACACCATCATCCCAGAAACCCCATACCCACTCCAATGTGCATACCGCCCCAACAGATCCACAGATGATGCAGTCTCTAGTGTTCTCGACACTGCACTGTCACACCTGTAAAAAACGAACACTGATGTGAGAATGCTATTCATTGACTACAGCTCAGCATTCAAGACCATAGTGCCCTCAAAAAGCATCAATAAGCTAAGGACCCTGGGACTAAACACCTCCCGCTGCAACTGGATCCTGGACTTCCTGACGGGCCGCCCCCAGGTGGTAAGGGTAGGTAACAACACATCCGCCATGCTGATCCTAAACACAGAGGCCCCTAAGGGGTGTGTGCTCAGCCCCCTCCTGTACTTCCTGTTCACTCATGACTGCACGGCCAGGCACGACTCCCACACCCTCATTCAATTTGCCGATGACACAACAGTGTTAGGCCTGATCACCGACAACAACGAGACAGCCTATATGGAGGAGGTCAGAGACCTGGCCGTGTGGTGCCAGGACAACAACCTCTCCGTCAACATGATCAAGACAAAATAGATTATTGTAGAGTACGGGACAAAAAGGAAGGAGCCCCCATTCTCATTGACGGGGCTGCAGTGGAGCAGGTTGAGAGCTTGGTGTCACCAACAAACTCCAAGCACACCAAGACAGTCGTGAAGCACGAAAGAACCTATTCACCCTCAGGGGACTGAAAAGATTTGGCATGGGTCCTCAGATCCTCAAAAGGTTCTACAGTTTAACCATCGAGAGCATCCTGACTGGCTGCATCACTGCCTGGTATGGTAACTGCTCGGCCTCCGACCACAAGGCACTACAGAGGGTAGTGTGAACAGCCCTGTACCTCTACTTCCTGCGGCTATGCTAACAACTGAGATACATTTACACTGTTACTGTTTCCATAGTTACAATGACATTTTATAAAAAATATTTGTCATAGATGTTACTTAATATTTAAGTTGAACTTTTAGTTTGTTTGTAACAGTTAATTTAGAGTTCAACAAACACTTATGTTATTTCATTTTAATGATTAACTTGTGTTTTTAAACAGTTCATGTATTAGTTATTTGATTTATCAATAATGTAATTGTGTGATACTTATTTGGAGGATTTGTCAAATGTGATTCTTCGTAGTGGTGGAAAGTCTATATCCAACTAATCGATTGTTACGTTCCTCAGCTAGAAAAACAAATAATGTCACTCAAACAAAAGAGAGAACTAACAAAGTCACTGACAAACCATCAAATGGAACAGGTGGGTGTTTAGGACGGGTTCTGAAAGACACTCATGGCGGTGTCCACTGAAAGTTGACTATCAATAACAACTGGAACCTAAAAGACAACCCCTATGAACGCCCACTAAATTTGCCCAAGAAGAGGCAAACGTAATCCAAACCCACACCAAACTTAAAGACAGGAAGCAAACCTAAAAGTGGAGCAACAAGAAAACAGGGAAGATCAGAAAAAGGTTGTTTTTCTAGAAATTAGAGAGAACCAACTAAAGAGAACTGGGCCAGCCACTCTTAAATAGCACCTGGGCCAGCCACTCTAAAATAGAACCTGGGCCAGCCACTCTTAAATAGAACCTGGGCCAGCCACTCTTAAATAGAACCTGGGCCAGCCACTCTTAAATAGCACCTGGGCCAGCCACTCTAAAATAGAACCTGGGCCAGCCACTCTTAAATAGAACCTGGGCCAGCCACTCTTAAATAGAACCTGGGCCAGCCACTCTTAAATAGAACATGGGCCATCCACTCTTAAATAGAACCTGGGCCATGCAATCTTAAAAAGAACCTGGGCCAGCCACTCTTAAATAGAACCTGGGCCAGCACAGCTGAAACACCTTCCCAGTAACGAGATGGACAAGAAAGCACAGGTGTAACACGTACTAACGAGGTGACACCAATCAGTGCGCCCAACATGCTAAGGTGCTATATGTGCTAATTTCCAAACTCATGGAAAATACAAAGCCTGCAGCACGATTCAAATGATTTAATTGCGAATTAAGTGAAACCTCTATTTTTTATTATTGGTGATGAATACAATTTGCTAGTGTTCATCCTAATTAGTATTGGATCACATATCTCCTATTGTTTACTGTTAACATAATGTCTTTTATAAATGTGAAAATATACACTGTTCATTGATTGACGAATTGATTGATTGATTGGTTGGTTAATTGTTCATTTGATTGCTTGATTTGTTAATTGGATTTGTTTATTAGATTGATTGCCTGCTTAATTTGTTGATTGACTGATTAGTTGATTAGTTGATTAATTGCTTTGATAATTAATTTGTTGCCTGAATTTAATTGGATTGATTGATTTATATTTGAATAAAGTTTATTTACCATCAGAGTGGACTGATTGTAAACCGTGGATCTCTTTTTCTAGGATCTGAAGCCAGGTCCAACAACAACACTAGACAGTGGTCCTACTGACTAACGGATGATCTGAGGTCAGGTCTAACATCAACAGAGACAGGAGTCCTACTGACTAACGGATGATCTGAGGTCAGGTCTAACAACAACAGTAGACAGCGTTCCGTTTGACTAACTGATGATCTGAGGTCAGGTCTAACACCCTGTATACAACAGTAGACAGTGTTCCTACTGACTAACTGATGATCTGAGGTCAGGTCTATCATCCTGTATACAACAGGAGACAGTGTTCCTATTGACTTACTGATGATCTGAGGTCAGGTCTAACATCCTGTATACAACAGTAGACAGTGTCCCTCTTGACTTACTGATGATCTGTGGTCAGGTCTAACATCCTGTATATAACAGTAGAGAGTGTTCCTATTGACTTACTGATGATCTGAGGTCAGGTCTAACACCATGTATACAACAGTAGACAGTGTTCCTATTGACTTACTGATGATCTGAGGTCAGGTCTAACACCCTGTATACAACAGTAGACAGTGTTCCTATTGACTTACTGATGATCTGAGGTCAGGTCTAACATCCTTATCAAAATCCCTTCTATTCTTTCCTCTGTTTCTTGAAATAAGAATTAAACAAAAAACTAAACAAACTAGAGGCGTTTTCATAACTTTATTGATTTTATGACTGTGTAAAGGAAGAATGTACCATTGTCAAATAGTTAAAGGGGCAATCTGCAGTTCAATCAATAACAAAGAGTAAACCCCACCACTGTTTTGGGAGAATCTTTAGGATGGAGCTAGAGAAATGTAACCATTCTCAAATTAACAGACATAACAACATTTAAAAGGACAGACCATCTATGATATCAATGTTATAGTTTAACTATGTTTAGAAGCTAAACAGTGTTTGTTTACAAATACATTGTTTAAAAACAATGGAGAAAAACAAGTTTACATTTTTGGTTCTGATGGGAAATGACAGTTGAATTAAGCTCGTGAGGCATTTATAAGTCATATACTTCAAGAATGAATGGGTACATTTCATGAAATAAAATTCTAAAACGGATTTCCCCGTCACAGATTGCCCCTTTATAAGAAGACTTCACCACCAACACCAGAACAGATTCTATCATTTAAATGCTACACACTAGTATCATAGAAAAAAGACTTGTGGGTACTATATATTTAAAACAACTCATAATACCTTCAAATATTTATATAATGGAATGCAATTAACGTTCTAGATAAAATAATGAATGAGTGAAATAGACTCTGGAAACAGTAACAGCAGATTCTTAGGGATAGGGGGCGACATTTTCACTTTTGGATGAATTTGTGCCCAAATTAAACGGCCTCGTACTCTGTCCTAGATCATATGCTATGCATATTATTATTACTATTGGATAGAAAACACTCTGAAGTTTCTAAAACTGTTTGAATTATATCTGTGAGTAAAACAGAACTCATATGGCAGGCAAACTTCCAAACAGGAAGTGAAAATTCTGAAATGGGTCTCTGTGAAAGGCATCGCCTATTCAATTGCCTTATATTTATTGATCTGTATGCACTTCATACGCCTTCCACTAGATGTCAACAGGCAGTAGAACGTGGAATGAAGCATATAGCTTCATGTGGGACCGGATGAGAGTATTTGGAGTGCGTGGTCAGGCAGATTGCCAGTACTTGGCCGCGCACATTGGGAATGTAATTTCTTTGTCTGCAATGCGTTAGATAGACATGAAGAAATTCTCTGTCTGGGACGTTATTGGATATATATGAGAAAAACATCCTGAAGATTGATTCTCAACTGAGTTTGACCAGTTTATTCGACTTTAATAGCACTTTTTGAAGTTTTCGTTCATTGCGCAAATGTGTATGGACACGTGAGCTACACATGCTAGCCAAAGTTGCTAATTCGACAGAAGTAATGGATATTCTAAAAAAAAAAAACGATTTATTGTGGAACTAGGATTCCTGGCACTGCATTCTGATGAAAGTTCATCAAAGGTAATGGAATATTTATGATGTTATTTCGTATTTCTGTTGACTCTGTTGACTCCAACATGGCGGAGAATGGCTGAGCGCTGTCTCAGATTATTGCATGCTGTGCTTTTTACTAAAGTTATTTTTTAAATCTAACACAGCGGTTGCATTAAGAACCAGTGTATCTTTAATTATATGTACAACATGTATCTTTCATCAAAGTGTATGATGAGTATTTCTGTATTTCACGTTGCTATCTGTAATTAATTTCGCTATTTTGGAGCCATTTCTGAACATGGCGCCAATGTCAAACCACGATTTGTGGCTATAAATATGCACATGATCGAACAAAACATAAATGTATTGTATAACATGATGTCATATGACTGTCATCTGATGAAGTTGTTCAAAGGTTAGTGATTAATTTTATCTCTATTTGTGGGTTTTGTGAAAGCTATCTTTTCTGTGAAAAAATGGCGGTGTGTTTTTGGATATGGTGGTGAGCTAACATAAATATATGTTGTGTTTCCGCTGTAAAACAGTTAAAAAATCGAACATGTTGGCTGGATTCACAAGATGTTCATCTTTCATTTGCTGTATTGGACTTGTGATTTCTTGAAATTATATTATATGATATCCCTGTGGCGCTAGGCTAGGCTATTCTAGTCAACTTTTCTGATGAGAATGATCCCGGATCCAGGATGTGTAGTCCGTAGATTAAAATAGAAAATAAATAAAACAACTGAATGTTTAGAACAACTACAAGTTAACCTTTAACATTCATTAACATCAACAAGTATAGTAAGTAAATATGAAAACAACAGTGTGATATGATAATATTACAAGAGTATAATATAAAACATGTCATTATAAAATCCTGTGTTCATCTCCTTATTTAATATCAAATACCAGTTCAAGATAAAGTTAAGAAAATATTTACTAAATAAACTAAAACAAAAATAGTTAAATAAGAGTAAAAAGTAACCCAATAAAAATAACAATAACGAGGCTATATAAAGGGGTACCTGTATGTACTTGTGTGTTGAGGTACAGGTTAGTCAGGTTATTTTGTACATTTTGGTTGGGGTAAATCGACTATGCATAGATTAAGAAACATTCGTTTTAAAAATTCCAAATGATTTGCATAGTGAACTTACACACAGCTCTGACACAAACACTTACCCCACCAGACATGCCACCAGGGGTCTTTTCACAGTCCCCAAATCCAGAACTAATTCAAGAAAGCATACAATATTATATAGAGCCGTTATTGCATGGAACTGCCTTCCATCTCATATTGCTCAAATAAACAGCAAACCTGGTTTAAAAAGACAGATAAAGCAACACCTCACGGCACAACGCCTCTCCTCTATTTGACCTGGATAGTTTGTGTGTCTGTATTGATATGGAGGCTACGTGTGCCTTTTAAATATATATAGTTCTGTCCTTGAGCTGTTCTTGTGTCACGTTCCTGACCTGTTTTCCTTGGTTTTGCATGTGTTTAGTTGGTCAGGGCGTGAGTTGGGGTGGGCTTTCTATGTTTTGTGTTTCTATGTTGGGTTTAATGTGTTGCCTGATATGGTTCTCAATTAGAGGCAGGTGTTTGACGTTTCCTCTGATTGAGAACCATATTAAAGGTAGGCTGTTCTCACTGTTTGTTTGTGGGTCATTGTTTTCCGTGTCTGTATGTATGTTCGTACCACACGGGACTGTAGCGTTTGTTTGTAATCTGTACCTGTTCGTGCGTTCTTCGTGTATTTGTAAGTTCTCATGTTCTAGGTCAGTCTACGTCGTTTATTTGTTTTGTAGTTTATTCAAGTGTTGTTCGTGTTTCGTCTTTGTTTATTAAATTCATTATGTCCAATTACCACGCTGCACATTGGTCCTCTGATCCTTCTCGTCTCTCCTCGTCTGAGGAGGAGGACGACGTAGACGGTCGTTACATCTTGTCTATTAATGTTCTGTATTATGCCATGTTATGTCATGAAGAAAGAGTAGCTCCCACTTTGCAACAGCTAATAAGGATCCTAATAAAATACCAAATACGAAAAAAAGAAGAACTAAAAGTTCAACCTTTAAAATGAAAAAACATCATTCATGAGTAATACACTAAGTCAATGTGAAAACAATAATAGTATGGTATCATAATAGTCAAATACAAGTTTTTATATAAATCCCCCAAACTCCTGTATCCATAATTTTATATTATATAAAATATCTGAATGAAGACTTGACCACCAAGTAGAAAAGCGAATTAAAACAATTAAAACTTGATTTGAGAACGACTAAGAGTTAACCTTTAAAATGAAATGACATCAACCAGTAATAAAACAACACAATATAATAATAATCAAATAACATGTTAAAATATACAAATATTGAGCTGACTTGGAGTTACATTGTGTTGTTTAAGTGTTCCCTTTATTTTTTTGAGCAGTGTATATATATTTAAAACAATGATTATCCATCACCTTAAATCATGTAAATGTGAGAATGTCTTGAACATTCTTGGCTGTAGGGTTCATCTGGTCCAGAGAACAGGGTCAGGAACAATGGTGTTGGACTGTAGGGTTCAGCTGGTCCAGAGAACAGGGTCTGGTTCTAGTAATCTGGATTAGAGATCAAAGGAAATAATAATGTAAGAGAATATCATGAAAAACATTTCACATGAGAGAGAATATCAGGAAATACATTTCAAGAGACAGCGAAAGAGAGAGATTGATATAGAGAAAAAGAATGAGAGAGAGCAAGAGAGTTTCAGGAAATATATTTGACGAGAGAGAGAGAGAGAGAGAGAGAAAGACAGAAAGATAGATAGTAGAAAGGAGATGGTTTGCTCTCTAGGTTAAAGAGAGCAGGTAGTCCCATCCTCCAAACTACCAGGTGTGAAACAGGGAAGAGACTCAGGGTGTATGCTAATTTGGTATAGAGCAGACCTATCTCACTCTAAGGCTAGCCGTCCCGCTAGCGACACCAGTCGACAACATCCATTGAAATTTAAGGGCAATTCAAATAAATAATCGTAATATTAAACGTTTGTGAACATACAAGTATTTTATATAATTTAAAAGCTTAACTTCTTGTTAATCTAACTACTACAATAGTCTTTACAGCAAAAGCATACCATGCGATTGTCTGAGGACAGCGCCCCACATCAAAATCTTTTTCAACCAGCACAGGCGTCACAAAATCACAAACAGTGATTAAATAAATCACTTACTTTTGAAAATCGTCCTCTGTTTGCAATCCCACGGGTCCCAGCTACAACATGAATGGTCATTTTGTTCGATAAATAAGAGCCTGGGACCTCAAAAAAAAAATTCTGTTTGGTTTTTCTCCAGATATTTCCCTGCCATTTCAATTCGGTTATAGTCTCAGACATTATTTTAACAGTTTTAGAAACAAAGTGTTTTCTCTCCAATGCTACCAATTACATGTATATCCTGGCTTCTGGGCCTAAGTAACAGGCAGTTTACTTTGGGCACGTCAGTCAGGCGGAAATTCAGGAAACTAGACACTAGCCCTATTTAAATGAATCAAAAGAGGAACATTTTACATTTGGGAAGCAATTCAGAAGGAAATGATCTCAACAGAGAAACATTTCTTCCTGTGTGCTACCTACAGTGCATTTGGAAAGTATTCAGACCCCTTGACTTTTAAACAGTTTGGTACGTTACAGCCTTTTTCTAAAATTGATTAAATTAAACCTTTAATCAAAACAATGAAATAACACATATGAAATCACAAAAAAGTGTTAAACAAATCAAAAAATATTTTATATTTTAGATTCTTTAAAGTAGCCACCCTTTGCCTTGATGACAGCTTTGCAAACTATTGGCATTCTCTCAACAAACTTCATGACGTAGTCACCTGGAATGCATTTCAAGTAACAGTTTTGTCTTGCTAAAAGTTATTTTGTAGAATTTCTTTCATTCTTAATGAGCCAATCAGTTGTGTTGTGACAAGGTAGGGGTGGTATACAGAATATAGCCCAATTTGGTAAAATACCAAGTCCATATTATGGCAAGAACAGCTCAAAAAAGCAAAGAGAAATGACAGTCCATCATTACTTTAAGACATGAAGGTCAGTCAATCCTGAAAATGTCAAGAACTTTGAACGTTTCTTCAAGGCAGTTGCAAAAACCATCAAGCGCAATGATGAAACTGTCTCTCATGAGGACCGCCACAGGAAAGGATAACCCAGAGTTACCTCTGCTGCAGAGGATAGGTTCATGAGAGTTACCAGCCTCAGCAATTACAGCCCAAAGAAATGCTTCACAGAGTTCAAGTAACAGACACATCTCAACATCAACTGTTCAGAGGAGGCTGTGTGAATCAAGCCTTCATGGTTGAATTGCTGCAACGAAACCACTACTATAGAACACCAATAAGAAGAAAATACTTGCTTGGGCCAAGAAACACGAGCAATGGACATTAGACCGGCGGAAATCTGTCCTTTGGTCTGATGAGTCCAAATTTGAGATTTTTGGTTCCAACTGCCGTGTCTTTGTGAGACTCAGAGTAGGTGAATGGATGATCTTCGCTTCCCACCATGAAGCATGGAGGAGGAGGTGTGATGGTGTGGGGGTGCTATGCTGGTGACACTGTCTGTGATTTATTTAGAATTCAAGGCACACTTAATCAGCATGGTGAGGCTGCATTCTACAGTGATATGCCATTGCACCTGGTTGCGCTTAGTGGGACTATCATTTTGTTTTTTTCAACAGGACAATGGCCCAACACACCTCCAAGCTGTGTAAGGGCTATTTGACCAAGAAGGAGAGTGATGGAGAGCTGCATCAGCATCAGATGACCTGGCCACCTCAATCACCCAACCTCAAACCAATTGAGATGGTTTGGGATAGATTTGACTGCAGAGTGAAGGAAAAGCAGCCAACAAGTGCTCAGCACAAGAGTGTGCAAAGCTATCATTAAGGCAAAGGGTCTATTTTGATTTGTTTAACACTTTTTTGGGTTACTACATGAATCCATATGTGTTATTTCATAGTTGTGATGTCTTCACTATTTTTCTACAATGTAGAAAGTAGTAAAAATAAAGAAAAATCCTTGAATGAGTAGGTGTGTCCAAAATTCTGACTGGTACTCTAGATCTTCTGCACAGATTCTGCCAGACCTGTGACCTGACAGTGTCGTGGTGATTTCCTGTATTACTCAATAAAGAGAGAGAGAGAGCCAACCACACACAAGTCAGAGATATATTATAAAGTACATTTTTAATATTTACACAAGCTTCACCAAAGCCCTTTTTTGACTCTCAGATCAATTCAGTGTCTATAAATGAATTCTCTGAGAGTCCTTACAAAACAATTCTTAGTTTCATTTATAGCCAAGATACACCCCTCTCAACTTACAAAGAATCCTTTACCCGAAAGAAGAGTATCCTATCGCTAGACAGCATCAGCTATAAATCATCGTTCAGTTTGATCTCCCAAGACAAGGTTTAAATCTCATGCTTGGTACTTCACTGTCTACCAACCATTACCTCATCCAATGGCATATATCAATTGTCATTCCTAGATACTCCCAAACCTGGACAAACTCAAAATCAGACAGTGAGCCCCTTAGGTCAAATACTAGGTCAAGATAAGGGCAACCTCAGAGGGGACATACAATGGTTCCAAACACGGCCAAACTCCTTCCCCCTATGAGAAAAGTAGGGAGTGACTGGCGTACAGACATTGTATGAGAACTAACTGGTTCCCCAATTAATAACTCCATCCCTTCACATGGTTTAACATTGACATATGAAGACAAGCCTGACCTCTCTCCTCTCTGGCCCCAAGTTACCAATCCCCAGCTCAGAAGATTCTAATGACAACTATCTCACAAGCATATGATGAAAATAACATCTTATCTATCTATGTTACATAGCTAAATCTGATTCAGCCACGACAACAGACCTGTGACCTGACAGACCTGTGACCTGACAGACCTGGGCCCTGACAGACCTGGGCCCTGACAGACCTGGGTCCTGACAGACCTGGGCCCTGACAGACCTGGGCCCTGACAGACCTGGGCCCTGACAGACCTGGAGGCCTAAACATCTGCGCCACAGGTAACATCCACAAAGCTGTGAACGATATGAGAGATAAGAACGCCCTTCTACGTCATCAAAAGGAACATACAGTTTGACATCCCAATCTGGCTAAAAACACTTGAATTAGTTATAAAACCCATTGTCCTTATGCTTGTGAGGTCTGGGGTCTGCTCACCAACCAGGAATTCACTAAATGGGACAAACACCAAATTGAGACTCTATGTAGAATTATGCAATAATACCCTCAGTGTACAACGTAAAACAAAGCCATCATTTACAGTGAAATTAACCTAGACAAGAGTTCCCTAAGCAAGCTGGTTCCGTTCACAAGCACAAAAAGACCCCAAGGAGCCCCAGGACACAATTAGTCCCAACCAAATCATGAGAAAACGAAAAGATAATTACTTGACACATTGGAAAGAATTTACCAACTAACAGAGCAAACTAGAATGATATTTGGCCCTAAACAGAGAGTACACAGTGGCAGAATACCTGATTACTGTGACTGACCTAAGAATTAAGGAAAGCTTTGATTTCGTACAGACTCCGTGAGAATAGCCTTGCTATTGAGAGAGCCCGCCATAGGCAGACTTTGGTCTCAAGAGAAGACAGGCTATGTGCACACTGCCCAAAAAATTAGGTGGAAACAGAAATGCACTTCCTGACCCCCTGTCAAATGTATGCCCATATCAGAGACACATAGAGAGAGAATCAGGAAATAGATTTGATAGGAGACAGAGTATGAGCTAGAAAAATGACAAAGTAAAATGTCATTTATTTTAATAATAACTCAAGACAGTATCCAAAGAGATCAAATCTCAACATCAGAGAGGTGAAGGGAGAGAGAGAAGGGTAGAGGTGTAGAGAGGAGTAGAGAGAGAGAGGTAGAGGTGTAGAGAGGGGTAGAGGTGTATAGAGGGGTAGAGGTGTAAAGAGGGAGGGGTAGAGGTGTAGAGAGAGAGGGGTAGAGGTGTAGAGAGGGGTAGAGGTGTAGAGAGAGAGGGGTAGAGGTGTAGAGAGAGAGGGGTAGAGGTGTAGAGAGGGGTAGAGGTGTAGAAAGGGGTAGAGGTGTAGAGAGGGGTAGAGGTGTAGAGAGGGGTAGAGGTGTAGAGAGGGGTAGAGGTATAGAGAGGGGTAGAGGTATAGAGAGGGGTAGAGGTATAGAGAGGGGTAGAGGTGTAGAGAGGGGTAGAAATATAGAGAGGGGTAGAGGTATAGCGAGGGGTAGAGGTGTAGAGAAGGGTAGAGGTGTAGAGAGGGGTAGAGGTGTAGAGAGGGGTAGAGAGGGGTAGAGGTGTAGAGAGGGGTAGAGGTGTAGAGAGGGGTAGAGAGGGGTAGAGGTGTAGAGAGGGTTAGGGGTGTAGAGAGGGGTAGAGGTGTAGAGAGGGGTAGAGGTGTAGAGAGAGGTAGAGGTGTAGAGAGGGGTAGAGGTGTAGAGAGGGGTAGAGGTGTAGAGAGGGGTAGGTAGAGAGAGGTAGATGTGTAGAGAGGGGTAGAGGTGTAGAGAGGGGTAGAGGTGTAGAGAAGGGTAGAGGTGTAGAGAGGGGTAGAGGTGTAGAGAGAGGTAGAGGTGTAGAGAGGGGTAGAGGTGTAGAGAGGGGTAGAGGTGTAGAGAGGGGTAGGTAGAGAGAGGTAGATGTGTAGAGAGGGGTAGAGGTGTAGAGAGAGAGGGGTAGAGGTGTAGAGAGAGAGGGGTAGAGGTGTAGAGAGGGGTAGAGGTGTAGAGAGGGGTAGAGGTGTAGAGAGGGGTAGAGGTGTAGAGAGGGGTAGAGGTGTAGAGAGGGGTAGAGGTGTAGAGAGGGGTAGAGGTGTAGAGAGGTTTAACACATCGAAAGAAAGAGATCAAATCTCACCAGTACTGTTGCTGCAGATGAAGTTGAATCTCTCAGTCTCAGACTTGCCGACCCACTGTCCCCCGTCTCTCTGTATGGCCCCCGTGTTCCCACACTGCTCCTTAATGGTGTCGTAGCCCTCCCCGCCGGCCCAGTTGTGGTAGCAGGACTCTTCTCCGTTGACCCAGAACCAGAAGTCCAGGGTGCAGGTGTACCTCAGGCCCAGCCAGACGAAGGGAGTGGAGGCCTTCTTGGCTCTCTGTTGGACCCAGTGCTGGATGTTCTGGTTGTGGGCAGACACCAGCTCCATGTCATGATCTCTGCAGTGCCACAGGGCTTCTGACCACGTCTTGTTCTCTGAGACCAGGACCAGTTCATCTGGAGGAAGAAGAGGGGGACACAGAGACTCATGCTAAGTAAAACAATGAAATGTAATGTTATTCAGTAAACATTCACCCCCATCTCAACCCCTCCATCCCCTACCCAAAATGTTCAGTCTCTCTCATTAGTACTTTACAGTAATATTGAATGTTAAATGTAGATCTATATTGAGGATTTTTGTCAGCAGCTCACCATCGTAGCAAATAAAGGGAATTGTCTGAGTACATCCTTTATCGTTCCACTTTCCAAATTGTTTTACTTCTCCACAGAAGTCTCCTCCCTCACTTCCCCTACCTGCCCCATTTGGCTCGCCAAAGTCCCAGTTCCTGTAGGAGGAGCCACTCTGGTCAGACCAGACTCCAAGAGATTTATTCAGGCCAATCCACACTGGTTGATTGTTGTCAGATTTTAGTAAGATAGTCTTTATGGCCTCCATCTCTGTTGTGTTCCTCACACTGGCCAGGTCTGTGTGTTTCCCCCGACAATAGCTCTGAGCTTCACTCCAAGTCTTATATTCATGGATAAGAATGTACTTATTGGTCGCATTTTCTTCTATTTGAAAAAAAGACATAACAGAATAGAAATACAGATGAATGTTTGTATATAAATTGTTTGTTAAAAAAGGTTGATGAAAAATGAATCTCGTATCTGAAAAAAATGATTTGGTATATGACAACATCGTTGATTGAGGAGGAAATGGACATGGGAACTCACTATCATAGCAGACAAAATGCCTTCCACTGTTACAGTTGTCATCCTGCCAAGATGCATTTTTCATCATAGACACGCAGAACTCTATGTTGTTGGGATCATTTTTTGGCTGTCCTGGGGCCCAAAATCTCTCCCCATCTAACGCTCTGTTTCCCAAAGACCACCTCCAGCTGCTGAGATACAGCCCTATCCAGGCTGATTCTATCCAAATAGCTCCTACTGTGTTATTGAGCTTCTTCATATCTGTCATGTCCTCATCTATGGTGGCCAGGTCAGTGTAGTTCTGTCTGCAGACTGTCTGAGCTTCAGTCCAGGACTTAGTCATGTTCACAAAGTGGAACTGATGAAGGAGGCATGAGGGGAGGATGGACAGCCCTGTAGAGAACAAACCAACATTATGAGATGAGGAGTGACAGCCCTGTGGAGAACAAACCAACATTATGAGGAGAGGATGGACAGCCCTGTGGAGAACAAACCAACATTATGAGAGGAGGATGGACAGCCCTGTGGAGAACAAACCAACATTATGAGAGGAGGATGGACAGCCCTGTGGAGAACAAACCAACATTATGAGGGGAGGATGGACAGCCCTGTGGAGAACAAACCAACATTATGAGGGGAGGATGGACAGCCCTGTGGAGAACAAACCAACATTATGAGAGGAGGATGGACAGCCCTGTGGAGAACAAACCAACATTATGAGGAGAGGATGGACAGCCCTGTGGAGAACAAACCAACATTATGAGGGGAGGATGGACAGCCCTGTGGAGAACAAACCAACATTATGAGGGGAGGATGTACAGCCCTGTGGAGAACAAACCAACATTATGAGGGGAGGATGGACAGCCCTGTGGAGAACAAACCAACATTATGAGGGGAGGATGGACAGCCCTGTGGAGAACAAACCAACATTATGAGGGAGGATGGACAGCCCTGTGGAGAACAAACCAACACTATGAGGGGAGGATGTACAGCCCTGTGGAGAACAAACCAACATTATGAGGGGAGGATGGACAGCCCTGTGGAGAACAAACCAACATTATGAGGGGAGGATGGACAGCCCTGTGGAGAACAAACCAACATTATGAGGGGAGGATGGACAGCCCTGTGGAGAACAAACCAACATTATGAGGGGAGGATGGACAGCCCTGTGGAGAACAAACCAACATTATGAGAGGAGGATGGACAGCCCTGTGGAGAACAAACCAACATTATGAGGGGAGGATGGACAGCCCTGTGGAGAACAAACCAACATTATGAGGGGAGGATAAAATACACTCACAAATGCATATGAACACAAACATACAGAAATGAACACTTACCTGAGAAAACAAGGAGGAGAAACAGAGGTTGGTCCATTCCTGGAAATTGGAGGGAAAACAGATGTTAAAACGAGTCACAAACTACTACCAACAACATGGTGACATGCTACAGATGTTAACTAGAACTACTACCAACAACATGGTGACATGCTACAGATGTTAACTAGAACTACTACCAACAACATGGTGACATGCTACAGATGTTAACTAGAACTACTACCAACAACATGGTGACATGCTACAGTAACTAGAACTACTACCAACACCATGGTGACATGCTACAGATGTTAACTAGAACTACTACCAACAACATGGTGACATGCTACAGATGTTAACTAGAACTACTACCAACAACATGGTGACATGCTACAGATGTTAACTAGAACTACTACCAACAACATGGTGACATGCTACAGTAACTAGAACTACTACCAACAACATGGTGACATGCTACAGATGTTAACTAGAACTACTACCAACAACATGGTGACATGCTACAGTAACTAGAACTACTACCAACAACATAGTGACATGCTACAGATGTTAACTAGAACTACTACCAACAACATGGTGACATGCTACTGATGTTAACTAGAACTACTACCAACAACATGGTGACATGCTACAGATGTTAACTAGAACTACTACCAACAACATGGTGACATGCTACAGATGTTAACTAGAACTACTACCAACACCATGGTGACATGCTACAGATGTTAACTAGAACTACTACCAACAACATGGTGACATGCTACAGTAACTAGAACTACTACCAACAACATGGTGATATGCTACAGTAACTAGAACTACTACCAACAAAATGGTGACATGCTACAGTAACTAGAACTACTACCAACAACATGGTGACATGCTACAGATGTTAACTAGAACTACTACCAACAACATGGTGACATGCTACAGATGTTAACTAGAACTACTACCAACAACATGGTGACATGCTACAGATGTTAACTAGAACTACTACCAACACCATGGTGACATGCTACAGTAACTAGAACTACTACCAACAACATGGTGACATGCTACAGTAACTAGAACTACTACCAACAACATGGTGACATGCTACAGATGTTAACTAGAACTACTACCAACAACATGGTGACATGCTACAGTAACTAGAACTACTACCAACAACATGGTGACATGCTACAGATGTTAACTAGAACTACTACCAACAACATGGTGACATGCTACAGATGTTAACTAGAACTACTACCAACAACATGGTGACATGCTACAGTAACTAGAACTACTACCAACAACATGGTGACATGCTACTGATGTTAACTAGAACTACTACCAACAACATGGTGACATGCTACAGATGTTAACTAGAACTACTACCAACAACATGGTGACATGCTACAGTAACTAGAACTACTACCAACAACATGGTGACATGCTACTGATGTTAACTAGAACTACTACCAACAACATGGTGACATGCTACAGATGTTAACTAGAACTACTACCAACAACATGGTGACATGCTACAGTAACTAGAACTACTACCAACAACATGGTGACATGCTACAGATGTTAACTAGAACTACTACCAACACCATGGTGACATGCTACAGTAACTAGAACTACTACCAACACCATGGTGACATGTTACAGATGTTAACTATAACTACTACCAACAACATAGTGACATACTACAGATGTTAACTAGAACTACTACCAACAACATGGTGACATGCTACAGATGTTAACTATAACTACTACCAACAACATAGTGACATGCTACAGATGTTAACTAGAACTACTACCAACAACATGGTGACATGCTACAGATGTTAACTATAACTACTACCAACAACATAGTGACATACTACAGATGTTAACTAGAACTACTACCAACAACATGGTGACATGCTACAGATGTTAACTATAACTACTACCAACAACATAGTGACATACTACAGATGTTAACTAGAACTACTACCAACAACATGGTGACATGCTACAGATGTTAACTATAACTACTACCAACAACATAGTGACATGCTACAGTAACTAGAACTACTACCAACAACATGGTGACATGCTACAGATGTAAACTAGAACTACTACCAACAACATGGTGACATGCTACAGATGTTAACTAGAACTACTACCAACAACATGGTGACATGCTACAGATGTTAACTATAACTACTACCAACAACATAGTGACATGCTACAGATGTTAACTAGAACTACTACCAACAACATGGTGACATGCTACAGTAACTAGAACTACTACCAACACCATGGTGACATGCTACAGTAACTAGAACTACTACCAACACCATGGTGACATGCTACAGATGTTAACTAGAACTACTACCAACACCATGGTGACGTGCTACAGATGTTAACTAGAACTACTACCAACAACATGGTGACATGCTACAGTAACTAGAACTACTACCAACACCATGGTGACATGCTACAGATGTTAACTAGAACTACTACCAACACCATGGTGACGTGCTACAGATGTTAACTAGAACTACTACCAACAACATGGTGACATGCTACAGTAACTAGAACTACTACCAACAACATGGTGACATGCTACAGATGTTAACTAGAACTACTACCAACAACATGGTGACATGCTACAGATGTTAACTAGAACTACTACCAACAACATGGTGACATGCTACAGATGTTAACTAGAACTACTACCAACAACATGGTGACATGCTACAGTAACTAGAACTACTACCAACAACATGGTGACATGCTACAGATGTTAACTAGAACTACTACCAACAACATGGTGACATGCTACAGATGTTAACTAGAACTACTACCAACAACATGGTGACATGCTACAGATGTTAACTAGAACTACTACCAACAACATGGTGACATACTACAGTAACTAGAACTACTACCAACAACATGGTGACATGCTACAGATGTTAACTAGAACTACTACCAACAACATGGTGACATACTACAGATGTTAACTAGAACTACTACCAACAACATGGTGACATGCTACAGTAACTAGAACTACTACCAACAACAAGGTGACATGCTACAGATGTTAACTAGAACTACTACCAACACCATGGTGACATGCTACAGTAACTAGAACTACTACCAACAACATGGTGACATGCTACAGATGTTAACTAGAACTACTACCAACACCATGGTGACATGCTACAGTAACTAGAACTACTACCAACAACATGGTGACATGCTACAGTAACTAGAACTACTACCAACAACATGGTGACATGCTACAGTAACTAGAACTACTACCAACAACATGGTGACATGCTACAGATATTAACTAGAACTACTACCAACACCATGGTGACATGCTACAGTAACTAGAACTACTACCAACAACATGGTGACATGCTACAGATGTTAACTAGAACTACTACCAACAACATGGTGACATGCTACAGATGTTAACTAGAACTACTACCAACAACATGGTGACATGCTACAGATGTTAACTAGAACTACTACCAACACCATGGTGACATGCTACAGATGTTAACTAGAACTACTACCAACAACATGGTGACATGCTACAGTAACTAGAACTACTACCAACAACATGGTGACATGCTACAGATGTTAACTAGAACTACTACCAACAACATGGTGACATGCTACAGATGTTAACTAGAACTACTACCAACAACATGGTGACATGCTACAGATGTTAACTAGAACTACTACCAACAACATGGTGACATGCTACAGATGTTAACTAGAACTACTACCAACAACATGGTGACATGCTACAGATGTTAACTAGAACTACTACCAACAACATGGTGACATGCTACAGTAACTAGAACTACTACCAACAACATGGTGACATGCTACAGATATTAACTAGAACTACTACCAACAACATGGTGACATGCTACAGATGTTAACTAGAACTACTACCAACAACATGGTGACATGCTACAGTAACTAGAACTACTACCAACAACATGGTGACATGCTACAGATGTTAACTAGAACTACTACCAACAACATGGTGACATGCTACAGTAACTAGAACTACTACCAACAACATGGTGACATGCTACAGATGTTAACTAGAACTACTACCAACAACATGGTGACATGCTACAGATGTTAGAACTACTACCAACAACATGGTGACATACTACAGATGTTAACTAGAACTACTACCAACAACATGGTGACATGCTACAGATGTTAACTAGAACTACTACCAACAACATGGTGACATGCTACAGATGTTAGAACTACTACCAACAACATGGTGACATGCTACAGATGTTAACTAGAACTACTACCAACACCATGGTGACATGCTACAGATGTTAACTAGAACTACTACCAACACCATGGTGACATGCTACAGATGTTAACTAGAACTACTACCAACAACATGGTGACATGCTACAGTAACTAGAACTACTACCAACAACATGGTGACATGCTACAGATGTTAACTAGAACTACTACCAACAACATGGTGACATGCTACAGTAACTAGAACTACTACCAACAACATGGTGACATGCTACAGATGTTAACTAGAACTACTACCAACAACATGGTGACATGCTACAGATGTTAACTAGAACTACTACCAACAACATGGTGACATGCTACAGTAACTAGAACTACTACCAACAACATGGTGACATGCTACAGATGTTAACTAGAACTACTACCAACAACATGGTGACATGCTACAGTAACTAGAACTACTACCAACAACATGGTGACATACTACAGTAACTAGAACTACTACCAACAACATGGTGACATGCTACTGATGTTAACTAGAACTACTACCAACACCATGGTGACATGCTACAGTAACTAGAACTACTACCAACAACATGGTGACATGCTACAGTAACTAGAACTACTACCAACACCATGGTGACATGCTACAGTAACTAGAACTACTACCAACAACATGGTGACATACTACAGATGTTAACTAGAACTACTACCAACACCATGGTGACATGCTACAGATTTTAACTAGAACTACTACCAACAACATGGTGACATGCTACAGATGTTAACTAGAACTACTACCAACAACATGGTGACATGCTACAGATGTTAACTAGAACTACTACCAACAACATGGTGACATGCTACAGATGTTAACTAGAACTACTACCAACAACATGGTGACATGCTACAGATGTTAACTAGAACTACTACCAACAACAAGGTGACATGCTACAGATGTTAACTAGAACTACTACCAACAACATAGTGACATGCTACAGTAACTAGAACTACTACCAACAACATGGTGACATGCTACAGATGTTAACTAGAACTACTACCAACAACATGGTGACATGCTACAGATGTTAACTAGAACTACTACCAACAACATGGTGACGTACTACAGTAACTAGAACTACTACCAACAACATGGTGACATGCTACTGATGTTAACTAGAACTACTACCAACACCATGGTGACATGCTACAGTAACTATAACTACTACCAACAACATGGTGACATGCTACAGTAACTAGAACTACTACCATCAACATGGTGACATGCTACAGATGTTAACTAGAACTACTACCAACATCATGGTGACATGCTACAGATGTTAACTAGAACTACTACCAACAACATGGTGACATGCTACAGATGTTAACTAGAACTACTACCAACAACATGGTGACATACTACAGATGTTAACTAGAACTACTACCAACAACATGGTGACATACTACAGATGTTAACTAGAACTACTACCAACAACATGGTGACATGCTACAGTAACTAGAACTACTACCAACAACATGGTGACATGCTACAGTAACTAGAACTACTACCAACAACATGGTGACATGCTACAGATGTTAACTAGAACTACTACCAACAACATGGTGACATGCTACAGATGTTAACTAGAACTACTACCAACAACATGGTGACATGCTACAGATGTTAACTAGAACTACTACCAACAACATGGTGACATGCTACAGTAACTAGAACTACTACCAACAACATAGTGACATGCTACAGTAACTAGAACTACTACCAACAACATGGTGACATGCTACAGTAACTAGAACTACTACCAACAACATGGTGACATGCTACAGATGTTAACTAGCACTACTACCAACAACATGGTGACATGCTACAGATGTTAACTAGAACTACTACCAACAACATGGTGACATGCTACAGTAACTAGAACTACTACCAACAACATGGTGACATGCTACTGATGTTAACTAGAACTACTACCAACAACATGGTGACATGCTACAGTAACTAGAACTACTACCAACAACATGGTGACATGCTACAGTAACTAGAACTACTACCAACAACATGGTGACATGCTACAGATGTTAACTAGAACTACTACCAACAACATGGTGACATGCTACTGATGTTAACTAGAACTACTACCAACAACATGGTGACATGCTACAGTAACTAGAACTACTACCAACAACATGGTGACATGCTACAGTAACTAGAACTACTACCAACAACATGGTGACATGCTACAGATGTTAACTAGAACTACTACCAACAGCATGGTGACATGCTACAGATGTTAACTAGAACTACTACCAACACCATGGTGACATGCTACAGTAACTAGAACTACTACCAACAACATGGTGACATGCTACAGTAACTAGAACTACTACCAACAACATAGTGACATGCTACAGATGTTAACTAGAACTACTACCAACAACATGGTGACATGCTACAGATGTTAACTAGAACTACTACCAACAACATGGTGACATGCTACAGATGTTAACTAGAACTACTACCAACAACATGGTGACATGCTACAGATGTTAACTAGAACTACTACCAACAACATGGTGACATGCTACAGATGTTAACTAGAACTACTACCAACAACATGGTGACATGCTACAGTAACTAGAACTACTACCAACAACATGGTGACATGCTACAGATGTTAACTAGAACTACTACCAACAACATGGTGACATGCTACTGATGTTAACTAGAACTACTACCAACAACATGGTGACATGCTACAGATGTTAACTAGAACTACTACCAACAACATGGTGACATGCTACTGATGTTAACTAGAACTACTACCAACAACATGGTGACGTGCTACAGATATTAACTAGAACTACTACCAACAACATGGTGACATGCTACAGTAACTAGAACTACTACCAACAACATGGTGACATGCTACAGTAACTAGAACTACTACCAACAACATGGTGACATGCTACAGTAACTAGAACTACTACCAACAACATGGTGACATGCTACAGATGTTAACTAGAACTACTACCAACACCATGGTGACGTGCTACAGATGTTAACTAGAACTACTACCAACAACATGGTGACATGCTACAGTAACTAGAACTACTACCAACAACATGGTGACATGCTACAGTAACTAGAACTACTACCAACAACATGGTGACATGCTACAGTAACTAGAACTACTACCAACAACATGGTGACATACTACAGATGTTAACTAGAACTACTACCAACAACATGGTGACATGCTACTGATGTTAACTAGAACTACTACCAACAACATGGTGACATGCTACAGTAACTAGAACTACTACCAACAACATGGTGACATGCTACAGATGTTAACTAGAACTACTACCAACAACATGGTGACATGCTACAGATGTTAACTAGAACTACTACCAACAACATGGTGACATGCTACAGATGTTAACTAGAACTACTACCAACAACATGGTGACGTGCTACAGATGTTAACTAGAACTACTACCAACAACATGGTGACATGCTACAGTAACTATAACTACTACCAACAACATGGTGACATGCTACAGATGTTAACTAGAACTACTACCAACAACATGGTGACATGCTACAGACGTTAACTAGAACTACTACCAACAACATGGTGACATGCTACAGATGTTAACTAGAACTACTACCAACAACATGGTGACATGCTACAGATGTTAACTAGAACTACTACCAACAACATGGTGACATGCTACAGTAACTAGAACTACTACCAACAACATGGTGACATGCTACAGATGTTAACTAGAACTACTACCAACACCATGGTGACATACTACAGATGTTAACTAGAACTACTACCAACAACATGGTGACATGCTACAGATGTTAACTAGAACTACTACCAACAACATGGTGACATGCTACAGATGTTAACTAGAACTACTACCAACAACATGGTGACATGCTACAGATGTTAACTAGAACTACTACCAACAACATGGTGACATGCTACAGTAACTAGAACTACTACCAACAACATGGTGACATGCTACAGTAACTAGAACTACTACCAACAACATGGTGACATGCTACTGATGTTAACTAGAACTACTACCAACAACATGGTGACATGCTACAGTAACTAGAACTACTACCAACAACATGGTGACATGCTACAGTAACTAGAACTACTACCAACAACATGGTGACATGCTACAGTAACTAGAACTACTACCAACACCATGGTGACATGCTACAGATGTTAACTAGAACTACTACCAACAACATGGTGACATGCTACAGATGTTAACTAGAACTACTACCAACAACATGGTGACATGCTACAGATGTTAACTAGAACTACTACCAACACCATGGTGACATGTTACAGTAACTAGAACTACTACCAACAACATGGTGACATGCTACAGATGTTAACTAGAACTACTACCAACAACATGGTGACATGCTACAGATGTTAACTAGAACTACTACCAACAACATGGTGACATACTACAGTAACTAGAACTACTACCAACAACATGGTGACATGCTACAGATGTTAACTAGAACTACTACCAACAACATGGTGACATACTACAGATGTTAACTAGAACTGCTACCAACACCATGGTGACATGCTACAGTAACTAGAACTACTACCAACAACATGGTGACATGCTACAGATGTTAACTAGAACTACTACCAACAACATGGTGACATGCTACAGATGTTAACTAGAACTACTACCAACAACATGGTGACATACTACAGTAACTAGAACTACTACCAACAACATGGTGACATACTACAGTAACTAGAACTACTACCAACAACATGGTGACATACTACAGTAACTAGAACTACTACCAACAACATGGTGACATGCTACTGTAACTAGAACTACTACCAACAACAAGGTGACATACTACAGATGTTAACTAGAACTACTACCAACAACAAGGTGACATACTACAGATGTTAACTAGAACTACTACCAACAACATGGTGACATGCTACAGATGTTAACTAGAACTACTACCAACATGGTGACATGCTACAGATGTTAACTATAACTACTACCAACAACATGGTGACATGCTACAGATGTTAACTAGAACTACCAACAACATGGTGACATGCTACAGATATTAACTAGAACTACTACCAACAACATGGTGACATGCTACAGATGTTAACTAGAACTACTACCAACAACATGGTGACATACTACAGTAACTATAACTACTACCAACAACATGGTGACATGCTACAGATGTTAACTAGAACTACTACCATCACCATGGTGACATGCTACAGTAACTAGAACTACTACCAACAACATGGTGACATGCTACAGTAACTAGAACTACTACCAACAACATGGTGACATGCTACAGATGTTAACTAGAACTACTACCAACAACATGGTGACATGCTACTGATGTTAACTAGAACTACTACCAACACCATGGTGACATGCTACAGTAACTAGAACTACTACCAACAACATGGTGACATGCTACAGATGTTAACTAGAACTACTACCAACAACATGGTGACATGCTACAGTAACTAGAACTACTACCAACAACATGGTGACATGCTACAGTAACTAGAACTACTACCAACAACATGGTGACATGCTACAGATGTTAACTAGAACTACTACCAACATGGTGACATGCTACAGTAACTAGAACTACTACCAACAACATGGTGACATGCTACAGATGCATTAAGTGTTGAAAAGTAATCACTGAAAACACAAACATAAAGTGCTCCAATATTAATATGTAAATAGGCTGTCTATAATCACTGTTTGAAGGAGCATTTCACATTTTAAATCACACAACTTATTTCATGCACAGTGTGCACATCCTGGCAAGCATTTTCTGGTTTTCAAAAAATATTTTTACAAACATGAACAAAGTCTTTACTAAATAAAAATACACATTCACTAAATATATTGTACTTTATTCTTTCAACAGGCATACATGCAGAAATATTAGATACATAATTATACCTGATGTTTGCTGATGTTTGCTGTTGTTGTAGATGTTGTCTTTGCTGTTGTATTATGTTGTTGTCAGCTCTCCCTCTCTCTCTCTCCCTCTCCCTGTCTCCCTCTTTCTCTCTGTTATAAAGGTGCATGTCAACACCTGTACTTCCTGCTACCCAAACTTCATATTGTAGTGATGTCATAATGGATGGATGAATGGCATCTCTATTGGTTGTTTAGTATCATTTCTTCCTCATAGAAACATGCAAAAGAATAAAGAAAACTAAATGAGAAGGAACACCTGCAGCACACATGCAAATACAAACACAACACTGGTCTCTCTCACTCTCACACACATACACACATACGTAGGGTTTTAATTGGAATGTACTCAGATACAGTTGTATAGTGGATGTACTCAGATACATTGCAGGTGGGCCATTTCGGCTACCTGATGAGATGATTATTTGTCCAATGATTGATCATCATGTCACCAGAATAAGAGCCTCTATCTATTGGACAGGAGTATGATCTCATCACCGTGCACTTTCACCAGCCTGGGAAGTTCATCATAACTTACTTCATAGTCTGAAAAACCTAATAAACTGCCTGCTTTACCACAGAACATGTCATCGTGTGACTCCACGTTCTCACACACACACACACACACACACACACACCATGTCATCGCGTGACTCCATGTCCTCTCTCACACACACAAAATGTCATCGCGTGACTCCATTTTCTCTCACTCTCACACACACACACACACACACACACACACACACACAACATGTCATCGCGTGACTCCATTTTCTCTCACTCTCACACACACACAACATGTCATCGCGTGACTCCATGTTCTCTCACACACACACACACAGATGTACAGATGTACAGTTTTTTAGAGCAAGAAAATAATCATACAGAAACATGGAATGTGAATTATTGTTTGGTTTATAATGAACCTTATCATGTGTGAGTTCTAAATAAACTATACACTATCTGTCAAAAGTTTGCACACACCTACTCATTCAAGGGTTTTTCTTTATTTTTTACTATTTTCTACATTGTAGAGTAACAGTGAAGACATCAACACTATGAAATAACACATATGGAATCATGTAGTAACCAAAAAAGTTGATTCCATGTTCACTTCAGTATGATGGTAATTGTATAAATATTTACTAATTTCTGGTGGTGGGGTTTTGTCAACATTTGGAAAGTTGACCAACACATTTGCTGCTTCCATCAGGCCCCGGGGTGACATTTTTCTATTCAACATGTACTTTACTCACATAAAAAGGTTGGATGGAAACCTGGTTATTTTGTGGGCTCTAGATGGCAGGAAGTGTCACCTAGAGCCCAGGAACAATCATGCTGACCTCTGATGTCACCTACTATGGAAATTACCTCGATAACAGCAACAACTACAGTTAAGTGTAACAACAAAATATTTAAAATAAAAAAAAATCTAGCTAGTAATATGGGTTTTGAAGTCTATAATTTGTTTACAAGCATGATAGTTGTACTTTTAGTGCATGGTTGACACAGCGTGTTGGCCATTAGCCAATTGGCATTTCCCAACCACTTCAAAGCACGTGAACGCATCCATATTCTATTTAAGACTTTACAACTGATTTGACAGCTCTGATTTGACAGCTCTGATTTGACAGCTCTGATTTGACAGCTCTGATTTGACAGCTCTGATTTGACCGCTCTGATTTGACAGCTCTGATTTGACCGCTCTGATTTGACAGCTCTGATTTGACAGCTCTGATTTGACAGTGGCTAACGTAAGTAAAACATTTAAACATGTTAACCCTCGTAAGGCTGCTGGCCCAGACAGCATCCCTAGCCGCGTCCTCAGAGCATGCGCAGAACAGCTGGCTGGTGAGTTTACAGACACATTTAATCGCTCCCTATCCCAGTCTGTTGTCCCCATATGCTTCATATTTCTTTGCCCAAGAAGGCAAAGAAAACTGAACTAAATGACTACAGCCCCGTAGCACTCACTTCTGTCATCATGAAGTGCTTTGATAGGCTAGTCAAGGATCATATCACCGCCACCTTACCAGCCACCCTAGACCCACTTCAGTTTGCATACCGCCCCAACAGGTTCACAGATGATGCAATCACCATCACCCTACACACTGCCCTATCCCACAGGACAAGAGGAATACCTATGTAAGAATGCTGTTCATTGACTACAGCTCAGAATTCATCACCATAGTATCCTCCAAGCCCATCATCAAGTTCGAGGCTCTGGATCTCAGCCCCTCCCTCTGCAACTAGGTGCTGGACTTTCTGAAGGGCCTCCCCGCAGGTGGTGAAGATAGGAAACAACATCTCCACATCGCTGACCCTCAACACTTGGGCCCCACAAGGGTGCGTGCTCAGCCCCCTCCTATACTCCCTGTTCAACCATGACTGCGTGGTCATGCACGCCTCTAACTCAATCATCAAGTTTGCAGACGACACAACAGTAGTGGGCTTGATCACCAACAATGACGAGACGGCCTACAGGGAGGAGGTGAGGGCCCTCGGAGTGTGGTGTCAGGAAAACCTCTCACTCAACGTCAACAAAACAAAGGAGATGATTGTGGACTTCAGGAAACAGCAGAGGGAGCACCCCCCTATCCACATCAAAGGGACAGTAGTGGAGCGTACACATCACAGACATTTACATTACATTTACATTACATTTAAGTCATTTAGCAGACGCTCTTATCCAGAGCGACTTACAAATTGGTGCATTCACCTTATGATATCCAGTGGAACAACCACTTTACAATAGTGCATCTAACTCTTTTAAGGGGGGGGGGGGGGTTAGAAGGATTACTTTATCCTATCCTAGGTATTCCTTAAAGAGGTGGGGTTTCAGGTGTCTCCGGAAGGTGGTGATTGACTCCGCTGACCTGGCGTCGTGAGGGAGTTTGTTCCACCATTGGGGTGCCAGAGCAGCGAACAGTTTTGACTGGGCTGAGCGGGAACTGTACTTCCTCAGAGGTAGGGAGGCGAGCAGGCCAGAGGTGGATGAACGCAGTGCCCTTGTTTGGGTGTAGGGCCTGATCAGAGCCTGAAGGTACGGAGGTGCCGTTCCCCTCACAGCTCCGTAGGCAAGCACCATGGTCTTGTAGCGGATGCGAGCTTCAACTGGAAGCCAGTGGAGAGAGCGGAGGAGCGGGGTGACGTGAGAGAACTTGGGAAAGTTGAACACCAGACGGGCTGCGGCGTTCTGACAAACTGAAATGGTCCACCCACATGGACAGTGTGGTGAAGAAGGCGCAACAGTGCCTCTTCAACCTTAGGAGGCTGAAGAAATTTGGCTAGTCCCCCCAAAACCTGACAAACTTTTACAGATGCACAATCGAGAGCATCCTGTCAGGCTGTATCACCGCCTGGTACGGCAACTGCACCGCCCTCAACCGTAAGGCTCTCCAGAGGGTAGTGCGGTCTGCACAACGCATCACCGGGGGCAAACTACCTGCCCTCCAGGACACTTACAGCACCCGATGTCACAGGAAGGCCAAAAAGATCATCAAGGACAACAACCACCCGAGCCACTGCCTGTTCACCCCGTTATCATCCAGAAGGTGAGGTCAGTACAGGTGCATCAAAGCTGGGACCGAGAGATAGAGAAACGGCTTCTATCTCAAGGCCACTAAACAGCAATCACTAACTCAGAGAGGCTGCTGCCTACGTTGAGACCCGATTACTGGACACTTTAATAAATGGATCACTAGTCACTAGTCACTTTAAACAATGCCACTTTAATAATGCCGCTTTAATAATGTTTACATATCTTATGTGTATAATGTATTTTATACCATCTATAGCACCTTGCTTATGCCGCTCAGTCATATACCTATATGTAAATATTCTCATTTACTCCTTTAGATTTGTGTTTATTAGGTAGTTGTTGGGAATTGTTAGATTACTTGTTAGATATTACTGCACTGTTGGAACTAGAAGCACAAGCATTTCGCTACACTCGCATTAACATCTGCTAACCATGTGACCAATCACATCTGCTAACCATGTGACCAATCACATCTGCTAACCATGTGACCAATCACATCTGCTAACCATGTGACCAATCACATCTGCTAACCATGTGACCAATCACATCTGCTAACCATGTGTATGTGACCAATCACATCTGCTAACCATGTGTATGTGACCAATCACATCTGCTAACCATGTGTATGTGACCAATCACATCTGCTAACCATGTGTATGTGACCAATCACATCTGCTAACCATGTGTATGTGACCAATCACATCTGCTAACCATGTGTATGTGACCAATCACATCTGCTAACCATGTGTACGTGACCAATCACATCTGCTAACCATGTGTATGTGACCAATCACATCTGCTAACCATGTGTATGTGACCAATCACATCTGCTAACCATGTGTATGTGACCAATCACATCTACTAACCATGTGTATGTGACCAATCACATCTGCTAACCATGTGTATGTGACCAATCACATCTGCTAACCATGTGTATGTGACCGATAACATCTGCTAACCATGTGTATGTGACCGATAACATCTGCTAACCGTGTGTATGTGACCGATAACATCTGCAAACCGTGTGTATGTGACCGATAACATCTGCTAACCGTGTGTATGTGACCGATAACATCTGCTAACCATGTGTATGTGACCGATAACATCTGCTAAACATGTGTATGTGACCGATAACATCTGCTAACCATGTGTATGTGACCAATAACATCTGCTAACCATGTGTATGTGACCAATCACATCTGCTAACCATGTGTATGTGACCAATAACATCTGCTACCCATGTGTATGTGACCAATCACATTTGATAACACAATTACACGAAAACAGCAGCTATGTGGACGTGTTAAACTGATTGAATCTAAGTAGTGCTCTATTTAAAAAGTGGCGCACTGGCATTTTCCAGCCCTATTGCCAGATTCGGCAATTTCTTATATCAGCTCCCTTGCGCTCAGATTGGAGGGGTGGAAAAATTTGAAGTGTGTCCTTAAAACTTCTTAGGGCTGCAATCCCGTTAACGGGATCGATATGACAACAGCCAGTGAAAGTGCAGGGCGCCAAATTCATACGACAGAAATCTTATAATTAAAATTCCTCAAGCATACAAGTATTTCACACCATTTTACAAGATACACTTCTTGTTAATCTCACCACAGTGTCCGATTTCAAAAAGGCTTTACAGCGAAAGCAGCACAAACGATTATGTTAGGTCACCGCAAAATCACAGAAAAATACAGCCATTTTTTTCAGCCAAAGACAGGAGTCACAAAAAGCAGAAATAGAGATAAAATGTATCACTAACCTTTGATGATCTTCATCAGATGACACTCATAGGACTTCATTGTACAGAATACATATATGTTTTGTTCGATAAAGTTCATATTTATATCCAAAAACCTCAGTTTACATTGGCGTCATGTTCAGAAATGCCTCCAAAATATACAGAGAAATTGCAGAGCCAGATCAAATAACAGAAATACTCACCATAAACTTTGATGAAAGATACATATTTTACATAGAATTAAAGATACACTTGATCTTAATGCAACCGCTGTGTCAGATTTCTAAAAAGCTTTACGACAAAAACACACTATTCAATAATCTGAGAACAGCGTTCAACCACAAAAGGAAGCCATACACCCGCCAAATTGTGGAGTCAACAAAAGTTATAAATAGCATTATAAATCTTCACTTACCTTTGCTGATCTTCATCGGAATGCACTCCCAGGACTCCCACTTCCACAAGAAATTTTTGTTTTGTTAGGTAATGTCCATCATTTATGTCCAAATAGCTATTTTTGTTAGCATGTTTGGTAAACAAATCCAAAGTTAGGGAGCGCGTTCACTAAAAGCAGACGAAATGTCAAAAAGTTGCATAACAGTCAGTAGAAACATGTCAAACGATGTATTGAATCAATCTTTAGGATGTTTTTAACATAAATCTTAATAAAGTTCCAACCGGAGAATTCCATTGTCTTCAGAAGTGCGATGGAACAGAGCTCCCTCTCATGTGGATGGGCATGGTCAGAGCATGGTCAGCTCATGATAGACCTGACTCATTCCCGTCTCCTTAGGCCTCACTTCACAGTAGAAGCATCAGACAAGGTTCTAGACTGTTGACATATATTGGAAGCCGTAGGAAGTGCAAACTGACCCATATCCCACTGTGTATTCGATAGGCGATGAGTTGAAAACCTACAAACCTCAGATTTCCCACTTCCTGGTTGGATTTTTTTTCAGGTTATTGCCTGCCATATGAGTTCTGTTATACTCACAGACATCATTCAAAAAGTTTTAGAAACTTCTGAGTGTTTACTATCCAATACTAATAATAATATGCATATATTAGCAACTGGGACTGAGGAGCAGGCAGTTTAATCTGGGCACCTCTGGGCACCTTTTCATCCAAGCTAATCAATACTGCCCCTGCAGCCATAAGAAGTTTTAAGAACATGATCCAAAGTGCTAATTTCAGGCAGCGCTGGTAGGGACATTTAACACCAACTGAAAGCTGGTTTTAGCAGTAACACAGTTGGCTATGGCATGAATTCTGACAGCGGAAACGCAGCCTATCCAGCCGCGATGCACACTGACCATATGGGCATGGAACAAGAGTAGCCTAATATGATGCACACTGACCATATGGGCATGGAACAAGAGTAGCCTAATATGATGCACACTGACCATATGGGCATGGAACAAGAGTAGCCTAATATGATGCACACTGACCATATGGGCATGGAACAAGAGTAGCCTAATATGATGCACACTGACCATATGGGCATGGAACAAGAGTAGCCTAATATGATGCACACTGACCATATGGGCATGGAACAAGAGTAGCCTAATATGCTTTTGATAACTGTGTACTACCTATTTAGAAACATAAACACTCGGTTAAAAACCTATCATTTCCTCCCCTCCAGCGAATGATGTTTTATTTTTGTTGTGCCCAATGCAATCGCGAAGTAGTCAAGACTGTCGATAAAGGATTTGGCACCCGAGACGGCTTGTAAATAACTCTTAAATCACCAAAGCTTTATAAAAAATATCAAGATTGAGACGAGTAAAACAGTGAGGTTTCATTTCGTTTTTATCTAGACTTTGTATTCTGGCCCACATTATTTTAGCAACGCAGGTTCCGTTTTGGACGTGAGTAAAACCCCCTCTATGATGTAGGCTACGTGTCCATTCCCATCATGAAACCAGAGATGAGAACCTCGGTGAAGGCTACCGGTGAAGGCTACCGGTGAACCTCGTATTTAGAAGTTATCTGTAACCTGTAACAATTGCTTGTTGTTTCCATTTCATATGTTCAAAACCCAAGCCCTTCCTTTGGCCTACTATAATGAAGGACTAGTTCAACAGCATACTGGCGATTTTATGATATCATTATATTTTACATGTTGATAAAACATAGGCCTATTGTCACATTCCTGACCTTGTTTTCCTTTTGTATAGTTGTGTTTAGTGGGTCAGGACGTGAGCTGGGTAGGCAGTCTGTGTTGTTTGTTCTATGTTAAGTGTCAGGTTTAATTGACCTTGTATGGCTCTCAATCAGAGGCAGGTGGTTTACGTTTTCCTCTGATTGAGAACCATATATAGGTAGGTTGTTTCACATTGTTTGTTGTGGGTGGTTGTCTTCCGTGTCTGTAAGTCTACCACACGGGACTGTTTCGTTTGTCGTTTCGTATATGTAGTCTGTTCCTGTTCGTGCGTTCTTCGTAGTTTGTAAGTTCTCAACTCAGGTCTGTCTACATCGTTTATTTGTTTTGTAGTTTGTTGAAGTGTTTTCGTGTTTCGTCTTGACTTTAATAAACTTCATTATGTCATATAACAACGCTGCTCTTTGGTCCAATCCCTACTCCTCTTCTTCGGACGAAGAGGAGGAGAACAACCGTTACACCTATTTGGGAAGCAGTTTAACTGGGAGTGGACGTTCTCTCTTTATATAGGATCTTTGTCCAGCTACGGTTTGAAGTTTGGATGTGCGTAAAACCCTCCATAGTCTGAGTTGTTTTAATATTATATGCCCACGGGGGGGAAAGATGGGCCTTGTAAGTGTGAAATAGCCTATTTAAAAAAAGGTGTGTGCGAATACTTTGACAACATGGCAGAATTAAATATCCTTAATAACTATCTGACACAGAAAAGAAAACATGTCACTGAGTGATTAAACAGGTAGAATACTCTGGCTTGTGGACTTCCTAATAAAGGGTACATTATCTCAGCTCTTCTATGACATCTAAAGAGTGGTTGAGATTTTATTAAAATACCTGTTTCTATATGTAATAGATCACTAGAATGACTCGTCCATGACCACACACACACACACACACACACACACACACACACACACACACACACACACACACACACACACACACACACACACACACACACACACACACACACACACACACACACACACACACACACACACACACACACACACACACACAAAACATTTGCCCACTCATTTAAGATTACCTCTTGACAAACTTCTCAAACCTGAAGTGACATTTACTTCTAAAAGGAATTGAAAGCTTCTGTTACTCTCCTCACCTAATCATCATGATCGACTTTTCTGCCAAACGCCTTTCCAGTCCAGATACTCTAAAGACTCCATCAAACAGGCACCATCATACAGACTCCATCAAACAGACTCCATCAAACAGACTCCATCAAACAGACTCCAACAAACAGACTCCATCAAACAGACTCCATCAAACAGACTCCAACAAACAGACTCCATCAAACAGACTCCATCATACAGACTCCAACAAACAGACTCCATCAAACAGACTCCATCAAACAGACTCCATCATACAGTGTCCGTGTCCATCATGAAACCAGAGATGAGAACCTTGTAAAATGTAAAACTCATATTCCGCCATTAATTTCGGTGCGGTCTCGCTTTAACGCACGCTGTATGTCGTAGTAACGTTAATTTTAAAAATCTAACACAGCGATTACATTAAGAACTAATGTATCTTTCATTTGCTGTCCAACCTGTATTTTTTAGTCAAGTTTAGGATTAGTTACTGATTAGATTAGGTGCCTCTCCCAAGATTTCTCCCGACATATTGTTGGCAGCTTGGCTACTACTCTCATTGTATAACCACGATTTGTGCCGCTAAATATGCACATTTTCGAACAAACTCTATATGTATTGTGTAATATGAGGTTATAGGACTGTCATCTGAAGAAGTTTGAGAAGGTTAGTGAAAAAATTAATATATTTTGCTGGTTTATTCGTTATCGCTATTGTTGGCCTGAATCAATGCTGTTGTGTGGTTGGCTATTGTAGTAAGTTAATATAATGCTATATTGTGTTTTCGCTGTAAAACACTTAAAAAATTTGAAATATTGGCTGGATTCACAAGATCTTTGTCTTTCATTTGCTGTATGCTGTGTATTTTTCAGAAACGTTTTATGATGAGTATTTAAGTAATTCACGTTGGTCTCTGTAGTTATTCTAGTTGCTTTGGTGAGAGTTGTGATGGTGGCTGCAATGGTAAACTATGATTTATACCTGAAATATGCACATTTTTCTAACAAAACATATGCTATACAATAAATATGTTATCAGACTGTCATCTGATTAAGTTGTTTCTTGGTTAGTGGCTATTTATATCTTTATTTGGTCGAAATTGTGATAGCTACCTATGCAGGAAAAAAATGGATGTGAAAAAAAAGTTGTGTCTTTTGCTATCGTGGTTAGCTAATAGAAATACATATTGTGTCTTCCCTGTAAAACATTTTAAAAATCAGAAATGATGGCTGGATTCACAAGATGTGTATCTTTCATCTGGTGTCTTGGACTTGTGATTTAATGATATTTAGATGCTAGTATTTACTTGTGACGCTATGCTAGGCTATGCTAGTCAGCTTTTTTACTGATGGGGGTGCTCCCGGATCCGGGATTGTGATGAAGTAGAAGATAAACAACTTTTAATGCATTTCTAAAGCTGAACTGTATTTTGTCAGTAAAATATTCAACAATGAACTGTATTCAGGAAGTACACAAACATTCTAATTCTAACTCAATCATTTTCAATAACGTAAAATTATGAATTTGGTTTACTTTCTGAATTGACTGGAACTTAACTCAAATTCCAATATTAGTCCGTTATAGTTTGTTAAATGGCTTACAGAAACGAAATAACAAAATGTAGACGTATCTGTGCTAAATATTTGAACCCATTTGCAGTCCACATTGTTCTATGTAATTGTATGTCTTCAATAGCATTCACACTGATATGGGGCTAGGCCTACTGGTATGTCTTCAATAACATTCACACTGATATAGGGGCTGGGCCTACTGGTATGTCTTCAATACCATTCACACTGAAATAGGGGCTGGGCCTACTGGTATGTCTTCAATAGCATTCACACTGATATAGGGGCTCGGCCTACTGGTATGTCTTCAATAGCATTCCCACTGATATAGGGGCTGGGTCTACTGGTATGTCTTCAATAGCATTCACACTGATATAGGGGCTCGGCCTACTGGTATGTCTTCAATAGCATTCCCACTGATATAGGGGCTGGGCCTACCATACATTACATTATGGCTGAGCAGGGACATGGCAAACATTATTAATGAACCAGATTAAGTTCATTATTGATAAGGCCTAAATATAGAACAAATAATTATATTCTAATTTTAAACAAAATGAAACAACTTGTTTTAAATAGGCAAATTATTTTTTACAATGACATCCTACTCCAGCCAAACCCGGACGATGCTGGGCCAATTGTGTGCCACCCTATGGGACACCCAATCACAGCCAGGTGTGATACAGCCTGGATTTGAACTAGGTACTGTAGTGACACCTCTTGCACTGAGATGCAGTAACCTTAGACCCCTGCGTCACTCGGGAATGAACATATTTTTTATGAAAAATGTCCATTCCTTGTAAGCACCCATTGTATTTTCTGGGTCACTTCAAATGTAACCGTTCGTCAACTAGTTAATGAGGGTCGGTTAGGCAGTAGCAACATTTACCGAAATATGCATCCCTATTCCCACACATCACCTCTAGAACTGTTCTTCTAGACCTGTTTTTCTAGACCTGTTATTTTAGTACTGTTCTTCTAGAACTGTTCTTCTAGGACTGTTCTTCTAGTACTGGTCTTCTAGGACTGGTCTTCTAGGACTGGTCTTCTAGGACTGGTCTTCTAGGACTGTTCTTCTAGGACTGGTCTTCTAGGACTGGTCTTCTAGGACTGTTCTTCTAGGACTGTTCTTCTAGACCTGTTCTTCTAGACCTGTTATTTCAGACCTGTTATTTTAGTACTGTTCTTCTAGAACTGTTCTTCTAGACCTGTTCTTCTAGACCTGTTATTTCAGACCTGTTATTTTAGTACTGTTCTTCTTTGACTGTTCTTCTAGGACTGTCCTTCTGTGACTGTTCTTCTAGGACTGTTCTTCTAGGACTGGTCTTCTAGGACTGGTCTTCTAGGACTGGTCTTCTAGGACTGGTCTTCTAGGACTGTTCTTCTAGGACTGTTCTTCTAGGACTGGTCTTCTAGGACTGGTCTTCTAGGACTGTTCTTCTAGGACTGGTCTTCTAGGACTGGTCTTCTAGGACTGGTCTTCTAGGACTGTTCTTCTAGGACTGTTCTTCTAGAACTGTTCTTCTAGACATGTTATTTTAGTACTGTTCTTCTGTGACTGTTCTTCTAGGACTGTTCTTCTAGGACTGTTCTTCTAGGACTGTTCTTCTAGGACTGTTCTTCTAGGACTGGTCTTCTTGGACTGTTCTTCTAGACCTGTTCTTCTAGAACTGTTCTTCTAGACATGTTATTTTAGTACTGTTCTTCTTTGACTGTTCTTCTAGGACTGTTCTTCTAGGACTGTTCTTCTAGGACTGTTCTTCTAGGACTGTTCTTCTAGGACTGTTCTTCTAGGACTGTTCTTCTAGGACTGTTCTTCTATGACTGTTCTTCTGTGACTGTTCTTCTAGGACTGTTCTTCTAGGACTGTTCTTCCAGGACTGTTCTTCCAGGACTGTTCTTCCAGGACTGTTCTTCCAGGACTGTTCTTCTAGGACTGTTCTTCTAGGACTGTTCTTCTGTGACTGTTCTTCTGTGACTGTTCTTCTAGGACTGTTCTTCTAGGACTGTTCTTCTAGGACTGTTCTTCTAGGACTGTTCTTCTAGGACTGTTCTTCTAGGACTGTTCTTCTGTGGCTGTTCTTCTGTGACTGGTCTTCTGTGACTGGTCTTCTGTGACTGGTTTTCTGTGACTGGTCTTCTAGGACTGTTCTTCTAGGACTGTTCTTCTAGGACTGTTCTTCTGTGACTGGTCTTCTGTGACCGGTCTTCTGTGACTGTTCTTCTGTGACTGTTCTTCTAGGACTGTTCTTCTAGGACTGTTCTTCTGTGACTGTTCTTCTAGGACTGTTCTTCTAGGACTGTTCTTCTAGGACTGTTCTTCTGGGACTGTTCTTCTAGGACTGGTCTTCTGTGACTGGTCTTCTGTGACTGTTCTTCTGTGACTGTTCTTCTGTGACTGTTCTTCTGTGACTGTTCTTCTGTGACTGTTTTTCTGTGACTATTCTTCCAGAAATGTTCTTCTAGAAATGTTCTTCTAGAAACGTTCTTCTACAAATGTTCTTCTACAAATGTTTTTCTGTAACTTCTCTTCTGGAACTGTCCTTCTAGAACTGTTATTCTGTAAATGTTTGTAACTGTTCTTCTGTGACTGCTCTTCTAGAACTGTTTTTCTAGATGTGTTTTTCTAGAACTGTTCTTCAGTAACTGTTCTTCTAGAACTGTTCTTCAGTAACTGTTTTTCTAGAACTGTTTTTCTAGTATTGTTTTTCTAGATGTATTCTTCAGGAACTGTTCCTCTAGAACTGTTTATCTAGATGTGTTTTTCTAGAACTGTTCTTCAGTAACTGTTCTTCTAGAACTGTTTTTCTAGATGTGTTTTTCTAGAACTGTTCTTCAGTGACTGCTCTTCTAGAACTGTTTTCTAGAACCGTTCTTCTATAGCTGTTCTTCAGTAGCTGTTCTTCTAGAACCGTTCTTCTGTAACCGCTGTTCTAGAATTGTTTTTCTGTAACTGTTCTTCTAGAACTGTTCTTTGAGAACTGAAACCCTTCTTATGTAACTCTTCTTCTGTAATTCTTCTAGAATTGCTCTTCTAGAACTGTTAGTAAGAAACTCTTCTTAAAACACGGGTGATTAAAACACGGGTGATTAAAACACAGGTGATTAAAACACTGATGATTAAAACACGGGTGATTAAAACACAGGTGATTAAAACACGGGTGATTAAAACACGGGTGATTAAAACATTGCAGTCAGGATAACAGATGGTATCAAGTTGCTGAGCAGGTTAGAAAAGGCAGGACCTGCTCAGTCTAATATCTCATGTAATATTCACATTCATTGAGCCATCGTTACAGTAAAGTATATCTGCATATGATTAGTTTATTTCTGTATATAGGTAGAGTTTTGCCTCTTGGCCATGGCTCTATCGTAAGTCTTAGTGATTCACATGGTTTTATTTAAGGGATAAAATATCCACCTTACTCTCTCACCGTCCCTACTGTCCTGACCTTTCAGACCATTATACCACTGATTTTAATTAGCCGTAACTGATATATGTATTTGACAAGCAGAGATTATGACAAGAAGACCGTACGGTTTATAGTCAGCCTGAGCAAAAGAAATATGCATAGTTTCTCAAACTGCATCAGCTTCAAATGGTCCATATGGCACTTTGGGGGGAAAAAAACAGATAAGATAGTCCATTTTAAGCCCAGTGGGCCGGTCTAAATAGGGATTTTAATAATAATAATCTGGCTAATAACGGGGGGGCTCGACAGAGAAAATGTGCCGGTGGGTTAGGGAGGATTTCTGTTCTCTGTTCGTCCTTGAACCGTGTCCATGACAGTGACATCCAGAATAGACAGTAACATCCTGATTAGACAGTAACACCCTGATTAGACAGTAACATCCAGATTAGACAGTAACACCCTGATTAGACAGTAACATCCTGATTAGACAGTAACATCCTGATTAGACAGTAACATCCTAATTAGACAGTAACACCCTGATTAGACAGTAACATCCTGATTAGACAGTAACACCCTGATTAGACAGTAACATCCTGATTAGACAGTAACATCCTGATTAGACAGTAACATCCTGATTTGACAGTAACATCCTGATTAGACAGTAACATCCTGATTTGACAGTAACATCCTGATTAGACAGTAACATCCTGATTAGACAGTAACATCCTGATTAGACAGTAACATCCTGATTAGACAGTAACATCCAGATTAGACAGTAACATCCTGATTAGACAGTAACATCCTGATTAGACAGTAACACCCTGATTTGACAGTAACATCCTGATTAGACAGTAACATCCTGATTAGACAGTGACATCCAGAATAGACAGTAACATCCTGATTAGACAGTAACACCCTGATTAGACAGTGACATCCAGATTAGACAGTAACATCCTGATTAGACAGTAACATCCTGATTAGACAGTAACATCCTGATTAGACAGTAACATCCAGATTAGACAGTAACATCCTGATTAGACAGTAACATCCAGATTAGACAGTAACATCCTGATTAGACAGTAACATCCTGATTAGACAGTAACATCCTGATTAGACAGTAACATCCTGATTAGACAGTAACATCCTGATTAGACAGTAACATCCTGATTAGACAGTAACATCCTGATTAGACAGTAACATCCTGATTAGACAGTAACACCCTGATTAGACAGTAACATCCTGATTAGACAGTAACATCCTGATTAGACAGTAACACCCTGATTAGACAGTAACACCCTGATTAGACAGTAACACCCTGATTAGACAGTAACATCCTGATTAGACAGTCGACATGGCAACCAACCAAATTCCAAATCTCTAATAGAGGTTTTCTGAACAGTGGTCACCAAAAGAAAGGTCGTAGAAAGTTGTTATACATGTGATTATACTGTAGCTACTGGCGATGAACCACTTCATCACTACAAAAATAACTTATTGTTCACATCTACAGCAACAACCCACTCCTGATGGGGGGCTGAGGTGGCAGGGAGGGAGGGAGATGGGGGGTGGCAGGGGGGAGGGAGAAGGGGGGGTTGAGGTGGCAGGGAGGGAGATGGGGGGACTGAGGTGGCAGGGGGGAGGGAGAAGGGGGGGTTGAGGTGGCAGGGAGGGAGGGAGGGAGGGAGAAGGGGGGTCTGAGGTGGCAGGGAGGGAGATGGGGAGATGGGGGGGTTGAGGTGGCAGGGAGGGAGGGAGAAGGGGGGGGGTGAGGTGGCAAGGAGGAAGGGAGATGGCCTAATCCTCTGTATTGTAGGCAGCTGAGACACACAGGCACACACACACAGCCAGAAATAACCCTGTAAAAACTGAGCAGCTGCTTCAGAGGCTTGTGCAGATGTGGGTGTTGAGGCTGCTAATGCTGATCAATGGGAGAGAGAGTACTGCTGATCAATGAGAGAGAGTAATGCTGACCAATGAGAGAGAGAGTAATGCTGATCAATGAGAGAGAGAGTGATGCTGATCAATGAGAGAGTAATTATAAACATAAACTTTATATTTGACAAATTAGCCTCCTTGGCTAATCTAAAGAAGCATAAGAGCAAACCAAAAATAACAGATAATGAAAAATGGTTTGATAATGATTGCAAAAATCTAAGAAAGTCATTGAGAAATATATCTAATCAAAAACACAGAGAACCAGACAACAAAAATATACGCCTTCAATATGGGGAAACACTGAAGCAATTCAAACGCACCCTAAGAACAAAAAAGGAACAGCACATTAGAAATCAGCTGGATGGAATTGAGGATTCCATAGAATCAAACCACTTCTGGGAGAATTGGAATAAATTAAACAAACCTCATCATGAGGAATTGGCTATCCAAAATGGGGATATGTGGAGAAATCACTTTGCAAACCTCTACAGCAATATAACAAAGAGCCCAGAACAAAAAGATATACAAGAAAAATTACAAATCCTTGAATTAGCAGTCAAAGACTATCAGAATCCTGTAGATACCCCAATTACAGAAGAAGAATTATTGGAAAAACTATGCAATCTCCAACCCAAAAAGGCCTGTGGTGCTGATGGTATTTTAAATGAAATTATCAAATATACAGACCACAAATTCAAATTGGCAATACTCAAACTCTTCAACATTATCCTCACTGCAGGTATTTTCCCCGATATTTGGAACCAGGGATTGATCACACCAATCTATAAAAATGGAGACAAATTTGACCCAAATAATTACAGAGGAATTTGCGTTAACAGCAACTTGGGGAAAATTCTCTGCAGTATTATAAATAGCAGACTACATCATTTCCTTGACGAACACAACGTCCTGAGCAGAAGCCAGATTGGATTTCTAAAAAATTATCGTACAACAGACCACATTTACACCCTCCACACTCTAATTGATAAACAAGTTAACCAAAACAAAGGCAAAATCTACTCGTGTTTTGTAGATTTCAAGAAAGCATTTGATTCAATTTGGCACGAAGGTCTTTTTTATAAACTAATAGAAAGTGGTATTGGAGGGAAAACATATGATTTTATTAAATCAATGTACACTAAAAACAAATGTGCGGTTAAAATTGGCAACAAGCAAACAGACTTCTTCTCTCAGGGGCGGGGAGTGAAACAGGGCTGCCCAATAAGTCCAACATTATTTAACATCTACATTAATGAATTGGCAAAAACATTAGAAGAATCGGCAGCACCTGGTATCACCCTACAAAACACTGAAATCAAGTGTCTGCTGTACGCAGATGACCTGGTGCTGCTGTCTCCCACTAAAGAGGGGTTACAGCAGCACCTAGATCGTCTTCACAGGTTCTGTCAGACCTGGGCTCTGACCGTTAACCTAAAAAAAACAAATATAATGATATTCCAAAAAAGGTCGGGAAATAAGGATGACAAATATAAATTCTATTTGGACACAGTTCTATTAGAACACACCAAAAACTACACATATCTAGGACTAAATATGAGCAACACAGGTAGCTTTCACATGGCTGTGAATGAGCTGAGAGACAAAGCAAGAAGAGCATTTTATGCCATTAAAAGGAACATCAAAATTGAAAATCCAAATAGAATCTGGCTCCAAAATTTTCAATCAGTTATAGAACCAATTGCTCTATATGGCAGTAAAGTATGGGGTCCACTCTCTAATAACGAATTTACTAAATGGGACAAACATCCAACTGAAATATTGCATGCAGAGTTTTGCAAGACTGTATTGCAAGTAAAGAAAAACTCCAAATAACGCATGTAGGGCAGAATTGGGCCAATACCCCCTCCTCATTCGAATAGAAAAAAGAGCAATCAAATTTTACAACCATCTAAAAACAAGTGACCCTAAAACATTCCATCACACAGCCCTACAATGTCAAGAGATGAAACCAGAGAAGAGTCCCCTCAGCCAGCTGGTTCTGAGGCTCAGTTCACCAACCCAAACCAACCCCATAGAGCCTCGGGACAGCCCTCAGAAAATCTGGCCCAACCAAATCATCACAAAACATAAAGAAAAATATATAACCTATTGGAAAGACACCACAAAAAATCTAAGTAAACTTCAATGCTATTTGGCTCTAAACAGACAGTACATGGTGGCAGACTATCTGACCACTGTGACTGATAGAAACTGAGGAAAAAATTGACTAGGTACAGACTCAGTGAGCACCGTCTGGCTATAGAGACCGGTCGTCACAGACAAACCTAGCTGCCCAGAGAGGACAGGCTGTGCTCACTCTGCTCCAGAGGAGAGGTAGAGACAGAGGTGCATTTCCTACTACACTGTGACAAATACTCAGACCTAAGAGCATATTCCTTTCCCAAAATTATAACTAAATACAAAGAATTTGAAACTATAAAAGATGAAGAAAAAATCAAATATTTATTGGGTGAAAAGCCAAAATGTGCAGTTTTGGCAGCCAAATATGTGTCCTCTTGCCACAACCTGAGGGACAGCCAGTGAAAAATGCAAAGTAATGTTGATAATATTTCCCATTTAGCTTAGTTTTGTTTTGTCTTTCATACCAGGTCATATGTCTTCTCAAGTCATATTGACACTGGTCTACTACTGTTGCTTTAATTTATTGTTGTTCTGATTAATATTGTTGTTGTAGTTGTTGTTAATGGTAATCCCATGTCCACTACTACTGTTATTATTGCTGTTGGTCCCACCATTTATTTATATATAAATATATATATATTTTGTATATATATACATATATATTTGATTTTTATTTTCGATATGTATACTTTGACAATGTAAGTAATAACGAACTTGCCATGTCAATAAAGTCAATTGAATTGAAAATTGAATTGAGTAATGCTGATCAACGGGAGAGAGAGAGTAATGCTGATCAATGGGAGAGAGAAAGTAATGCTGATCAACGGGAGAGAGAGTAATGCAGATCAATGTGAGAGAGAGTAATGCTGATCAACGGGAGAGAGAGAGTAATGCTGATTAACGGGAGAGAGAGAGTAATGCTGATCAACGGGAGAGAGAGAGTAATGCTGATCAACGGGAGAGAGAGTGATGCTGATCAATGAGAGAGAGAGTAATGCTGATCAATGAGAGAGAGAGTGATGCTGATCAACGAGAGAGAGAGAGTAATGCTGATCAACGAGAGAGAGTAATGCTGAGTCATCCACTGATCACTATATACTCGTACCTCGATGTGAAATCAATCATCAGTAACGAGCTGGCAGTATTGGAAAAAGCAAATACACTTTATTAGGTACACCTGCATGTTAATGCAAATAGACTGCTCCTTCGAACAGTGAATCATGCGGCTGCCTGCAACTCAATATATAGAGTAGAGAGCTTTAGTTGTTGTTCAACCAAAATTAGAACGGGCAAGATGATTCATCTAAGCAACTTTGACCGTGGTATGATTGATTGCGCCACACATGGTGATTCCAGCATCTCAGAAACAGCTGCCTTCCTGGGATGTTTAGGCACTAAAGTCTCTAGAGTTGACAGAGAACGGTGCGATAAACAAAACACATTCAGTGAGCGGCAGTTCTGTGGGCAGAAACATCTTGTTAATGAGAGAGGCCAGAGGAGAATGTCCAGACTCATTCAAGCTAACAGAAAGGCCACAAATGGTGTGCAGAAGTCCATCTCTTAACATACAACACCGTGAATAACTCAGGCTGTTGTGGAGGCAAAAGTGGGTCCTACCCAGTACTAGATAGGGTGTACCTAATAAAGTGGCCGGTGAGCGTACAGTAATGTCAAATCTGAAAACATAGTCTGGAAAAGTGGTACATGGGACCATAGAAACAGTGTCTGATAAAGAATGACGATGAACTATTACATCCATAGATAATGTAGTCCAATTGGTTCAATGTTCCACGGTAATTGGTGTCAATGGTTCTCGTTATCCTGAAACTTTCATGATCTAACCGTGGAATATTGTTTGTCAGTTTCCATATGCCTCTTGAAGCTAGGGGGCACTATTTTTATGTTTGGAAAAATAACGTTCCCAAAGTAAACTGCCTATTTCTCAGGCCCAGATGCTAGTATATGCATATAATTAACAGATTAGGATAGAAAACACTCTAAAGTTTCCAAAACTGTCAAAATATTGTCTGTGAGTATAACAGAACTGATTTTGCAGGCGAAAACCTGAGGAAATCCAACCAGGAAGTGCCTCTTATTTTGAAAAATCCCTGTTCCATTACCTGCCTATCCTCCATTTAAAGGGATATCAACCAGATTCCTTTTCCAATGGCTTCCACAGGGTGTGAACAGTCTTTAGGCATAGTTTCAAGCTTTTATTCTGAAAAATGAGCGAGATTTTTCACATCGCGTCAGTGGACTGCCAGATGTCCTTCGATTAGTTAATGTGCGCCACAGTGATAGCTTGACATTTACTTTCTCTCTTGTATTGAATAGTTTACCGTCCGGTTGAAATATTATCGATTATTTATGTTAAAAACAACCTGAGGATTGATTATAAAAACATTTGACATGTTTCTACGAACTTTACAGATACTATTTGGAATTGTCATCTGCCCTTCATCACCGCTCGAGCATGTTGATTTCTGAACATAACGCGCCAACCAAATGGAGGTTTTTGGATATAAAAATAATCTTTATCGAACAAAAGGAACATTTATTGTGTAACTGGGAGTCTGGTGAGTGCAAACATCCGAAGATCATCAAAAATAAGCAATTAATTGTATTGCTTTTCTGATATTTGTGACCAAGCTACTTTGATGCTAGCTGTTCATATTGTTTTGTCTACTGATCGATAAACTCACACAAACGCTTGGATTACTTTCGCTGTAAAGCATATTTTCAAAATCTGACACGACAAATGGATTGACAACAAGCTAAGATGTGTTTTGCTATATTGCACTTGTGATTTCATGAAATTAAATATTTTTAGTATTTTTTTTTTTTAATTTGGCGCTCTGCAATTCAGCGGATGTTTACGTAAATGATCCCGCTAAAGGGATCTGTGCGCCAAGAGGTTGAGTAATGCAATAGTTACTTATCATTTTGAGCCGTTGTATCAATTGATAGTTAGATCATTGTAATGAAATGAATAGACAGTCATCTCAGATGTAATGTGTGAATTGTATTTTGAAATGGTAATACTTTGATGCTAAGTTGTGTCATTTTGAACAGGTGATTTTAGTTCAATGAACAAATTATCTTAGCTTCATGTGTATTGTATACAATCAAATGGAAAAAGTTTTGAAAAATGTACATTTTGATCATCGGTTGTGAGGTTTTTGTCTAGACTTCTGAAAACGTTCTGAAATTACCACCAAGTGACTGTAAAAAACTGTATACACGTTTATTGATTAAAAATACTGTTACATCTATTGGTGCTCTTTGGGGTTGTTATAGATTAGAGACCGATTAATTAAGGATGTGGTGTTTCCCCCCAATCCCCCCCGAACCCTCTTTTTACGCTCATGCTACTCTCTGTTTATCATATATGCATAGTCACTTTAACTATACATTCATGTACATACTACCTCAATTGGCCCGACCAACCAGTGCTCCCACACATTGGCTAACCGGGCTATCTGCATTGTGTCCCACCTGCCAACCCCTCTTTTACGCTACTGCTACTCTCTGTTTATCATATATGCATAGTCACTTTAACCATATCTACATGTACATACTACCTCAATCAGCCTGACTAACCGGTGTCTGTATATAGCCTCGCTACTGTATATAGGCTCGCTACTGTTATAGCCTCTCTACTGTATATAGCCTCGCTACTGTATATAGCCTCGCTACTGTATATCGCCTCGCTACTTTTATAGCCTCTACTGTATATAGCCTCTCTTCTGTATATAGCCTCGCTACTGTATATAGTCTCTCTACTGTATATAGCCTCGCTACTGTATATAGCCTCGCTACTGTATATAGCCTCACTACTGTTATAGCCTCGCTACTGTATATAGCCTCACTACTGTATATAGCCTCGCTACTTTATATAGCCTCGCTACTGTTATAGCCTCTCTACTGTATATAGCCTCGCTACTGTATATAGCCTCACTACTGTATATAGCCTCACTACTGTATATAGCCTCGCTACTGTATATAGCCTCACTACTGTATATAGCCTCGCTACTTTATATAGCCTCGCTACTGTTATAGCCTCTCTACTGTATATAGCCTCGCTACTGTATATAGCCTCACTACTGTTATAGCCTCGCTACTGTATATAGCCTCGCTACTGTATATAGCCTCGCTACTTTATATAGCCTCGCTACTGTTATAGCCTCTCTACTGTTATAGCCTCTCTACTGTATATAGCCTCTCTACTGAATATAGCCTCGCTAATGTATATAGCCTCACTACTGTATATAGCCTCGCTACTGTATATAGCCTCTCTACTGTATATCGCCTCGCTACTTTTATCGCCTCGCTACTGTATATAGCCTCGCTACTGTATATAGACTCTACTGTATATAGCCTCTCTACTGTATATAGTCTCTCTACTGTATATAGCCTCGCTACTGTATATAGCCTCGCTACTGTATATAGCCTCGCTACTGTATATCGCCTCGCTACTTTTATAGCCTCTA
>NC_074674.1:43749460-43751960 GCF_029448725.1 Salvelinus fontinalis | reverse complement strand
ACACAGTCTTGGAAATTTGTGTTTGTGCTCGCCATGAAGACAGAACACACCTGCTAAAATCGGTTTCCTATTGAACATACTTCTTCCCGTAAGAAATATTATAGTTTGATTACATTTTAGGGTATCTGAGGAGTAAACAGAAACGTATTTTCACTTATTGAAAGAAAGTTTAAGGGTAGATTTTCAGATTCCTTTCTCTGCATGTTGAACGAGTTGATTGCACAAATCGATGGCGCCAACTAAACAGACTTTTTGGGAAATAAAGAATAATTTTATCTAACTAAACAACACTACATGTTATTACGGGGACCATTTGGATGACAGGTCAGAGGAAGATTTTTAAAAAGTAAGTGGATATTTAATCGCTATTTGTGAATTAAGGAAACCTGCGCCGTTGGAAAATATTTTGTTGTGGGGCGCTGTCCGCAAACAATGGCATGGCATGCTTTCGCTAAATTAACAAGAATTGTTAAATTAACAAGAATTTAAGCTTTCAACCGATATAAGACACTTGTATGTTCCTAAATGTTTAATATCCATAATATTTAGGATTATTTATTTGAATTGCGCGCCCTCCAGTTTCACCGGAAGTTGTCCCGCTAGCAGGATGCCTAGGCCTTAACATACTGTTTGAAGATAGGACGTATCGTGGACAGCAAACAGTGGTTGAAATATCCAGAGATAACGACAGGTCTGTGGTGACTTTGTGGACAGTGTCTGTGGCCAGGTTAGCATTTGAGGACAACAATCACTATCGCACTAGGGAACTCGCTAGGTAAATAGTAGGATCGGCAGCCCACTGCTAACAGCTCCAAATGAGGGGAACAGACCTTTTTCTTCACTGTGACATAGTTAGTGTGGCAAAATTGATTGTTCAAATACACACACCTCCCCCCTAATATTCCTATAAAGTCCTGAAGATTGTGAAACCGTCCAGCTCCACATGGGAATCAGGTATGACTAACGTTAGCCATGTTTCCGTGAAGCATACCATAATTGTTTGCCGATGTATTATTAAATGTGAAGTTCCTCCGTCTGGTTTACAAGCGAGCGGACGTTTTCCCATGATGATAGATGGGAGATAGGGCTTCTTTCATCTCCTCTTGTTTAGTAGTCGTTGTACACCTCCCCTGCATTCCTATTTCCTACGTTTCATCTCGGGGGGGGGGGCAGCTCTAGCTGTAGTAGGACTACTGTACTGTTTCATCTCAGGGGGGGGAGGCAGCTCTTGCTGTAGTAGGACTACTGTACTGTTTCATCTCAGGGGGGGGGGGCAGCTCTTGCTGTAGTAGGACTACTGTACTGTTTCATCTCAGGGGGGGGGCAGCTCTTGCTGTAGTTGGACAACTTTACTTAGCTGTAGGGCATGGAGAAATACGCAAGACAAACAAACAAAAACATTTGTAGATGCATTTATGAATGAACTTGCTACAACAGGGGTAGCGTCTCGTGTGTGAGACAAGCACATCCAAAGTACTTAATGCACACGGTAGTGTTTAACATGATTTTTGAATGACTACCTCATCTCTGTACCCCACACATACAATTATCTGTAAGATCCCTCAGTCGAGCAGTGAATTTCAAAAACAGATTCAACCACAAAGACCAGGGAGGTTTTTCAATACCCCTCAAAGAAGGGCACCTATTGGTAGATAAAATAAAAGCAGACATTGAATATCCCTTTTAACATGGTGAAGTTATTCATCACACTTCAGGTGATGTATCAATACACCTAGTCATCACAAGGATACAGGCGTCCTTCCTAACTCAGTTACCGGAGAGGAAGGAAACTGCTCAGGGATTTTTCACCATGAGGCTAAAACAGTTAGAGTTGAATGGCTGTGATAGGAGAAAACTGAAAATGGATCAACAACATTGTAGTTACTCCAACAATACTAACCTCATTGACAGAGTGAAAAGAAGGAAGCTTGTACAGACTAAAAATATCCCCCAAAATGCATCCTGTTTGCAACAAGCCACTAAAGTAATACTGCAAAAAATGTGACAAAGCAATTATCTTATTATCCTGAGTACAAAGTGTTATGTAAGGGGAAAATCCAATACAACACATTACTGAGTACCACTCTTCAGAGTTTTTGTCACATCACACATTTTGAGGGAGCGTGCAATTGTTATGCTCTCTGCATGAATGTCCACCAGACCTGTTGCCAGAAATTCCATGTTTATTTCTCTACCATAATTCAAGGCGTTTTAGAGAATTTGGCAGTACATCCAACCGGCCTCACAACCGCAGACCACGTGTAACCATGTCAGCCCAGGACCTCCACGTCCGGCTTTGTCACAACAAACAGCAGATGAAAATGTGGGTTTGCACAACTAAAGATTTTTTGCACAAAGTGCCAGCAACTGTCTCAGGGAAGCTCATCTTCGTGCTCATCGTCCTCACCAGGGGCTTGACCTGACTACAGTTCGGCATCATAACTGACTTCAGGGGGCAAATGCTCACCTTCAATGGCCACTGAAACGCTGGAGAAGTGTG
>NC_074674.1:43703205-43748960 GCF_029448725.1 Salvelinus fontinalis | reverse complement strand
ACCCTGGTATTATGTAGATGAGGAGACAGACCACCAGATATATCCTGGTATTATGTAGTCATGAGGAGACAGACCTCCAGATATACCCTGGTATTATGTAGTCATGAGGAGACAGACCACCAGATATACCCTGGTATTATGTAGTCATGAGGAGACAGACCACCAGATATACCCTGGTATTATGTAGTTATGAGGAGACAGACCACCAGATATACCCTGGTATTATGTAGTCATGAGGAGACAGACCACCAGATATACCCTGGTATTATGTAGCTGAGGAGACAGACCACCAGATATACCCTGGTATTATGTAGTCATGAGGTGACAGACCACCAGATATACCACGGTATTATGTAGATGAGGAGACAGACCACCAGATATACCCTGGTATTATGTAGTCATGAGGAGACAGACCACCAGATATACCCTGGTATTATGTAGTCATGAGGAGACAGACCACCAGATATACCCTGGTATTATGTAGTCATGAGGAGACAGACCACCAGATATACCCTGGTATTATGTTGTCATGAGGAGACAGACCACCAGATATACCCTGGTATTATGTTGTCATGAGGAGACAGACCACCAGATATACCCTGGTATTATGTAGTCATGAGGAGACAGACCACCAGATATACCCTGGTATTATGTAGATGAGGAGACAGACCACCAGATATACCCTGGTATTATGTAGCCATGAGGAGACAGACCACCAGATATCCCCTGGTATTATGTAGTCATGAGGAGACAGACCACCAGATATACCCTGGTATTATGTAGCCATGAGGAGACAGACAATCAGATATACCCTGGTATTATGTAGATGAGGAGACAGACCACCAGATATACCCTGGTATTATGTAGCTGAGGAGACAGACCCCCAGATATACCCTGGTATTATGTAGCCATGAGGAGACAGACCACCAGATATACCCTGGTATTATGTAGCCATGAGGAGACAGACCACCAGATATACCCTGGTATTATGTAGTCATGAGGAGACAGATATACCCTGGTATTATGTAGCTGAGGAGACAGACCCCCAGATATACCCTGGTATTATGTAGCCATGAGGAGACAGACCACCAGATATACCCTGGTATTATGTAGCCATGAGGAGACAGACCACCAGATATACACTGGTATTATGTAGTCATGAGGAGACAGACCACCAGATATACCCTGGTATTATGTAGCCATGAGGAGACAGACCACCAGATATACCCTGGTATTATGTAGATGAGGAGACAGACCACCAGATATACCCTGGTATTATGTAGATGAGGAGACAGACCACCAGATATATCCTGGTATTATGTAGTCATGAGGAGACAGACCACCAGATATACCCTGGTATTATGTAGTCATGAGGAGACAGACCACCAGATATACCCTGGTATTATGTAGCCATGAGGAGACAGACCACCAGATATACCCTGGTATTATGTAGCCATGAGGAGACAGACCACCAGATATACCCTGGTATCATGTAGCTGAGGAGACAGACCACCAGATATACCCTGGTATTATGTAGCCATGGGGAAACAGACCACCAGATATACCCTGGTATTATGTAGCCATGAGGAGACAGACCACCAGATATACCCTGGTATTATGTAGCCATGGGGAGACAGACCACCAGATATTCCCTGGTATTATGTAGCTGAGGAGACAGACCACCAGATATACCCTGGTATTATGTAGTCATGAGGAGACAGACCACCAGATATACGCTGGTATTATGTAGCCATGAGGAGACAGACCACCAGATATAACCTGGTATTATGTAGTCATGAGGAGACAGACCACCAGATATACCCTGGTATTATGTAGTCATGAGGAGACAGATATACCCTGGTATCATGTAGCCAAGAGGAGACAGACCACCAGATATACCCTGGTATTATGTAGCCATGAGGAGACAGACCACCAGATATACCCTGGTATTATGTAGCCATGAGGAGACAGACCACCAGATATACCCTGGTATTATGTAGTCATGAGGAGACAGACCCCCAGAAATACCCTGGTATTATGTAGTCATGAGGAGACAGATATAACCTGGTATTATGTAGCTGAGGAGACAGACCCCCAGATATACACTGGTATTATGTAGTCATGAGGAGACACACCACCAGATATACCCTGGTATTATGTAGTCTTGAGGAGACAGACCCCCAGATATACCCTGGTATTATGTAGTCATGAGGAGACAGACCCCCAGATATACCCTGGTATTATGTAGTCATGAGGAGACAGACCACCAGATATACCCTGGTATTATGTAGCTGAGGAGACAGACCACCAGATATACCCTGGTATTGTGTAGTCATGAGGAGACAGACCACCAGATATACCCTGGTATTATGTAGTCATGAGGAGACAGACCACCACATATACCCTGGTATTATGTAGTCATGAGGAGACAGACCACCAGATATACCCTGGTATTATGTAGTCATGAGGAGACAGACCACCAGATATACCCTGGTATTATGTAGATGAGGAGACAGACCACCAGATATACCCTGGTATTATTTAGCCATGAGGAGACAGACCACCAGATATACCCTGGTATTATGTAGTCATGAGGAGACAGACCACCAGATATACCCTGGTATTATGTAGTCATGAGGAGACAGACCACCAGATATACCCTGATATTATGTAGCTGAGACAGACCACCAGATATACCCTGGTATTATGTAGTCATGAGGAGACAGACCACCAGATATACCCTGGTATTATGTAGTCATGAGGAGACAGACCACCAGATATACCCTGGTATTATGTAGTCATGAGGAGACAGACCACCAGATATACCCTGGTATTATGTAGCCATGAGGAGACAGACCACCAGATATACCCTGGTATTATGTAGTCATGAGGAGACAGACCACCACATATACCCTGGTATTATGTAGTCATGAGGAGACAGACAACCAGATATACCCTGGTATTATGTAGTCATGAGGAGACAGACCACCACATATACCCTGGTATTATGTAGTCATGAGGAGACAGACCACCACATATACCCTGGTATTATAAAGATGAGGAGACAGACCGCCAGATATACCGTGGTATTATGTAGCCATGAGGAGACAGACCACCAGATATACCTTGGTATTATGTAGATGAGGAGACAGACCACCAGATATACCCTGGTATTATGTAGTCATGAGGAGACAGACCACCAGATATACCCTGGTATTATGTAGTCATGAGGAGACAGACCACCACATATACCCTGGTATTATGTAGTCATGAGGAGACAGACCACCACATATACCCTGGTATTATGTAGATGAGGAGACAGACCGCCAGATATACCGTGGTATTATGTAGCCATGAGGAGACAGACCACCAGATATACCCTGGTATTATGTAGATGAGGAGACAGACGACCAGATATACCCTGGTATTATGTAGTCATGAGGAGACAGACCGCCAGATATACCCTGGTATTATGTAGCCATGAGGAGACAGACCACCAGATATACCCTGGTATTATGTAGTCATGAGGAGACAGACCACCAGATATACCCTGGTATTATGTAGTCATGAGGAGACAGACCACCAGATATACCCTGGTATTATGTAGTCATGAGGAGACAGACCACCAGATATACCCTGGTATTATGTAGATGAGGAGACAGACCGCCAGATATACCCTGGTATTATGTAGTCATGAGGAGACAGACCACCAGATGTACCCTGATATTATGTAGTCATGAGGAGACAGACCGCCAGATATACCCTGGTATTATGTAGTCATGAGGAGACAGACCCCCAGATATACCCTGTTATTATGTAGTCATGAGGAGACAGACCACCAGATATACCCTGGTATTATATAGCTGAGGAGACAGACCACCAGATATACCCTGGTATTATGTAGATGAGGAGACAGACCACCAGATATACCCTGGTATTATGTAGTCATGAGGAGACAGACCGCCAGATATACCCTGGTATTATGTAAACATGAGGAGACAGACCACCAGATATACCCTGGTATTATGTAGCCATGAGGAGACAGACCACCAGATTTACCCTGGTATTATGTAGTCATGAGGAGACAGATATACCCTGGTATTATGTAGCTGAGGAGACAGACCACCAGATATACCCTGGTATTATGTAGCCATGAGGAGACAGACCACCAGATATACCCTGGTATTATGTAGTCATGAGGAGACAGATATACCCTGGTATTATGTAGTTGAGGAGACAGACCACCAGATATACCCTGGTATTATGTAGCCATGAGGAGACAGACCACCAGATATACCCTGGTATTATGTAGTCATGAGGAGACAGACCACCAGATATACCCTGGTATTGTGTAGTCATGAGGAGACAGACCACCACATATACCCTGGTATTATGTAGTCATGAGGAGACAGACCACCACATATACCCTGGTTTTATGTAGTCATGAGGAAAAAGACCACCAGATATACCCTGGTATTATGTAGATGAGGAGACAGACCACCAGATATATCCTGGTATTATGTAGTCATGAGGAGACAGACCACCAGATATACCCTGGTATTATGTAAACATGAGGAGACAGACCCCCAGATATACCCTGGTATTATGTAGCCATGAGGAGACAGACCACCAGATATACCCTGGTATTATGTAGTCATGAGGAGACAGACCACCAGATATGCCATGGTATTATGTAGTCATGAGGAGACAGACCACCAGATATACCCTGGTATTATGTAGCTGAGGAGAAAGACCACCAGGTATACCCTGGTATTATGTAGCCATCAGGAGACAGACCACCAGATATACCCTGGTATTATGTTGCCAGGAGGAGATAGACAACCAGATATACCCTGGTATTATGTAGCTGAGTGATGAGGAGACAGACCACCAGATATACCCTGGTATTATGTAGCCATGAGGAGACAGACCACCGGATATACCCTGGTATTATGTAGCCATGAGGAGACAGACCACCAGATATACCCTGGTATTATGTAGCCATGAGGAGACAGACCACCAGATATACCCTGGTATTATGTAGCCATGAGGAGACAAACCACCAGATATATCCTGGTATTATTTAGATGAGGAGACAGACCACCAGATATACCCTGGTTTTATGTAGCCATGAGGAGACAGAACACCAGATATACCCTGGTATTATGTAGTCATGAGGAGACAGACCACCAGATATACCCTGGTATTATGTAGTCACGAGGAGACAGACCACCAGATATACCCCGGTATTATGTAGTCATGAGGAGACAGACCACCAGATATACCCCGGTATTATGTAGTCATGAGGAGACAGACCACCAGATATACCCTGGTATTATGTAGTCATGAGGAGACAGACCACCAGATATATCCTGGTATTATGTAGTCATGAGGAGACAGACCACCAGATATACCCTAGTATTATGTAGTCATGAGGAGACAGACCACCAGATATACCCTGGTATTATGTAGATGAGGAGACAGACCACCAGATATATCCTGGTATTATGTAGTCATGAGGAGACAGACCTCCAGATATACCCTGGTATTATGTAGTCATGAGGAGACAGACCACCAGATATACCCTGGTATTATGTAGTCATGAGGAGACAGACCTCCAGATATACCCTGGTATTATGTAGTTATGAGGAGACAGACCACCAGATATACCCTGGTATTATGTAGTCATGAGACAGACCACCAGATATACCCTGGTATTATGTAGCTGAGGAGACAGACCACCAGATATACCCTGGTATTATGTAGTCATGAGGTGACAGACCACCAGATATACCACGGTATTATGTAGATGAGGAGACAGACCACCAGATATACCCTGGTATTATGTAGTCATGAGGAGACAGACCACCAGATATACCCTGGTATTATGTAGTCATGAGGAGACAGACCACCAGATATACCCTGGTATTATGTAGTCATGAGGAGACAGACCACCAGATATACCCTGGTATTATGTTGTCATGAGGAGACAGACCACCAGATATACCCTGGTATTATGTTGTCATGAGGAGACAGACCACCAGATAAACCCTGGTATTATGTTGTCATGAGGAGACAGACCACCAGATATACCCTGGTATTATGTAGATGAGGAGACAGACCCCCAGATATACCCTGGTATTATGTAGTCATGAGGAGACAGACCACCAGATATACCCTGGTATTATGTAGCTGAGGAGACAGACCCCCAGATATACCCTGGTATTATGTAGTCATGAGGAGACAGACCACCAGATATACCCTGGTATTATGTAGTTATGAGGAGACAAACCACCAGATATACCCTGGTATTATGTAGTCATGAGGAGACAGACCACCAGATATACCCTGGTATTATGTAGCTGAGGAGACAGACCACCAGATATACCCTGGTATTATGTAGTCATGAGGTGACAGACCACCAGATATACCACGGTATTATGTAGATGAGGAGACAGACCACCAGATATACCCTGGTATTATGTAGTCATGAGGAGACAGACCACCAGATATACCCTGGTATTATGTAGTCATGAGGAGACAGACCACCAGATATACCCTGGTATTATGTAGTCATGAGGAGACAGACCACCAGATATACGCTGGTATTATGTAGTCATGAGGAGACAGACCACCAGATATACCCTGGTATTATGTAGCCATGAGGAGACAGACCACCAGATATACCCTGGTATTATGTAGTCACGAGGAGACAGACCACCACAGATACCCTGGTATTATGTAGTCATGAGGAGACAGACCACCAGATATACCCTGGTATTTTGTAGTCATGAGGAGACAGACCACCAGATATACCCTGGTATTATGTAGATGAGGAGACAGACCACCAGATATATCCTGGTATTATGTAGTCATGAGGAGACAGACCTCCAGATATACCCTGGTATTATGTAGTCATGAGGAGACAGACCACCAGATATACCCTGGTATTATGTAGTCATGAGGAGACAGACCACCAGATATACCCTGGTATTATGTAGTCATGAGGAGACAGACCACCAGATATACCCTGGTATTATGTAGTCATGAGGAGACAGACCACCAGATATACCCTGGTATTATGTAGCTGAGGAGACAGACCACCAGATATACCCTCGTATTATGTAGTCATGAGGTGACAGACCACCAGATATACCCTGGTATTATGTAGATGAGGAGACAGACCACCAGATATACCCTGGTATTATGTAGTCATGAGGAGACAGACCACCAGATATACCCTGGTATTATGTTGTCATGAGGAGACAGACCACCAGATATACCCTGGTATTATGTTGTCATGAGGAGACAGACCACCAGATATACGCTGGTATTATGTAGTCATGAGGAGACAGACCACCAGATATACCCTGGTATTATGTAGCCATGAGGAGACAGACCACCAGATATACCCTGGTATTATGTAGTCACGAGGAGACAGACCACCACAGATACCCTGGTATTATGTAGTCATGAGGAGACAGACCACCAGATATACCCTGGTATTTTGTAGTCATGAGGAGACAGACCACCAGATATACCCTGGTATTATGTAGTCATGAGGAGACAGACCACCAGATATATCCTGGTATTATGTAGTCATGAGGAGACAGACCTCCAGATATACCCTGGTATTATGTAGTCATGAGGAGACAGACCACCAGATATACCCTGGTATTATGTAGTCATGAGGAGACAGACCACCAGATATACCCTGGTATTATGTAGTCATGAGGAGACAGACCACCAGATATACCCTGGTATTCTGTAGCTGAAAAGACAGACCACCAGATATACCCTTGTATTATGTAGTCATGAGGTGACAGACCACCAGATATACCCTGGTATTATGTAGATGAGGAGACAGACCACCAGATATACCCTGGTATTATGTAGTCATGAGGAGACAGACCACCAGATATACCCTGGTATTATGTTGTCATGAGGAGACAGACCACCAGATATACCCTGGTATTATGTTGTCATGAGGAGACAGACCACCAGATATACCCTGGTATTATGTAGATGAGGAGACAGACCCCCAGATATACCCTGGTATTATGTAGCTGAGGAGACAGACCCCCAGATATACCCTGGTATTATATAGCCATGAGGAGACAGACCACCAGATATACCCTGGTATTATGTAGCTGAGGAGAAAGACCACCAGGTATACCCTGGTATTATGTAGCCATGAGGAGACAGACCACCAGATATACCCTGGTATTATGTAAACATGAGGAGACAGACCACCAGATATACCCTGGTATTATGTAGCTGAAAAGACAGACCACCAGATATACCCTGGTATTATGTAGTCATGAGGTGACAGCCAACCAGATTTACCCTGGTATTATGTAGATGAGGAGACAGACCACCAGATATACCCTGGTATTATGTAGTCATGAGGAGACAGACCACCAGATATACCCTGGTATTATGTTGTCATGAGGAGACAGACCACCAGATATACCCTGGTATTATGTTGTCATGAGGAGACAGACCACCAGATATACCCTGGTATTATGTAGTCATGAGGAGACAGACCACCACATATACCCTGGTATTATGTTGTCATGAGGAGACAGACCACCAGATATACCCTGGTATTATGTAGTCATGAGGAGACAGACCACCACATATACCCTGGTATTATGTAGTCATGAGGAGACAGACCACCAGATATACCCTGGTATTATGTAGCTGAGGAGACAGACCACCAGATATACCCTGGTATTTTGTAGTCATGAGGTGACAGACCACCAGATATACCCTGGTATTATGTAGATGAGGAGACAGACCACCAGATATACCCTGGTATTATGTAGTCATGAGGAGACAGACCACCAGATATACCCTGGTATTATGTTGTCATGAGGAGACAGACCACCAGATATACCCTGGTATTATGTTGTCATGAGGAGACAGACCACCAGATATACCCTGGTATTATGTAGATGAGGAGACAGACCCCCAGATATACCCTGGTATTATGTAGCTGAGGAGACAGACCCCCAGATATACCCTGGTATTATGTAGCCATGAGGAGACAGACCACCAGAGATACCCTGGTATTATGTAGTCATGAGGAGACAGACCACCAGATATACCCTGGTATTATGTAGTCATGAGGAGACAGACCACCACATATACCCTGGTATTATGTAGTCATGAGGAGACAGACCACCAGATATACCCTGGTATTATGTAGTCATGAGGAGACAGACCACCACAGATACCCTGGTATTATGTAGTCATGAGGAGACAGACCACCAGATATACCCTGGTATTATGTAGTCATGAGGAGACAGACCACCACATATACCCTGGTATTATGTAGTCATGAGGAGACAGACCACCAGATATACCCTGGTATTATGTAGTCATGAGGAGACAGACCACCAGATATATCCTGGTATTATGTAGTCATGAGGAGACAGACCTCCAGATATACCCTGGTATTATGTAGTCATGAGGAGACAGACCACCAGATATACCCTGGTATTATGTAGTCATGAGGAGACAGAAAACCAGATATACCCTGGTATTATGTAGCCATGAGGAGACAGACCACCAGATATACCCTGGTATTATGTAAACATGAGGAGACAGACCACCAGATAAACCCTGGTATTATGTAGTCATGAGGAGACAGACCACCAGATATACCCTGGTATTATGTAGTCATGAGGAGACAGACCACCAGATATACCCTGGTATTATGTAGTCATGAGGAGACAGACCACCAGATATACCCTGGTATTATGTAGTCATGAGGAGACAGACCACCAGATATACCCTGGTATTATGTAGCCATGAGGAGACAGACCACCAGATATACCCTGGTATTATGTAGTCATGAGGAGACAGACCACCACAGATACCCTGGTATTATGTAGTCATGAGGAGACAGACCACCAGATATACCCTGGTATTATGTAGTCATGAGGAGACAGACCACCACATATACCCTGGTATTATGTAGTCATGAGGAGACAGACCACCAGATATAGCCTGGTATTATGTAGTCATGAGGAGACAGACCACCACATATACCCTGGTATTATGTAGTCATGAGGAGACAGACCACCACATATACCCTGGTATTATGTAGATGAGGAGACAGACCGCCAGATATAACCTGGTATTATGTAGCCATGAGGAGACAGACCACCAGATATACCCTGGTATTATGTAGATGAGGAGACAGACCACCAGATATATCCTGGTATTATGTAGTCATGAGGAGACAGACCTCCAGATATACCCTGGTATTATGTAGTCATGAGGAGACAGACCACCAGATATACCCTGGTATTATGTAGTCATGAGGAGACAGACCACCAGATATACCCTGGTATTATGTAGTCATGAGGAGACAGACCACCAGATATACCCTGGTATTATGTAGTCATGAGGAGACAGACCACCAGATATACCCTGGTATTATGTAGCTGAGGAGACAGACCACCAGATATACCCTGGTATTATGTAGCTGAGGAGACAGACCACCAGATATACCCTGGTATTATGTAGATGAGGAGACAGACCACCAGATATATCCTGGTATTATGTAGTCATGAGGTGACAGACCACCAGATATACCCTGGTATTATGTAGATGAGGAGACAGACCGCCAGATATACGCTGGTATTATGTAGCTGAGGAGACAGACCACCAGATATACCCTGGTATTATGTAGTCATGAGGTGACAGACCACCAGATATACCCTGGTATTATGTAGCTGAGGAGACAGACCACCAGATATACCCTGGTATTGTGTAGTCATGAGGAGACAGACCACCAGATATACCCTGGTATTATGTAGTCATGAGGAGACAGACCACCAGATATACCCTGGTATTATGTAGTCATGAGGAGACAGACCACCAGATATACCCTGGTATTATGTAGTCATGAGGAGACAGACCACCAGATATACCCTGGTATTATGTAGCTGAGGAGACAGACCCCCAGATATACCCTGGTATTATGTAGTCATGAGGAGACAGACCACCAGATATACCCTGGTATTATGTAGTTATGAGGAGACAGACCACCAGATATACCCTGGTATTATGTAGTCATGAGGAGACAGACCACCAGATATACCCTGGTATTATGTAGCTGAGGAGACAGACCACCAGATATACCCTGGTATTATGTAGTCATGAGGTGACAGACCACCAGATATACCACGGTATTATGTAGATGAGGAGACAGACCACCAGATATACCCTGGTATTATGTAGTCATGAGGAGACAGACCACCAGATATACCCTGGTATTATGTAGTCATGAGGAGACAGACCACCAGATATACCCTGGTATTATGTAGTCATGAGGAGACAGACCACCAGATATACCCTGGTATTATGTAGTCATGAGGAGACAGACCACCAGATATACCCTGGTATTATGTAGCTGAGGAGACAGACCACCAGATATACCCTGGTATTATGTAGTCATGAGGTGACAGACCACCAGATATACCCTGGTATTATGTAGATGAGGAGACAGACCACCAGATATACCCTGGTATTATGTAGTCATTAGGAGACAGACCACCAGATATACCCTGGTATTATGTTGTCATGAGGAGACAGACCACCAGATATACGCTGGTATTATGTAGTCATGAGGAGACAGACCACCAGATATACCCTGGTATTATGTAGTCATGAGGAGACAGACCACCACATATACCCTGGTATTATGTAGTCATGAGGAGACAGACCACCAGATATACCCTGGTATTATGTAGCTGAGGAGACAGACCACCAGATATACCCTGGTATTTTGTAGTCATGAGGTGACAGACCACCAGATATACCCTGGTATTATGTAGATGAGGAGACAGACCACCAGATATACCCTGGTATTATGTAGTCATGAGGAGACAGACCACCAGATATACCCTGGTATTATGTTGTCATGAGGAGACAGACCACCAGATATACCCTGGTATTATGTTGTCATGAGGAGACAGACCACCAGATATACCCTGGTATTATGTAGATGAGGAGACAGACCCCCAGATATACCCTGGTATTATGTAGCTGAGGAGACAGACCCCCAGATATACCCTGGTATTATGTAGCCATGAGGAGACAGACCACCAGATATACCCTGGTATTATGTTGCTGAGGAGAAAGACCACCAGGTATACCCTGGTATTATGTAGCCATGAGGAGACAGACCACCAGATATACCCTGGTATTATGTAAACATGAGGAGACAGACCACCAGATATACCCTGGTATTATGTAGTCATGAGGAGACAGACCACCAGATATACCCTGGTATTATGTAGTCATGAGGAGACAGACCACCAGATATACCCTGGTATTATGTAGTCATGAGGAGACAGACCACCAGATATACCCTGGTATTATGTAGCCATGAGGAGACAGACCACCAGATATACCCTGGTATTATGTAGTCATGAGGAGACAGACCACCACAGATACCCTGGTATTATGTAGTCATGAGGAGACAGACCACCAGATATACCCTGGTATTATGTAGTCATGAGGAGACAGACCACCACATATACCCTGGAATTATGTAGTCATGAGGAGACAGACCACCAGATATACCCTGGTATTATGTAGTCATGAGGAGACAGACCACCACAGATACCCTGGTATTATGTAGTCATGAGGAGACAGACCACCAGATATACCCTGGTATTATGTAGTCATGAGGAGACAGACCACCACATATACCCTGGTATTATGTAGTCATGAGGAGACAGACCACCAGATATACCCTGGTATTATGTAGTCATGAGGAGACAGACCACCAGATATATCCTGGTATTATGTAGTCATGAGGAGACAGACCTCCAGATATACCCTGGTATTATGTAGTCATGAGGAGACAGACCACCAGATATACCCTGGTATTATGTAGTCATGAGGAGACAGACCACCAGATATACCCTGGTATTATGTAGCCATGAGGAGACAGACCACCAGATATACCCTGGTATTATGTAAACATGAGGAGACAGACCACCAGATAAACCCTGGTATTATGTAGTCATGAGGAGACAGACCACCAGATATACCCTGGTATTATGTAGTCATGAGGAGACAGACCACCAGATATACCCTGGTATTATGTAGTCATGAGGAGACAGACCACCAGATATACCCTGGTATTATGTAGTCATGAGGAGACAGACCACCAGATATACCCTGGTATTATGTAGCCATGAGGAGACAGACCACCAGATATACCCTGGTATTATGTAGTCATGAGGAGACAGACCACCACAGATACCCTGGTATTATGTAGTCATGAGGAGACAGACCACCAGATATACCCTGGTATTATGTAGTCATGAGGAGACAGACCACCACATATACCCTGGTATTATGTAGTCATGAGGAGACAGACCACCAGATATAGCCTGGTATTATGTAGTCATGAGGAGACAGACCACCACATATACCCTGGTATTATGTAGTCATGAGGAGACAGACCACCACATATACCCTGGTATTATGTAGATGAGGAGACAGACCGCCAGATATAACCTGGTATTATGTAGCCATGAGGAGACAGACCACCAGATATACCCTGGTATTATGTAGATGAGGAGACAGACCACCAGATATATCCTGGTATTATGTAGTCATGAGGAGACAGACCTCCAGATATACCCTGGTATTATGTAGTCATGAGGAGACAGACCACCAGATATACCCTGGTATTATGTAGTCATGAGGAGACAGACCACCAGATATACCCTGGTATTATGTAGTCATGAGGAGACAGACCACCAGATATACCCTGGTATTATGTAGTCATGAGGAGACAGACCACCAGATATACCCTGGTATTATGTAGCTGAGGAGACAGACCACCAGATATATCCTGGTATTATGTAGTCATGAGGTGACAGACCACCAGATATACCCTGGTATTATGTAGATGAGGAGACAGACCGCCAGATATACGCTGGTATTATGTAGCTGAGGAGACAGACCACCAGATATACCCTGGTATTATGTAGTCATGAGGTGACAGACCACCAGATATACCCTGGTATTATGTAGCTGAGGAGACAGACCACCAGATATACCCTGGTATTATGTAGTCATGAGGAGACAGACCACCAGATATACCCTGGTATTATGTAGTCATGAGGAGACAGACCACCAGATATACCCTGGTATTATGTAGTCATGAGGAGACAGACCACCAGATATACCCTGGTATTATGTAGTCATGAGGAGACAGACCACCAGATATACCCTGGTATTATGTAGTCATGAGGAGACAGACCACCAGATATACCCTGGTATTATGTAGCCATGAGGAGACAGACCACCAGATATACCCTGGTATTATGTAGTCATGAGGAGACAGACCACCACAGATACCCTGGTATTATGTAGTCATGAGGAGACAGACCACCACATATACCCTGGTATTATGTAGTCATGAGGAGACAGACCACCAGATATAGCCTGCTATTATGTAGTCATGAGGAGACAGACCACCACATATACCCTGGTATTATGTAGTCATGAGGAGACAGACCACCACATATACCCTGGTATTATGTAGATGAGGAGACAGACCGCCAGATATAACCTGGTATTATGTAGTCATGAGGAGACAGACCTCCAGATATACCCTGGTATTATGTAGTCATGAGGAGACAGACCACCAGATATACCCTGGTATTATGTAGTCATGAGGAGACAGACCACCATATATACCCTGGTATTATGTAGCTGAGGAGACAGACCACCAGATATATCCTGGTATTATGTAGTCATGAGGAGACAGACCACCAGATATACCCTGGTATTATGTAGATGAGGAGACAGACCGCCAGATATACCCTGGTATTATGTAGTCATGAGGAGACAGACCACCAGATATACCCTGGTATTATGTAGTCATGAGGAGACAGACCACCAGATATACCCTGGTATTATGTAGCTGAGGAGACAGACCACCAGATATACCCTGGTATTATGTAGTCATGAGGTGACAGACCACCAGATATACCCTGGTATTATGTAGCTGAGGAGACAGACCACCAGATATACCCTGGTATTATGTAGATGAGGAGACAGACCACCAGATATACCCTGGTATTATGTAGTCATGAGGAGACAGACCACCACACATATCCTGGTATTATATAGTCATGAGGAGACAGACCACCAGATATACCCTGTTATTATGTAGCTGAGGAGACAGACCACCAGATATACCCTGGTATTATGTAGATGAGGAGACAGACAGCCAGATATACCCTGGTATTATGTAGTCATGAGGAGACAGACCCCCAGATATACCCTGGTATTATGTAGTCATGAGGAGACAGACCCCCAGATATACCCTGGTATTATGTAGCTGAGGAGAAAGACCACCAGGTATACCCTGGTATTATGTAGCCATGAGGAGACAGACCACCAGATATACCCTGGTATTATGTAAACATGAGGAGACAGACCACCGGATATACCCTGGTATTATGTAGCCATGAGGAGACAGACCACCAGATATACCCTGGTATTATGTAGATGAGGAGACAGACCACCAGATATACCCTGGTATTATGTAGATGAGGAGACAGACCACCAGATATACCCTGGTATTATGTAGTCATGAGGAGACAGACCACCAGACATATCCTGGTATTATGTAGTCATGAGGAGACAGACCACCAGATATACCCTGGTATTATGTAGCTGAGGAGAAAGACCACCAGGTATACCCTGGTATTATGTAGCCATGAGGAGACAGACCACCAGATATACCCTGGTATTATGTAAACATGAGGAGACAGACCACCAGATATACCCTGGTATTATGTAGCCATGAGGAGACAGACCACCAGATATACCCTGATATTTTGTAGCCATGAGGAGACAGACCACCAGATATACCCTGGTATTATGTAGCTGAGGAGACAGACCACCAGATATACCCTGGTATTATGTAGCCATGAGGAGACAGACCACCAGATATACCCTGATATTATGTAGCCATGAGGAGACAGACCACCAGATATACCCTGGTATTATGTAGCTGAGGAGACAGACCACCAGATATACCCTGGTATTATGTAGATGAGGAGACAGACCACCAGATATACCCTGGTATTATGTAGTCATGAGGAGACAGACCACCAGATATACCCTGGTATTATGTAGCCATGAGGAGACAGACCACCAGATATACCCTGGTATTATGTAGTCATGAGGAGACAGACCACCAGATATACCCTGGTATTTTGTATCATGAGGAGACAGACCACCAGATATACCCTGGTATTATGTAGCTGAGGAGACAGACCACCAGATATACCCTGGTATTATGTAGTCATGAGGAGACAGACCACCAGATATACCATGGTATTATGTAGTCATGAGGAGACAGATATACCCTGGTATTATGTAGCTGAGGAGACAGACCACCAGATATACCCTGGTATTATGTAGCCATGAGGAGACAGACCACCAGATATACCCTGGTATTATGTAGCCATGAGGAGACAGACCACCAGATATACCCTGGTATTATGTAGTCATGAGGAGACAGACCACCAGATATACCCTGGTATTATGTAGCTGAGGAGACAGACCACCAGATATACCCTGGTATTATGTAGCCATGAGGAGACAGACCACCATATATACCCTGGTATTATGTAGTCATGAGGAGACAGACCACCAGATATACCCTGGTATTATGTAGTCATGAGGAGACAGACCACCAGACATACCCTGGTATTATGTAGTCATGAGGAGACAGACCTCCAGATATACCCTGGTATTATGTAGTCATGAGGAGACAAACCACCAGATATACCCTGGTATTATGTAGCCATGAGGAGACAGACCACCAGATATACCCTGGTATTATGTAGTCATGAGGAGACAGACCACCAGATACACCCTGGTATTATGTAGTCATGAGGAGACAGACCACCAGATATACCCTGGTATTATGTAGTCATGAGGAGACAGACCACCAGATATACCCTGGTATTATGTAGATGAGGAGACAGACCACCAGATATACCCTGGTATTATGTAGATGAGGAGACAGACCACCAGATATACCCTGGTATTATGTAGTCATGAGGAGACAGACCACCAGACATATCCTGGTATTATGTAGTCATGAGGAGACAGACCACCAGATATACCCTGGTATTATGTAGCTGAGGAGAAAGACCACCAGGTATACCCTGGTATTATGTAGCCATGAGGAGACAGACCACCAGATATACCCTGGTATTATGTAAACATGAGGAGACAGACCACCAGATATACCCTGGTATTATGTAGCCATGAGGAGACAGACCACCAGATATACCCTGATATTATGAAGCCATGAGGAGACAGACCACCAGATATACCCTGGTATTATGTAGCTGAGGAGACAGACCACCAGATATACCCTGGTATTATGTAGCCATGAGGAGACAGACCACCAGATATACCCTGATATTATGTAGCCATGAGGAGACAGACCACCAGATATACCCTGGTATTATGTAGCCATGAGGAGACAGACCACCAGATATACCCTGGTATTATGTAGATGAGGAGACAGACCACCAGATATACCCTGGTATTATGTAGTCATGAGGAGACAGACCACCAGATATACCCTGGTATTATGTAGCCATGAGGAGACATACCACCAGATATACCCTGGTATTATGTAGTCATGAGGAGACAGACCACCAGATATACCCTGGTATTTTGTAGTCATGAGGAGACAGACCACCAGATATACCCTGGTATTATGTAGCTGAGGAGACAGACCACCAGATATACCCTGGTATTATGTAGTCATGAGGAGACAGACCACCAGATATACCATGGCATTATGTAGTCATGAGGAGACAGATATACCCTGGTATTATGTAGCTGAGGAGACAGACCACCAGATATACCCTGGTATTATGTAGCCATGAGGAGACAGACCACCAGATATACCCTGGTATTATGTAGCCATGAGGAGACAGACCACCAGATATACCCTGGTATTATGTAGTCATGAGGAGACAGACCACCAGATATACCCTGGTATTATGTAGTCATGAGGAGACAGACCACCAGATATACCCTGGTATTTTGTAGTCATGAGGAGACAGACCACCAGATATACCCTGGTAATATGTAGCTGAGGAGACAGACCACCAGATATACCCTGGTATTATGTAGTCATGAGGAGACAGACCACCAGATATACCATGGTATTATGTAGTCATGAGGAGACAGATATACCCTGGTATTATGTAGCTGAGGAGACAGACCACCAGATATACCCTGGTAATATGTAGCCATGAGGAGACAGACCACCAGATATACCCTGGTATTATGTAGCCATGAGGAGACAGACCACCAGATATACCCTGGTATTATGTAGTCATGAGGAGACAGACCACCAGATATACCCTGGTATTATGTAGTCATGAGGAGGCAGACCACCACATATACCCTGGTATTATGTAGTCATGAGGAGACAGACCACCAGATATACCCTGGTATTATGTAGTCATGAGGAGACAGACCACCAGATATACCCTGGTATTATGTAGTCATGAGGAGACAGACCACCACATATACCCTGGTTTTATGTAGTCATGAGGAGAAAGACCACCAGATATACCCTGGTATTATGTAGATGAGGAGACAGACCGCCAGATATACCCTGGTATTATGTAGCCATGAGGAGACAGACCACCAGATATACCCTGGTATTATGTAGCTGAGGAGACAGACCACCAGATATACCCTGGTATTATGTAGCCATGAGGAGACAGACCACCAGATATACCCTGGTATTATGTAGTCATGAGGAGACAGACCACCAGACATACCCTGGTATTATGTAGTCATGAGGAGACAGACCTCCAGATATATCCTGGTATTATGTAGTCATGAGGAGACAGACCACCAGATATACCCTGGTATTATGTAGCCATGAGGAGACAGACCACCAGATATACCCTGGTATTATGTAGTCATGAGGAGAGAGACCACCAGATACACCCTGGTATTATGTAGTCATGAGGAGACAGACCACCAGATATACCCTGGTATTATGTAGCCATGAGGAGACAGACCACCACATATACCCTGGTATTATGTAGCCATGAGGAGACAGATATACCCTGGTATTATGTAGCTGAGGAGACAGACCACCAGATATACCCTGGTATTATGTAGCCATGAGGAGACAGACCACCAGATATACCCTGGTATTATGTAGCCATGAGGAGACAGACCACCAGATATACCCTGGTATTATGTAGTCATGAGGAGACAGACCACCAGATATACCCTGGTATTATGTAGTCATGAGGAGACAGACCACCAGATATACCCTGGTATTATGTAGTCATGAGGAGACAGACCACCACATATACCCTGGTATTATGTAGTCATGAGGAGACAGACCACCAGATATAGCCTGCTATTATGTAGTCATGAGGAGACAGACCACCACATATACCCTGGTATTATGTAGTCATGAGGAGACAGACCACCACATATACCCTGGTATTATGTAGATGAGGAGACAGACCGCCAGATATAACCTGGTATTATGTAGTCATGAGGAGGCAGACCTCCAGATATACCCTGGTATTATGTAGTCATGAGGAGACAGACCACCAGATATACCCTGGTATTATGTAGTCATGAGGAGACAGACCACCATATATACCCTGGTATTATGTAGCTGAGGAGACAGACCACCAGATATATCCTGGTATTATGTAGTCATGAGGAGACAGAACACCAGATATACCCTGGTATTATGTAGATGAGGAGACAGACCGCCAGATATACCCTGGTATTATGTAGTCATGAGGAGACAGACCACCAGATATACCCTGGTATTATGTAGTCATGAGGAGACAGACCACCAGATATACCCTGGTATTATGTAGCTGAGGAGACAGACCACCAGATATACCCTGGTATTATGTAGTCATGAGGTGACAGACCACCAGATATACCCTGGTATTATGTAGCTGAGGAGACAGACCACCAGATATACCCTGGTATTATGTAGATGAGGAGACAGACCACCAGATATACCCTGGTATTATGTAGTCATGAGGAGACAGACCACCACACATATCCTGGTATTATGTAGTCATGAGGAGACAGACCACCAGATATACCCTGTTATTATGTAGCTGAGGAGACAGACCACCAGATATACCCTGGTATTATGTAGATGAGGAGACAGACAGCCAGATATACCCTGGTATTATGTAGTCATGAGGAGACAGACCCCCAGATATACCCTGGTATTATGTAGTCATGAGGAGACAGACCCCCAGATATACCCTGGTATTATGTAGCTGAGGAGAAAGACCACCAGGTATACCCTGGTATTATGTAGCCATGAGGAGACAGACCACCAGATATACCCTGGTATTATGTAAACATGAGGAGACAGACCACCGGATATACCCTGGTATTATGTAGCCATGAGGAGACAGACCACCAGATATACCCTGGTATTATGTAGATGAGGAGACAGACCACCAGATATACCCTGGTATTATGTAGATGAGGAGACAGACCACCAGATATACCCTGGTATTATGTAGTCATGAGGAGACAGACCACCAGACATATCCTGGTATTATGTAGTCATGAGGAGACAGACCACCAGATATACCCTGGTATTATGTAGCTGATGAGAAAGACCACCAGGTATACCCTGGTATTATGTAGCCATGAGGAGACAGACCACCAGATATACCCTGGTATTATGTAAACATGAGGAGACAGACCACCAGATATACCCTGGTATTATGTAGCCATGAGGAGACAGACCACCAGATATACCCTGATATTTTGTAGCCATGAGGAGACAGACCACCAAATATACCCTGGTATTATGTAGCTGAGGAGACAGACCACCAGATATACCCTGGTATTATGTAGCCATGAGGAGACAGACCACCAGATATACCCTGATATTATGTAGCCATGAGGAGACAGACCACCAGATATACCCTGGTATTATGTAGCTGAGGAGACAGACCACCAGATATACCCTGGTATTATGTAGATGAGGAGACAGACCACCAGATATACCCTGGTATTATGTAGTCATGAGGAGACAGACCACCAGATATACCCTGGTATTATGTAGCCATGAGGAGACAGACCACCAGATATACCCTGGTATTATGTAGTCATGAGGAGACAGACCACCAGATATACCCTGGTATTTTGTATCATGAGGAGACAGACCACCAGATATACCCTGGTATTATGTAGCTGAGGAGACAGACCACCAGATATACCCTGGTATTATGTAGTCATGAGGAGACAGACCACCAGATATACCATGGTATTATGTAGTCATGAGGAGACAGATATACCCTGGTATTATGTAGCTGAGGAGACAGACCACCAGATATACCCTGGTATTATGTAGCCATGAGGAGACAGACCACCAGATATACCCTGGTATTATGTAGCCATGAGGAGACAGACCACCAGATATACCCTGGTATTATGTAGTCATGAGGAGACAGACCACCAGATATACCCTGGTATTATGTAGCTGAGGAGACAGACCACCAGATATACCCTGGTATTATGTAGCCATGAGGAGACAGACCACCATATATACCCTGGTATTATGTAGTCATGAGGAGACAGACCACCAGATATACCCTGGTATTATGTAGTCATGAGGAGACAGACCACCAGACATACCCTGGTATTATGTAGTCATGAGGAGACAGACCTCCAGATATACCCTGGTATTATGTAGTCATGAGGAGACAGACCACCAGATATACCCTGGTATTATGTAGCCATGAGGAGACAGACCACCAGATATACCCTGGTATTATGTAGTCATGAGGAGACAGACCACCAGATACACCCTGGTATTATGTAGTCATGAGGAGACAGACCACCAGATACACCCTGGTATTATGTAGTCATGAGGAGACAGACCACCAGATATACCCTGGTATTATGTAGATGAGGAGACAGACCACCAGATATACCCTGGTATTATGTAGATGAGGAGACAGACCACCAGATATACCCTGGTATTATGGGGTCATGAGGAGACAGACCACCAGACATATCCTGGTATTATGTAGTCATGAGGAGACAGACCACCAGATATACCCTGGTATTATGTAGCTGAGGAGAAAGACCACCAGGTATACCCTGGTATTATGTAGCCATGAGGAGACAGACCACCAGATATACCCTGGTATTATGTAAACATGAGGAGACAGACCACCAGATATACCCTGGTATTATGTAGCCATGAGGAGACAGACCACCAGATATACCCTGATATTATGAAGCCATGAGGAGACAGACCACCAGATATACCCTGGTATTATGTAGCTGAGGAGACAGACCACCAGATATACCCTGGTATTATGTAGCCATGAGGAGACAGACCACCAGATATACCCTGATATTATGTAGCCATGAGGAGACAGACCACCAGATATACCCTGGTATTATGTAGCCATGAGGAGACAGACCACCAGATATACCCTGGTATTATGTAGATGAGGAGACAGACCACCAGATATACCCTGGTATTATGTAGTCATGAGGAGACAGACCACCAGATATACCCTGGTATTATGTAGCCATGAGGAGACATACCACCAGATATACCCTGGTATTATGTAGTCATGAGGAGACAGACCACCAGATATACCCTGGTATTATGTAGCCATGAGGAGAAAGACCACCAGATATACCCTGATATTATGAAGCCATGAGGAGACAGACCACCAGATATACCCTGGTATTATGTAGCTGAGGAGACAGACCACCAGATATACCCTGGTATTATGTAGCCATGAGGAGACAGACCACCAGATATACCCTGATATTATGTAGCCATGAGGAGACAGACCACCAGATATACCCTGGTATTATGTAGCCATGAGGAGACAGACCACCAGATATACCCTGGTATTATGTAGATGAGGAGACAGACCACCAGATATACCCTGGTATTATGTAGTCATGAGGAGACAGACCACCAGATATACCCTGGTATTATGTAGCCATGAGGAGACATACCACCAGATATACCCTGGTATTATGTAGTCATGAGGAGACAGACCACCAGATATACCCTGGTATTTTGTAGTCATGAGGAGACAGACCACCAGATATACCCTGGTATTATGTAGCTGAGGAGACAGACCACCAGATATACCCTGGTATTATGTAGTCATGAGGAGACAGACCACCAGATATACCATGGTATTATGTAGTCATGAGGAGACAGATATACCCTGGTATTATGTAGCTGAGGAGACAGACCACCAGATATACCCTGGTATTATGTAGCCATGAGGAGACAGACCACCAGATATACCCTGGTATTATGTAGCCATGAGGAGACAGACCACCAGATATACCCTGGTATTATGTAGTCATGAGGAGACAGACCACCAGATATACCCTGGTATTATGTAGTCATGAGGAGACAGACCACCAGATATACCCTGGTATTTTGTAGTCATGAGGAGACAGACCACCAGATATACCCTGGTATTATGTAGATGAGGAGACAGACCACCAGATATACCCTGGTATTATGTAGTCATGAGGAGACAGACCACCAGATATACCCTGGTATTATGTAGCTGAGGAGAAAGACCACCAGGTATACCCTGGTATTATGTAGCCATGAGGAGACAGACCACCAGATATACCCTGGTATTATGTAAACATGAGGAGACAGACCACGAGATATACCCTGGTATTATGTAGCCATGAGGAGACAGACCACCAGATATACCCTGATATTATGAAGCCATGAGGAGACAGACCACCAGATATACCCTGGTATTATGTAGCTGAGGAGACAGACCACCAGATATACCCTGGTATTATGTAGCCATGAGGAGACAGACCACCAGATATACCCTGATATTATGTAGCCATGAGGAGACAGACCACCAGATATACCCTGGTATTATGTAGTCATGAGGAGACAGATATACCCTGGTATTATGTAGCTGAGGAGACAGACCACCAGATATACCCTGGTATTATGTAGCCATGAGGAGACAGACCACCAGATATACCCTGGTATTATGTAGCCATGAGGAGACAGACCACCAGATATACCCTGGTATTATGTAGTCATGAGGAGACAGACCACCAGATATACCCTGGTATTATGTAGTCATGAGGAGACAGACCACCAGATATACCCTGGTATTTTGTAGTCATGAGGAGACAGACCACCAGATATACCCTGGTATTATGTAGCTGAGGAGACAGACCACCAGATATACCCTGGTATTATGTAGTCATGAGGAGACAGACCACCAGATATACCCTGGTATTTTGTAGTCATGAGGAGACAGACCACCAGATATACCCTGGTATTATGTAGCTGAGGAGACAGACCACCAGATATACCCTGGTATTATGTAGTCATGAGGAGACAGACCACCAGATATACCATGGTATTATGTAGTCATGAGGAGACAGATATACCCTGGTATTATGTAGCTGAGGAGACAGACCACCAGATATACCCTGGTATTATGTAGCCATGAGGAGACAGACCACCAGATATACCCTGGTATTATGTAGCCATGAGGAGACAGACCACCAGATATACCCTGGTATTATGTAGTCATGAGGAGACAGACCACCAGATATACCCTGGTATTATGTAGTCATGAGGAGACAGACCACCAGATATACCCTGGTATTTTGTAGTCATGAGGAGACAGACCACCAGATATACCCTGGTATTATGTAGATGAGGAGACAGACCACCAGATATACCCTGGTATTATGTAGTCATGAGGAGACAGACCACCAGATATACCCTGGTATTATGTAGCTGAGGAGAAAGACCACCAGGTATACCCTGGTATTATGTAGCCATGAGGAGACAGACCACCAGATATACCCTGGTATTATGTAAACATGAGGAGACAGACCACCAGATATACCCTGGTATTATGTAGCCATGAGGAGACAGACCACCAGATATACCCTGATATTATGAAGCCATGAGGAGACAGACCACCAGATATACCCTGGTATTATGTAGCTGAGGAGACAGACCACCAGATATACCCTGGTATTATGTAGCCATGAGGAGACAGACCACCAGATATACCCTGATATTATGTAGCCATGAGGAGACAGACCACCAGATATACCCTGGTATTATGTAGTCATGAGGAGACAGATATACCCTGGTATTATGTAGCTGAGGAGACAGACCACCAGATATACCCTGGTATTATGTAGCCATGAGGAGACAGACCACCAGATATACCCTGGTATTATGTAGCCATGAGGAGACAGACCACCAGATATACCCTGGTATTATGTAGTCATGAGGAGACAGACCACCAGATATACCCTGGTATTATGTAGTCATGAGGAGACAGACCACCAGATATACCCTGGTATTTTGTAGTCATGAGGAGACAGACCACCAGATATACCCTGGTATTATGTAGCTGAGGAGACAGACCACCAGATATACCCTGGTATTATGTAGTCATGAGGAGACAGACCACCAGATATACCATGGTATTATGTAGTCATGAGGAGACAGATATACCCTGGTATTATGTAGCTGAGGAGACAGACCACCAGATATACCCTGGTAATATGTAGCCATGAGGAGACAGACCACCAGATATACCCTGGTATTATGTAGCCATGAGGAGACAGACCACCAGATATACCCTGGTATTATGTAGTCATGAGGAGACAGACCACCAGATATACCCTGGTATTATGTAGTCATGAGGAGACAGACCACCACATATACCCTGGTATTATGTAGTCATGAGGAGACAGACCACCAGATATACCCTGGTATTATGTAGTCATGAGGAGACAGACCACCAGATATACCCTGGTATTATGTAGTCATGAGGAGACAGACCACCACATATACCCTGGTTTTATGTAGATGAGGAGACAGACCGCCAGATATACCCTGGTATTATGTAGCCATGAGGAGACAGACCACCAGATATACCCTGGTATTATGTAGCTGAGGAGAAAGACCACCAGATATACCCTGGTATTATGTAGCCATGAGGAGACAGACCACCAGATATACCCTGGTATTATGTAGTCATGAGGAGACAGACCACCAGACATACCCTGGTATTATGTAGTCATGAGGAGACAGACCTCCAGATATATCCTGGTATTATGTAGTCATGAGGAGACAGACCACCAGATATACCCTGGTATTATGTAGCCATGAGGAGACAGACCACCAGATATACCCTGGTATTATGTAGTCATGAGGAGAGAGACCACCAGATACACCCTGGTATTATGTAGTCATGAGGAGACAGACCACCAGATATACCCTGGTATTATGTAGCCATGAGGAGACAGACCACCACATATACCCTGGTATTATGTAGCCATGAGGAGACAGATATACCCTGGTATTATGTAGCTGAGGAGACAGACCACCAGATATACCCTGGTATTATGTAGCCATGAGGAGACAGACCACCAGATATACCCTGGTATTATGTAGCCATGAGGAGACAGACCACCAGATATACCCTGGTATTATGTAGTCATGAGGAGACAGACCACCAGATATACCCTGGTATTATGTAGTCATGAGGAGACAGACCACCACATATACCCTGGTATTATGTAGTCATGAGGAGACAGACCACCAGATATACCCTGGTATTATGTAGTCATGAGGAGACAGACCACCAGATATACCCTGGTATTATGTAGTCATGAGGAGACAGACCACCACATATACCCTGGTTTTATGTAGTCATGAGGAGAAAGACCACCAGATATACCCTGGTATTATGTAGATGAGGAGACAGACCGCCAGATATACCCTGGTATTATGTAGCCATGAGGAGACAGACCACCAGATATACCCTGGTATTATGTAGCTGAGGAGACAGACCACCAGATATACCCTGGTATTATGTAGCCATGAGGAGACAGACCACCAGATATACCCTGGTATTATGTAGTCATGAGGAGACAGACCACCAGATATACCCTGGTATTTTGTAGTCATGAGGAGACAGACCACCAGATATGCCATGGTATTATGTAGTCATGAAGAGACAGATATACCCTGGTATTATGTAGCTGAGGAGACAGACCACCAGATATACCCTGGTATTATGTAGTCATGAGGAGACAGACCACCAGACATATCCTGGTATTATGTAGTCATGAGGAGACAGACCACCAGATATACCCTGGTATTATGTAGCTGAGGAGAAAGACCACCAGGTATACCCTGGTATTATGTAGCCATGAGGAGACAGACCACCAGATATACCCTGGTATTATGTAAACATGAGGAGACAGACCACCAGATATACCCTGGTATTATGTAGCCATGAGGAGACAGACCACCAGATATACCCTGATATTATGAAGCCATGAGGAGACAGACCACCAGATATACCCTGGTATTATGTAGCTGAGGAGACAGACCACCAGATATACCCTGGTATTATGTAGCCATGAGGAGACAGACCACCAGATATACCCTGATATTATGTAGCCATGAGGAGACAGACCACCAGATATACCCTGGTATTATGTTGTCATGAGGAGACAGACCACCAGATATACCCTGGTATTATGTAGATGAGGAGACAGACCACCAGATATACCCTGGTATTATGTAGTCATGAGGAGACAGACCACCAGATATACCCTGGTATTATGTAGCCATGAGGAGACATACCACCAGATATACCCTGGTATTATGTAGTCATGAGGAGACAGACCACCAGATATACCCTGGTATTTTGTAGTCATGAGGAGACAGACCACCAGATATACCCTGGTATTATGTAGCTGAGGAGACAGACCACCAGATATACCCTGGTATTATGTAGTCATGAGGAGACAGACCACCAGATATACCATGGTATTATGTAGTCATGAGGAGACAGATATACCCTGGTATTATGTAGCTGAGGAGACAGACCACCAGATATACCCTGGTATTATGTAGCCATGAGGAGACAGACCACCAGATATACCCTGGTATTATGTAGCCATGAGGAGACAGACCACCAGATATACCCTGGTATTATGTAGCCATGAGGAGACAGACCACCAGATATACCCTGGTATTATGTAGTCATGAGGAGACAGACCACCAGATATACCCTGGTATTTTGTAGTCATGAGGAGACAGACCACCAGATATACCCTGGTATTATGTAGCTGAGGAGACAGACCACCAGATATACCCTGGTATTATGTAGTCATGAGGAGACAGACCACCAGATATACCATGGTATTATGTAGTCATGAGGAGACAGATATACCCTGGTATTATGTAGCTGAGGAGACAGACCACCAGATATACCCTGGTAATATGTAGCCATGAGGAGACAGACCACCAGATATACCCTGGTATTATGTAGCCATGAGGAGACAGACCACCAGATATACCCTGGTATTATGTAGTCATGAGGAGACAGACCACCAGATATACCCTGGTATTATGTAGTCATGAGGAGACAGACCACCACATATACCCTGGTATTATGTAGTCATGAGGAGACAGACCACCAGATATACCCTGGTATTATGTAGTCATGAGGAGACAGACCACCAGATATACCCTGGTATTATGTAGTCATGAGGAGACAGACCACCACATATACCCTGGTTTTATGTAGTCATGAGGAGAAAGACCACCAGATATACCCTGGTATTATGTAGATGAGGAGACAGACCGCCAGATATACCCTGGTATTATGTAGCCATGAGGAGACAGACCACCAGATATACCCTGGTATTATGTAGCTGAGGAGACAGACCACCAGATATACCCTGGTATTATGTAGCCATGAGGAGACAGACCACCAGATATACCCTGGTATTATGTAGTCATGAGGAGACAGACCACCAGACATACCCTGGTATTATGTAGTCATGAGGAGACAGACCTCCAGATATATCCTGGTATTATGTAGTCATGAGGAGACAGACCACCAGACATATCCTGGTATTATGTAGTCATGAGGAGACAGACCACCAGATATACCCTGGTATTATGTAGCTGAGGAGAAAGACCACCAGGTATACCCTGGTATTATGTAGCCATGAGGAGACAGACCACCAGATATACCCTGGTATTATGTAAACATGAGGAGACAGACCACCAGATATACCCTGGTATTATGTAGCCATGAGGAGACAGACCACCAGATATACCCTGATATTATGAAGCCATGAGGAGACAGACCACCAGATATACCCTGGTATTATGTAGCTGAGGAGACAGACCACCAGATATACCCTGGTATTATGTAGTCATGAGGAGACAGACCACCAGATATACCCTGGTATTTTGTAGTCATGAGGAGACAGACCACCAGATATACCCTGGTATTATGTAGCTGAGGAGACAGACCACCAGATATACCCTGGTATTATGTAGTCATGAGGAGACAGACCACCAGATATACCATGGTATTATGTAGTCATGAGGAGACAGATATACCCTGGTATTATGTAGCTGAGGAGACAGACCACCAGATATACCCTGGTATTATGTAGCCATGAGGAGACAGACCACCAGATATACCCTGGTATTATGTAGCCATGAGGAGACAGACCACCAGATATACCCTGGTATTATGTAGCCATGAGGAGACAGACCACCAGATATACCCTGGTATTATGTAGTCATGAGGAGACAGACCACCAGATATACCCTGGTATTTTGTAGTCATGAGGAGACAGACCACCAGATATACCCTGGTATTATGTAGCTGAGGAGACAGACCACCAGATATACCCTGGTATTATGTAGTCATGAGGAGACAGACCACCAGATATACCATGGTATTATGTAGTCATGTGGAGACAGATATACCCTGGTATTATGTAGCTGAGGAGACAGACCACCAGATATACCCTGGTAATATGTAGCCATGAGGAGACAGACCACCAGATATACCCTGGTATTATGTAGCCATGAGGAGACAGACCACCAGATATACCCTGGTATTATGTAGTCATGAGGAGACAGACCACCAGATATACCCTGGTATTATGTAGTCATGAGGAGACAGACCACCACATATACCCTGGTATTATGTAGTCATGAGGAGACAGACCACCAGATATACCCTGGTATTATGTAGTCATGAGGAGACAGACCACCAGATATACCCTGGTATTATGTAGTCATGAGGAGACAGACCACCACATATACCCTGGTTTTATGTAGTCATGAGGAGAAAGACCACCAGATATACCCTGGTATTATGTAGATGAGGAGACAGACCGCCAGATATACCCTGGTATTATGTAGCCATGAGGAGACAGACCACCAGATATACCCTGGTATTATGTAGCTGAGGAGACAGACCACCAGATATACCCTGGTATTATGTAGCCATGAGGAGACAGACCACCAGATATACCCTGGTATTATGTAGTCATGAGGAGACAGACCACCAGACATACCCTGGTATTATGTAGTCATGAGGAGACAGACCTCCAGATATATCCTGGTATTATGTAGTCATGAGGAGACAGACCACCAGACATATCCTGGTATTATGTAGTCATGAGGAGACAGACCACCAGATATACCCTGGTATTATGTAGCTGAGGAGAAAGACCACCAGGTATACCCTGGTATTATGTAGCCATGAGGAGACAGACCACCAGATATACCCTGGTATTATGTAAACATGAGGAGACAGACCACCAGATATACCCTGGTATTATGTAGCCATGAGGAGACAGACCACCAGATATACCCTGATATTATGAAGCCATGAGGAGACAGACCACCAGATATACCCTGGTATTATGTAGCTGAGGAGACAGACCACCAGATATACCCTGGTATTATGTAGCCATGAGGAGACAGACCACCAGATATACCCTGATATTATGTAGCCATGAGGAGACAGACCACCAGATATACCCTGGTATTATGTTGTCATGAGGAGACAGACCACCAGATATACCCTGGTATTATGTAGATGAGGAGACAGACCACCAGATATACCCTGGTATTATGTAGTCATGAGGAGACAGACCACCAGATATACCCTGGTATTATGTAGCCATGAGGAGACATACCACCAGATATACCCTGGTATTATGTAGTCATGAGGAGACAGACCACCAGATATACCCTGGTATTTTGTAGTCATGAGGAGACAGACCACCAGATATACCCTGGTATTATGTAGCTGAGGAGACAGACCACCAGATATACCCTGGTATTATGTAGTCATGAGGAGACAGACCACCAGATATACCATGGTATTATGTAGTCATGAGGAGACAGATATACCCTGGTATTATGTAGCTGAGGAGACAGACCACCAGATATACCCTGGTATTATGTAGCCATGAGGAGACAGACCACCAGATATACCCTGGTATTATGTAGCCATGAGGAGACAGACCACCAGATATACCCTGGTATTATGTAGCCATGAGGAGACAGACCACCAGATATACCCTGGTATTATGTAGTCATGAGGAGACAGACCACCAGATATACCCTGGTATTTTGTAGTCATGAGGAGACAGACCACCAGATATACCCTGGTATTATGTAGCTGAGGAGACAGACCACCAGATATACCCTGGTATTATGTAGTCATGAGGAGACAGACCACCAGATATACCATGGTATTATGTAGTCATGAGGAGACAGATATACCCTGGTATTATGTAGCTGAGGAGACAGACCACCAGATATACCCTGGTAATATGTAGCCATGAGGAGACAGACCACCAGATATACCCTGGTATTATGTAGCCATGAGGAGACAGACCACCAGATATACCCTGGTATTATGTAGTCATGAGGAGACAGACCACCAGATATACCCTGGTATTATGTAGTCATGAGGAGACAGACCACCACATATACCCTGGTATTATGTAGTCATGAGGAGACAGACCACCAGATATACCCTGGTATTATGTAGTCATGAGGAGACAGACCACCAGATATACCCTGGTATTATGTAGTCATGAGGAGACAGACCACCACATATACCCTGGTTTTATGTAGTCATGAGGAGAAAGACCACCAGATATACCCTGGTATTATGTAGATGAGGAGACAGACCGCCAGATATACCCTGGTATTATGTAGCCATGAGGAGACAGACCACCAGATATACCCTGGTATTATGTAGCTGAGGAGACAGACCACCAGATATACCCTGGTATTATGTAGCCATGAGGAGACAGACCACCAGATATACCCTGGTATTATGTAGTCATGAGGAGACAGACCACCAGACATACCCTGGTATTATGTAGTCATGAGGAGACAGACCTCCAGATATATCCTGGTATTATGTAGTCATGAGGAGACAGACCACCAGATATACCCTGGTATTATGTAGCCATGAGGAGACAGACCACCAGATATACCCTGGTATTATGTAGTCATGAGGAGAGAGACCACCAGATACACCCTGGTATTATGTAGTCATGAGGAGACAGACCACCAGATATACCCTGGTATTATGTAGCCATGAGGAGACAGACCACCACATATACCCTGGTATTATGTAGCCATGAGGAGACAGATATACCCTGGTATTATGTAGCTGAGGAGACAGACCACCAGATATACCCTGGTATTATGTAGCCATGAGGAGACAGACCACCAGATATACCCTGGTATTATGTAGCCATGAGGAGACAGACCACCAGATATACCCTGGTATTATGTAGTCATGAGGAGACAGACCACCAGATATACCCTGGTATTATGTAGTCATGAGGAGACAGACCACCACATATACCCTGGTATTATGTAGTCATGAGGAGACAGACCACCAGATATACCCTGGTATTATGTAGTCATGAGGAGACAGACCACCAGATATACCCTGGTATTATGTAGTCATGAGGAGACAGACCACCACATATACCCTGGTTTTATGTAGTCATGAGGAGAAAGACCACCAGATATACCCTGGTATTATGTAGATGAGGAGACAGACCGCCAGATATACCCTGGTATTATGTAGCCATGAGGAGACAGACCACCAGATATACCCTGGTATTATGTAGCTGAGGAGACAGACCACCAGATATACCCTGGTATTATGTAGCCATGAGGAGACAGACCACCAGATATACCCTGGTATTTTGTAGTCATGAGGAGACAGACCACCAGATATGCCATGGTATTATGTAGTCATGAGGAGACAGATATACCCTGGTATTATGTAGCTGAGGAGACAGACCACCAGATATACCCTGGTATTATGTAGCCATGAGGAGACAGACCACCAGATATACCCTGGTATTATGTAGTCATGAGGAGACAGACCACCAGATATACCCTGGTATTATGTAGATGAGGAGACAGACCACCAGATATACCCTGGTATTATGTAGTCATGAGGAGACAGACCACCAGATATACCCTGGTATTATGTAGTCATGAGGAGACAGACCACCACATATACCCTGGTATTATGTAGTCATGAGGAGACAGACCACCAGATATACCCTGGTATTATGTAGCCATGAGGAGACAGACCACCAGATATACCCTGGTATTATGTAGCCATGAGACAGACCACCAGATATACCCTGGTATTATGTAGTCATGAGGAGACAGACCACCAGATATACCCTGGTATTATGTAGCCATGAGACAGACCACCAGATATACCCTGGTATTATGTAGCCATGAGGAGACAGACCACCAGATATACCCTGGTATTATGTAGCCATGATTAGACAGACCACCACATATACCCTGGTATTATGTAGCCATGAGGAGACAGACCACCAGATATACCCTGGTATTATGTGGCTGAGGAGACAGACCACCAGATATACCCTGGTATTATGTAGTCATGAGGAGACAAACCACCAGATATACCCTGGTATTATGTAGTCATGAGGAGACAGACCACCAGATATACCCTGGTATTATGTAGCCATGAGGAGACAGACCACCAGATATACCCTGGTATTATGTAGCCATGAGACAGACCACCAGATATACCCTGGTATTATGTAGTCATGAGGAGACAGACCACCAGATATACCCTGGTATTATGTAGCCATGAGACAGACCACCAGATATACCCTGGTATTATGTAGCCATGAGGAGACAGACCACCAGATATACCCTGGTATTATGTAGTCATGAGGAGACAGACCACCAGATATACCCTGGTATTATGTAGTCATGAGGAGACAGACCACCAGATATACCCTGGTATTATGTAGATGAAGAGACAGACCACCAGATATACCCTGGTATTATGTAGTCATGAGGAGACAGACCACCAGATATACCCTGGTATTATGTAGTCATGAGGAGACAGACCACCACATATACCCTGGTATTATGTAGTCATGAGGAGACAGACCACCAGATATACCCTGGTATTATGTAGTCATGAGGAGACAGACCACCAGATATACCCTGGTATTATGTAGCCATGAGGAGACAGACCACCAGATATACCCTGGTATTATGTAGCCATGAGGAGACAGACCACCAGATATACCCTGGTATTATGTAGCCATGAGGAGACAAACCACCAGATATACCCTGGTATTATGTAGTCATGAGGAGACAGACCACCAGATATACCCTGGTATTATGTAGTCATGAGGAGACAGACCACCAGATATACCCTGGTATTATGTAGTCATGAGGTGACAGACCACCAGATATACCCTGGTATTATGTAGTCATGAGGAGACAGACCACCAGATATACCCTGGTATTATGTAGCCATGAGGAGACAGACCACCAGATATATCCTGGTATTATGTAGCCATGAGACAGACCACCAGATATACCCTGGTATTATGTAGTCATGAGGAGACAGACCACCAGATATACCCTGGTATTATGTAGCCATGAGGAGACAGACCACCAGATATACCCTGGTATTATGTAGCCATGAGACAGACCACCAGATATACCCTAGTATTATGTAGCTGAGGAGACAGACCACCAGATATACCCTGGTATTATGTAGCCATGAGACAGACCACCAGATATACCCTGGTATTATGTAGCCATGAGGAGACAGACCACCAGATATACCCTGGTATTATGTAGTCATGAGGAGACAGACCACCAGATATACCCTGGTATTATGTAGTCATGAGGAGATAGACCACCAGATATACCCTGGTATTATGTAGATGAGGAGACAGACCACCAGATATACCCTGGTATTATGTAGTCATGAGGAGACAGACCACCAGATATACCCTGGTATTATGTAGTCATGAGGAGACAGACCACCACATATACCCTGGTATTATGTAGTCATGAGGAGACAGACCACCAGATATACCCTGGTATTATGTAGTCATGAGGAGACAGACCACCAGATATACCCTGGTATTATGTAGCCATGAGGAGACAGACCACCAGATATACCCTGGTATTATGTAGCCATGAGGAGACAGACCACCAGATATACCCTGGTATTATGTAGCCATGAGGAGACAGACCACCAGATATACCCTGGTATTATGTAGCCATGAGGAGACAGACCACCAGATATACCCTGGTGTCATGTAGCTATATAATTAAATTCTAAAATGTTTAGCTACTATACAGCAAATGGTACTGTATGTATACTATATACTGTAGAAGGTGTGTAGGACTGTCTCACACTGGATTCTTCTCTTGGTGTCAGACTGGGTCCAAACGCCTTCTGTTTCACGTTTCTTTGTTTCTATATCTTTTATTGTTGTTATTAAAATGGTGTATTTGTTTGACTTCTCTATGGTTATGATTATTGCTTTAATAGCCTCATCTGCTATCCTGTACTGATTTTTGTTCCATTCTTTATGTGGTTCTCACTGCACAGAACACCGGAATAAATATTACTGAATTATGTGTCAATTAATCCCGTAAGTGAGGGGTTGTCAGACCAGGTTCAAAGACCTTCTGTTTCATGTTTCTGTGTTTATATATCTGTTTAGTTTTAATTTAATTTAATTTCTCTACGGTTGTTATTATTGCTTGGATAACCTTATTTACTATTATGTATTGAAAACATGTTTAATTCTTTATGTGGTGTGCACTGCACAGAACACCAGAAGAATATTCACTGAATTGTCACAGTGAATTATTTTAATGTTTGTTCATATGTCAATTAATCCCGTAAGGGTGTCACACCCTGATCAGTATCACCTGTCCTTGTTATTGTCTCCACCCTCTCCAGGTGTCACTTGTTTTCCCCAGTGTATTTATCCCTGTGTTTCCTGTCTCTCTGTACCAGTGTATTTATCCCTGTGTTTCCTGTCTCTCTGTACCAGTGTATTTATCCCTGTGTTTCCTGTCTCTCTGTAACAGTGTATTTATCCCTGTGTTTCCTGTCTCTCTGTGCCAGTGTATTTATCCCTGTGTTTCCTGTCTCTCTGTGCCAGTGTATTTATCCCTGTGTTTCCTGTCTCTCTGTGCCAGTGTATTTATCCCTGTGTTTCCTGTCTCTCTGTACCAGTGTATTTATCCCTGTGTTTCCTGTCTCTCTGTACCAGTGTATTTATCCCTGTGTTTCCTGTCTCTCTGTACCAGTGTATTTATCCCTGTGTTTCCTGTCTCTCTGTGCCAGTGTATTTATCCCTGTGTTTCCTGTCTCTATGTGCCAGTGTATTTATTCCTGTGTTTCCTGTCTCTCTGTACCAGTGTATTTATCCCTGTGTTTCCTGTCTCTCTGTACCAGTGTATTTATCCCTGTGTTTCCTGTCTCTCTGTGCCAGTGTATTTATCCCTGTGTTTCCTGTCTCTCTGTACCAGTGTATTTATCCCTGTGTTTCCTGTCTCTCTGGGCCAGTGTATTTATCCCTGTGTTTCCTGTCTCTCTGTGCCAGTGTATTTATCCCTGTGTTTCCTGTCTCTCTGTACCAGTGTATTTATCCCTGTGTTTCCTGTCTCTCTGGGCCAATGTATTTATCCCTGTGTTTCCTGTCTCTCTGTGCCAGTGTATTTATCCCTGTGTTTCCTGTCTCTCTGGGCCAATGTATTTATCCCTGTGTTTCCTGTCTCTCTGTACCAGTGTATTTATCCCTGTGTTTCCTGTCTCTCTGTACCAGTGTATTTATCCCTGTGTTTCCTGTCTCTCTGTACCAGTGTATTTATCCCTGTGTTTCCTGTCTCTCTGTGCCAGTGTATTTATCTCTTATCCCTGTCTTGTATGTCTCCAAGTCAACCAGCGGTTTTCCAGTTCTCCTGCTTTTTGCATTCTCCTTTTTCTAGTCCTCCTGGTTTTGACCATTGCCTGTTTCTGGACTTTGTACCTGCCTGCCTGACCAGTCTGTACCTCCTGGACTCTGATCTGGTTTTGATTTTTGCCTGTCCACGACCATTCTCTTGCCTACTCCCTTGGATTATTAAAAGTTGTAAGACTCCAAACATCTGCCTCCTGTGTCTGCATTTGGGTCTCGCCTTGTGCCTTAATAATAAAGGGATGAATTTGCCAACTGGCGATTTGACACAAATATAAAATGTAATTAATTAATTCATATACATATCCAGTGTATACATATGAGTCGCGGCAAAGTTGCTTCCTGATTAGTAACAGTTTGTGGTCCTGTTCGCATGGGTCTAACAAAAAAACACTCTAATGATTGGATGACAAATAGAGCTTCCCTGCAGGAAACAGCTGGTGAAGTGCACTGCAGTCTTCCTGAGCTTTGATTACATGGTTGTTGTAAATTTCATGGAATCGACAAGTAGGTGCAAGTCGGACAATTTCTATCCCCATAACGCAACACACTTTGAAAGGCCGTGACCAATGATGATCACAGAATTGACAAGAGTGATCCTCTCGAACACGACCAATGATGATCACAGAATTGACCAGAGTGATCCTCTCGAACACGGCCAATGACAGCAGTGTTTGTCCATCATCCTCACCATCTACCTACTTACCTTTCTTCCTCTTGCCATTTCCTGTATGCGGATGATTCTGCCTGTTCATGTATGAGGATGATTCTGCCTGTTCATGTATGAGGATGATTCTGCCATTTCCTGTATGAGGATGATTCTGCCTGTTCATGCCCTCTGTTCCTGTATGCGGATGATTCTGCCTGTTCCTGTATGAGGATGATTCTGCCTGTTCATGTCCTCTGCTCCTGTATGAGGATGATTCTGCCTGTTCATGCCCTCTGTTCCTGTATGAGGATGATTCTGCCTGTTCATGTCCTCTGTTCCTGTATGAGGATGATTCTGCCTGTTCATGTCCTCTGTTCCTGTATGAGGATGATTCTGCCTGTTCATGTCCTCTGTTCCTGTATGAGGATGATTCTGCCTGTTCATGCCCTCTGTTCCTGTATGAGGATGATTCTGCCTGTTCATGCCCTCTGTTCCTGTATGAGGATGATTCTGCCTGTTCATGCCCTCTGCTCCTGTATGAGGATGATTCTGCCTGTTCATGTCCTCTGTTCCTGTATGCGGATGATTCTGCCTGTTCATGCCCTCTGTTCCTGTATGCGGATGTTTCTGCCTGTTCATGCCCTCTGTTCCTGTATGCGGATGATTCTGCCTGTTCATGTCCTCTGTTCCTGTATGGGGATGATTCTGCCTGTTCATGTCCTCTGTTCCTGTATGAGGATGATTCTGCCTGTTCATGCCCTCTGTTCCTGTATGAGGATGATTCTGCATGTTCATGTCCTCTGCTCCTGTATGAGGATGATTCTGCCTGTTCATATCCTCTGCTCCTGTATGAGGATGATTCTGCCTGTTCATGTCCTCTATTCCTGTATGAGGATGATTCTGCCTGTTCATGTCCTCTGCTCCTGTATGAGGATGATTCTGCCTGTTCATACCCTCTGTTCCTGTATGAGGATGATTCTGCCTGTTCATGCCCTCTGTTCCTGTATGTGGATGATTCTGCCTGTTCCTGTATGAGGATGATTCTGCCTGTTCCTGTATGCGGATGATTCTGCCTGTTCATGCCCTCTGCTCCTGTATGAGGACGATTCTGCCTGTTCATGCCCTCTGTTCCTGTATGAGGATGATTCTGCCTGTTCATGCCCTCTGTTCCTGTATGAGGATGATTCTGCCTGTTCATGCCCTCTGCTCCTGTATGCGGATGATTCTGCCTGTTCATGCCCTCTGTTCCTGTATGAGGATGATTCTGCCTGTTCATGTCCTCTGTTCTTGTTTGCGGATGATTCTGCCTGTTCATGCCCTCTGTTCCTGTATGAGGATGATTCTGCCTGTTCATGTCCTCTGTTCCTGCATGAGGATGATTCTGCCTGTTCATGTCCTCTGCTCCTGTATGAGGATGATTCTGCCTGTTCATGCCCTCTGTTCCTGTATGAGGATGATTCTGCCTGTTCATGTCCTCTGTTCCTGTATGAGGATGATTCTGCCTGTTCATGCCCTCTGTTCCTGTATGAGGATGATTCTGCATGTTCATGACCTCTGCTCCTGTATGAGGATGATTCTGCCTGTTTATGCCCTCTGTTCCTGTATGCGGATGATTCTGCCTGTTCATGCCCTCTGCTCCTGTATGAGGATGATTCTGCCTGTTCATGCCCTCTGCTCCTATATGAGGAGGATTCTGCCTGTTCATGTCCTCTGTTCCTGTATGAGGATGATTCTGCCTGTTCATGTCCTCTGTTCCTGTATGAGGATGATTCTGCCTGTTCATGCCCTCTGTTCCTGTATGTGGATGATTCTGCCTGTTCATGCCCTCTGTTCCTGTATGAGGATGATTCTGCCTGTTCATGCCCTCTGCTCCTGTATGAGGATGATTCTGCCTGCTCCTGAATGTGGATGATTCTGCCTGTTCATGCCCTCTGTTCCTGTATGAGGATGATTCTGCCTGTTCATGCCCTCTGTTCCTGTATGAGGATGATTCTGCCTGTTCATGCCCTCTGTTCCTGTATGAGGATGATTCTGCCTGTTCATGCCCTCTGTTCCTGTATGAGGATGATTCTGCCTGTTCATGCCCTCTGCTCCTGTATGAGGATGATTCTGCCTGTTCATGCCCTCTGCTCCTGTATGAGGAGGATTCTGCCTGTTCATGTCCTCTGTTCCTGTATGAGGATGATTCTGCCTGTTCATGCCCTCTGTTCCTGTATGTGGATGATTCTGCCTGTTCATGCCCTCTGTTCCTGTATGAGGATGATTCTGCCTGTTCATGCCCTCTGCTCCTGTATGAGGATGATTCTGCCTGCTCCTGAATGTGGATGATTCTGCCTGTTCATGCCCTCTGTTCCTGTATGAGGATGATTCTGCCTGTTCATGCCCTCTGTTCCTGTATGAGGATGATTCTGCCTGTTCATGCCCTCTGTTCCTGTATGAGGATGATTCTGCCTGTTCATGCCCTCTGTTCCTGTATGAGGATGATTCTGCCTGTTCATGCCCTCTGCTCCTGTATTAGGATGATTCTGCCTGTTCATGCCCTCTGTTCCTGTATGAGGATGATTCTGCCTGTTCATGCCCTCTGATCCTGTATGAGGATGATTCTGCCTGTTCATGCCCTCTGCTCCTGTATGAGGAGGATTCTGCCTGTTCATGTCCTCTGCTCCTGTATGAGGATGATTCTGCCTGTTCATGCCCTCTGTTCCTGTATGAGGATGATTCTGTCTGTTCATGCCCTCTGTTCCTGTATGAGGATGATTCTGCCTGTTCATGCCCTCTGTTCCTGTATGAGGATGATTCTGCCTGTTCCTGTATGGGGATGATTCTGCCTGTTCATGCCCTCTGTTCCTGTATGAGGATGATTCTGCCTGTTCCTGTATGGGGATGATTCTGCCTGTTCCTGTATGAGGATGATTCTGCCTGTTCATGCCCTCTGTTCCTGTATGAGGATGATTCTGCCTGTTCATGTCCTCTGTTCCTGTATGAGGATGATTCTGCCTGTTCATGCCCTCTGCTCCTGTATGTGGATGATTCTGCCTGTTCATGCCCTCTGTTCCTGTATGAGGATGATTCTGCTTGTTCATGCCCTCTGTTCCTGTATGAGGATGATTCTGCATGTTCATGTCCTCTGTTCCTGTATGAGGATGATTCTGCCTGTTCATGCCATCTGTTCCATTATGAGGATGATTCTGCATGTTCATGTCCTCTGTTCCTGTATGCGGATGATTCTGCCTGTTCATGTCCTCTGCTCCTGTATGAGGATGATTCTGCCTGTTCATGCCCTCTGTTCCTGTATGAGGATGATTCTGCTTGTTCATGTCCTCTGCTCCTGTATGAGGATGATTCTGCTTGTTCATGCCCTCTGTTCCTGTATGAGGATGATTCTGCCTGTTCATGCCCTCTGCTCCTGTATGAGGATGATTCTGCCTGTTCATGCCCTCTGTTCCTGTATGAGGATGATTCTGCCTGTTCATGCCCTCTGCTCCTGTATGAGGATGATTCTGCCTGTTCATGCCCTCTGCTCCTGTATGAGGAGGATTCTGCCTGTTCATGTCCTCTGCTCCTGTATGAGGATGATTCTGCCTGTTCATGCCCTCTGTTCCTGTATGAGGATGATTCTGTCTGTTCATGCCCTCTGTTCCTGTATGAGGATGATTCTGCCTGTTCATGCCCTCTGTTCCTGTATGAGGATGATTCTGCCTGTTCCTGTATGGGGATGATTCTGCCTGTTCATGCCCTCTGTTCCTGTATGAGGATGATTCTGCCTGTTCCTGTATGGGGATGATTCTGCCTGTTCCTGTATGAGGATGATTCTGCCTGTTCATGCCCTCTGTTCCTGTATGAGGATGATTCTGCCTGTTCATGTCCTCTGTTCCTGTATGAGGATGATTCTGCCTGTTCATGCCCTCTGCTCCTGTATGTGGATGATTCTGCCTGTTCATGCCCTCTGTTCCTGTATGAGGATGATTCTGCTTGTTCATGCCCTCTGTTCCTGTATGAGGATGATTCTGCATGTTCATGTCCTCTGTTCCTGTATGAGGATGATTCTGCCTGTTCATGCCCTCTGTTCCATTATGAGGATGATTCTGCATGTTCATGTCCTCTGTTCCTGTATGCGGATGATTCTGCCTGTTCATGTCCTCTGCTCCTGTATGAGGATGATTCTGCCTGTTCATGCCCTCTGTTCCTGTATGAGGATGATTCTGCTTGTTCATGTCCTCTGCTCCTGTATGAGGATGATTCTGCTTGTTCATGCCCTCTGTTCCTGTATGAGGATGATTCTGCCTGTTCATGCCCTCTGTTCCTGTATGAGGATGATTCTGCCTGCTCCTGTATGAGGATGATTCTGCCTGTTCATGCCCTCTGCTCCTGTATGAGGATGATTCTGCCTGTTCATGCCCTCTGTTCCTGTATTAGGATGATTCTGCCTGTTCATGCCCTCTGTTCCTGTATGAGGATGATTCGGCCTGTTCATGTCCTCTGTTCCTGTATGAGGATGATTCTGCCTGTTCATGTCCTCTGTTCCTGTATGAGGATGATTCTGCCTGTTCATGCCCTCTGTTCTTGTATGAGGATGATTCTGCCTGTTCCTGTATGTGGATGATTCTGCCTGTTCATGCCCTCTGTTCCTGTATGAGGATGATTCTGCCTGTTCATGTCCTCTGCTCCTGTATGAGGATGATTCTGCCTGTTCATGCCCTCTGTTCCTGTATGAGGATGATTCTGCCTGTTCATGTCCTCTGTTCTTGTATGAGGATGATTCTGCCTGTTCCTGTATGAGGATGATTCTGCCTGTTCATGTCCTCTGTTCTTGTATGAGGATGATTCTGCCTGTTCCTGTATGAGGATGATTCTGCCTGTTCCTGTATGAGGATGATTCTGCCTGTTCCTGTATGAGGATGATTCTGCCTGTTCCTGTATGAGGATGATTCTGCCTGCTCCTGTATGAGGATGATTCTGCCTGTTCATGCCCTCTGCTCCTGTATGAGGATGATTCTGCCTGCTCCTGTATGAGGATGATTCTGCCTGTTCATGCCCTCTGCTCCTGTATGAGGATGATTCTGCCTGTTCATGCCCTCTGTTCCTGTTTGAGGATGATTCTGCCTGTTCATGTCCTCTGTTCTTGTATGAGGATGATTCTGCCTGTTCCTGTATGAGGATGATTCTGCCTGTTCCTGTATGAGGATGATTCTGCCTGTTCCTGTATGAGGATGATTCTGCCTGTTCCTGTATGAGGATGATTCTGCCTGTTCCTGTATGAGGATGATTCTGCCTGTTCCTGTATGAGGATGATTCTGCCTGCTCCTGTATGAGGATGATTCTGCCTGTTCATGCCCTCTGCTCCTGTATGAGGATGATTCTGCCTGCTCCTGTATGAGGATGATTCTGCCTGTTCATGCCCTCTGCTCCTGTATGAGGATGATTCTGCCTGTTCATGCCCTCTGTTCCTGTATGAGGATGATTCTGCCTGTTCATGTCCTCTGTTCTTGTATGAGGATGATTCTGCCTGTTCCTGTATGAGGATGATTCTGCCTGTTCCTGTATGAGGATGATTCTGCCTGTTCCTGTATGAGGATGATTCTGCCTGTTCCTGTATGAGGATGATTCTGCCTGTTCCTGTATGAGGATGATTCTGCCTGCTCCTGTATGAGGATGATTCTGCCTGTTCATGCCCTCTGCTCCTGTATGAGGATGATTCTGCCTGCTCCTGTATGAGGATGATTCTGCCTGTTCATGCCCTCTGTTCCTGTATGAGGATGATTCTGCCTGTTCATGCCCTCTGTTCCTGTATGAGGATGATTCTGCCTGTTCATGCCCTCTGTTCCTGTATGAGGATGATTCTGCCTGTTCATGCCCTCTGCTCCTGTATGAGGATGATTCTGCCTGCTCCTGTATGAGGATGATTCTGCCTGTTCATGCCCTCTGTTCCTGTATGAGGATGATTCTGCCTGTTCATGTCCTCTGCTCCTGTATGCGGATGATTCTGCTCTCTTGGTTTCACATAAGAGTAAAGATTCTGTTGAAAAGACCCAAAGCAACAAACTGACTAATGTCACTAAGTGGCCATATGTCTCTGGATTTAGGCAAGACAGAATGTATCATGTTTGGTTCCAAGCACACAGTGAGAAACTCTTCAAACTTCTCGGTCAACTGTGATGGTGTAGCGGTGGAGGAGAAATGCTCTGTTGCATACTTCGGATGTGAACTGGACCAAAACATGACAGGTGAACTCATGGCTCTGAATGTCGGGTGAGAAAGTTCACTACAGGACAAAGTTCCTGGATACAGAAACAATGAAGACCCTGGCAACATCTCTGATCCAAAGTCACTATGACTACTGTATGCTTGCATCTCATGGTTCAGTGTCACTATGACTACTGTACAGTTATACATGACCTTTCCCCCCCAGAGTTCCACTGTCTGGTTCATTTAAATTCATCAGAGACTCTCATAGCCATCACACCAGAGACTCTCATAGCCATCACACCAGAGACTCTCATAGCCATCACACCAGAGACTCTCATAGCCATCACACCAGAGACTCTCACAGCCATCACACCAGAGACTCTCATAGCCATCACACCAGAGACTCTCATAGCCATCACACCAGAGACTCTCATAGCCATCACACCAGAGACTCTCATAGCCATCACACCAGAGACTCTCACAGCCATCACACCAGAGACACTCACAGCCATCACACCAGAGACACTCACAGCCATCACACCAGAGACTCTCACAGCCATCACACCAGAGACTCTCACATCTATCACACCAGAGACTCTCACAGCCATCACACCAGAGACTCTCACAGCCATCACACCAGAGACTCTCACAGCCATCACACCAGAGACTCTCACAGCCATCACACCAGAGACTCTCACAGCCATCACACCAGAGACTCTCATAGCCATCACACCAGAGACTCTCACAGCCATCACACCAGAGACACTCACAGCCATCACACCAGAGACACTCACAGCCATCACACCAGAGACTCTCACAGCCATCACACCAGAGACTCTCACATCTATCACACCAGAGACTCTCACAGCCATCACACCAGAGACTCTCACAGCCATCACACCAGAGACTCTCACAGCCATCACACCAGAGACTCTCACAGCCATCACACCAGAGACTCTCACAGCCATCACACCAGAGACTCTCATAGCCATCACACCAGAGACTCTCACAGCCATCACACCAGAGACTCTCATAGCCATCACACCAGAGACTCTCATAGCCATCACACCAGAGACTCTCATAGCCATCACACCAGAGACTCTCACAGCCATCACACCAGAGACTCTCATAGCCATCACACCAGAGACTCTCATAGCCATCACACCAGAGACTCTCATAGCCATCACACCAGAGACTCTCATAGCCATCACACCAGAGACTCTCACAGCCATCACACCAGAGACACTCACAGCCATCACACCAGAGACACTCACAGCCATCACACCAGAGACTCTCACAGCCATCACACCAGAGACTCTCACATCTATCACACCAGAGACTCTCACAGCCATCACACCAGAGACTCTCACAGCCATCACACCAGAGACTCTCACAGCCATCACACCAGAGACTCTCACAGCCATCACACCAGAGACTCTCACAGCCATCACACCAGAGACTCTCACAGCCATCACACCAGAGACTCTCACAGCCATCACACCAGAGACTCTCATAGCCATCACACCAGAGACTCTCATAGCCATCTCACCAGAGACTCTCATAGCCATCACACCAGAGACTCTCATAGCCATCACACCAGAGACTCTCACAGCCATCACACCAGAGACTCTCACAGCCATCACACCAGAGACTCTCACAGCCATCACACCAGAGACTC
>NC_074674.1:43648205-43698205 GCF_029448725.1 Salvelinus fontinalis | reverse complement strand
TTAATATGATGCTACAGATTGTGTTGTTACTTCCCCACCATTTAATATGATGCTACAGATTGTGTTGTTACTTCCCCACCATTTAATATGATGCTACAGATTGTGTTGTTACTTCCCCACCATTTAATATGATGCTACAGATTGTGTTGTTACTTCCCCACCATTTAATATGATGCTACAGATTGTGTTGTTACTTCCCCACCATTTAATATGATGCTACAGATTGTGTTGTTACTTCCCCACCATTTAATATGATGCTACAGATTGTGTTGTTACTTCCCCACCATTTAATATGATGCTACAGATTGTGTTGTTACTTCCCCACCATTTAATATGGTGCTACAGATTGTGTTGTTACTAGTAACCACCATTTAATATGGTGCTACAGATTGTGTTGCTACTTCCCCACCATTTAATATGATGCTACAGATTGTGTTGTTACTAGTAACCACCATTTAATATGATGCTACAGATTGTGTTGTTACTAGTAACCACCATTTAATATGATGCTACAGATTGTGTTGTTACTAGTAACCACCATTTAATATGGTGCTACAGATTGTGTTGTTACTAGTAACCACCATTTAATATGATGCTACAGATTGTGTTGCTGCTATTACTGTTCACCACAATCTAATATGGGGCTCTGGGCAGATGGGACATTTGCCCAGTGTGTGTGTGTGTGTGTGTGTGTGTGTGTGTGTGTGTGTGTGTGTGTGTGTGTGTGTGTGTGTGTGTGTGTGTGTGTGTGTGTGTGTGTGTGTGTGTGTGTGTGTGTGTGTGTGTGTGTGTGGTGGCGGATTTAGGTATAGGCGACATGGGCAGCCGCCCAGCATCTTGCCGGGGGCGGCACGAGGCACCAGCACAAAAAAATATCAGAATGGTGACATTTGTGCTATCGGTTTTCTATCGCTTATTTAGACTTCACGTCAATGACATCATGTCACCGTTTGGGACTGTGGGTCAATTGACCTTGTCAGTGTCACACCCTGATCTGTTTCACCTGTCCTTGTGATTCGCTCTGGATAAGAGCGTCTGCTAAATGACTTAAATGTAATGTAAATGTGATTGTCTCCACCCCCCCTCCAGGTGTCGCCCATCTTCCCCATTATCCCCTGTGTATTTATACCTGTGTTCTCTGTTTGTCCGTTGCCAGATCGTCTTGTTTGTTCAAGTCAACCACTGTTTTTGTTCTCAGCTTTTCCCCAGTTTCTCTTTTTCTCGCCCTCCTGGATTTGACCTTTGCCTGTCCTGACTCTGCCTACCCTGACCCTGAGCCTGCCTACCGTCCGGTGCCGTTGCCCCACCTCTGGATTATTGAACTCTGCCTACCCTGACCCTGAGCCTGCCTGCCGTCCAGGACCGTTGCCCCACCTCTGGTTACTGACCCCTGCCTGCCTTGACCTGTCTATTGCCTGCCCCTGTTGGATTATTCAACCATTGTCAATTCGACGTGTCGGCATCTGGGTCTTACATTGATTCTTGATAGTCGGAGTGGGCGTCCTGATTCTAGTTTGTGAGCTAAGCAGGCTACTGCCTGGGAAGGTCTCCCACTCAGAAGAATGAGATGTGGAGGGGGGCGGGGGTAGGTTGACCTCAGGTCTCCCCACTGGAAGCCCGAGGTGGCGGGAGTGGGGGAATCTATCAAATAGCGCACCTCTAACTTTGTACAGTACTAATGCAATTAGTCAAATCAGTCACACTACTAAATGCTACCAAATAAACCACATTTCATTCATAATACCGTGAATATATAGTTTCACAGATATATTGTTAATTTTTTTGCTGGTTTGTGTGAATGTGTTAAGAATAATATACAAAGAATCTGCACACCACCAAGGTAAATTTTGTGTGCGTAGGGTCCATGTCTCCGGTGCATAGAGCTACATAACTTCTCAACTAAATAAAACCTATTTCTGGAAATGTCTTTGGGACTATCCAAATAAATAAAAACCATGATTTGAGATCCTGACCATAACACTATGGAGCCCTGACCAAACACCCTGACCATAACACTATGGAGCCCTGACCATGACCCTTACCATAACACTATGGAGCCCTGACCATGACCCTGACCATAACACTATGGAGCCCTGACCAAACACCCTGACCATAACACTATGGAGCCCTGACCATGACCCTGACCATGACACTATGGAGCCCTGACCAAACACCCTGACCATAACACTATGGAGCCCTGACCATAACACTATGGAGCCCTGACCATAACACTATGGGGCCCTGACCATAACACTATGGAGCCCTGACCATAACACTATGGAGCCCTGACCATAACACTATGGAGCCCTGACCAAACACCCTGACCATAACACTATGGAGCCCTGACCATAACACTATGGAGCCCTGACCAAACACCCTGACCATAACACTATGGAACCCTGACCATAACACTATGGAGCCCTGACCATAACACCATGGAGCCCTGACCACAACACCATGGAGCCCTGACCATGACCCTGACCATAACACTATGGAGCCCTGACCATGACCCTGACCATAACACTATGGAGCCCTGACCATAACACTATGGAGCCCTGACCATAACACTATGGAGCCCTGACCAAATACCCTGACCATAACACTATGGAGCCCTGACCAAACACCCTGACCATAACACTATGGAGCCCTGACCAAACACCCTGACCCTAACACTATGGAGCCCTGACCATAACACTATGGAGCCCTTACCATGACCCTGACCATAACACCATGGAGCCCTGACCAAACACCCTGACCATAACACTATGGAGCCCTGACCATGACCCTGACCATAACACTATGGAGCCCTGACCAAACACCCTGACCATAACATTATGGAGCCCTGACCAAACACCCTGACCATAACACTATGGAGCCCTTACCATGACCCTGACCATAACACTATGGAGCCCTGACCATAACACTATGGAGCCCTGACCATGACCCTGACCATAACACTATGGAGCCCTGACCATGACCCTGACCATAACACTATGGGGCCCTGACCATGACCCTGACCATAACACTATGGAGCCCTGACCATAACACTATGGAGCCCTGACCATAACACTATGGAGCCCTGACCAAACACCCTGACCATAACACTATGGAGCCCTGACCATAACACTATGGAGCCCTGACCATGACCCTGACCATAACACTATGGAGCCTTGACCATGACACTATGGAGCCCTGACCATGACGCTGACCATAACACTATGGAGCCTTGACCAAACACCCTGACCATGACCCTGACCATAACACTATGGAGTCCTGACCATACACCCTGACCATAACACTATGGAGCCCTGACCAAACACCCTGACCATAACACTATGGAGCCCTGACCAAAACACTATGGAGCCCTGACCATAACACTATGGAGCCCTGACCATAACACTATGGAGCCCTGACCATAACACTATGGAGCCCTGACCAAACACCCTGACCATAACACTATGGAGCCCTGACCATGACACTGACCATAACACTATGGAGCCCTGACCATGACCCTGCCCATAACACTATGGAGCCCTTACCATGACCCTGACCATAACACTATGGAGCCCTGACCATGACCCTGACCATAACACTATGGAGCCCTGACCATAACACCATGGAGCCCTGACCATAACACTATGGAGCCCTTACCATGACCCTGACCATAACACTATGGAGCCCTGACCATAACACTATGGAGCCCTGACCATAACACCATGGAGCCCTTACCATGACCCTGACCATAACACTATGGAGCCCTGACCATGACTATAACACTATGGAGCCCTGACCATAACACTATGGAGCCCTGACCATGACCCTGACCATAACACTATGGAGCCCTGACCAAACACCCTGACCATAACACTATGGAGCCCTGACCATGACCCTGACCATAACACTATGGAGCCCTGACCATGACTTAAGAGGGTGTGAATGATGCTGTATGGATGTAGACAAAGAAGAACTCTCCAGTAGGTGTACCAAAACATTCTAAGGCCATTTTCTCAAGAATGGAGGCTGCAAGTTTAAACATTTTCATAGCACAATTACTTTCCCATTGTTCCTCAACTGTAGTGTATGAGATACACATTTCTAGCTCTAGAGTCTCTACTAAAAAAACACAATTTCAAATGTTGCTACAGAAGACCGAATCCAGGTGGTGGGTCACATGTTGGGTTCCAGGGACAACATGGCCAATATAATCCTGTTGCCCTTCAGTTCAATACTGTTGCATCTGTCAGGTCTGTTGATCATAATCGCAGCTGTGTGTGTGCGTGTGTGTGTGTGTGTGTGTGTGTGTGTGCGTGTGTACGCATGTGTGTGTCTCACAGCTGGTTACAAGCCAATTTCCCCTCTCCTTTTGACTATTTCGGTTTCTTATCTCTTTCTTGCTCTCCCCATTCCTTTTCTCCCTTTCCCTCTCCACCTTCAGTCTCCCCCTTCAATCTCCCCCGTCCACCTCCCCCTTCCCAATCCCCCATCACCTTCTTTATCCCCAATCCCCCTTCCTTCTCCCTCTCCAATTTCTCTCTCCCTCTCCTCTCTCCCTATCCCCATGCCCCTTCTCTCTCCCCCTTCCCTCTCCCTCTACCCTTTCTCTCCCTCTCCCCCTCCCCCTCCACTTCCTCCCCTTCTCTCTCCCAAATTCCCCTCTCTCTCTCCCCCTTCTCCTCCACTTCCTCCCCTTCTCTCTCCCAAATTCCCCCCTCTCTCTCTCTGCCCAATTCCTTTCTCTTTCTCCCCCTTCATACTCCCTCTCCAATTTCTCTCTCCCTCTCCCTCTCCCTCTTCTCTCTCCCCTTCCTCCCTTTCTCTTTCCCCAATCCCCTTCTCTCTCTCTCTCCTCCTTCCCTCTCCCCCTTCTCTCTCTCTCCCTCTCCCCCCTCTCCTCCCCTTCTGCCCCTTCTCCTCCCGATCCCCTTCTCATTCCCCACTCCCCTTCTCTCTCTCTCCCCCTCTTCCCTCTTCCTCTGCCCTTTCTCTCTCTCTCCCTCATCTATTTCACTTCCTCCCCTTCTCTCTCCCCAATTCCCTTTTCTCTCTCTCCCCCTTCCCTCTCCCATTTCTCTCCCCTTCTCCCTCTTCTCCTCCCCTTCCTCACCTTCTCGCTCCCCCTTCCCTCTCCCTCTCTGCCTTCCCTCTCCCTCTCACCGTCCTCCCTTTCTCTTTCCCCAATCCCCTTCTCTCTCTCTCCCCCTACCCTCTCCCTCTTCCACTTCCTCCCCTTTTCACTCGCCAATTCCCTTCTCTCTCTCCCCCTTCCCTCTCCCCCTTTCCTCTCCCTCTCCCATTTCTCTCTCCCTCTCCCCCTTCTCCCCCCTTTCCTCCCCTTTTCTCTCCCGATCCCCTTCTCTCCCCCCAATCCCCTTCTCTCTCTCTACCTTCCCTCTACCTCTCCTTCTTCTCTCTCCCTCTCCCCTTTCTTTCTTTCTCTCTCCTCTTCCTCCCATTCTATCTAACCCAATCTCCTTTTCTCTCCCTCTCCCCCTTCTCCACCCCTTCCTCCCATTATCTCTCCCCAATCCCTGTTTCTCTCCCTCTCCCACTTCTCTCTCCCCTCACCCCCTTCCTCCCCTTCTCTCTCCCAAATCGCCTTCCCTCTTCCTCTCCTCTTTCTCTCTCCCTCTCCCCCTTTTCCTCCCCTTCCTCCCCTTCCCTCTACTCTTTCTTTATCTCTCCCTCTCCCCCTTCTTTCTCCCCTTTCCCCCTTCTCACTCCCTATTGCTTTTCTCTCTCCCTCTCCCCCTTATCTCTCCCTCTCCTCCTTCTCTCCCCAATCCCCTTCTCTCTCCCTCTCCCCCTTCCCTCTCCCTATCCCCATTCCCCTTCACTCTCTCTCGCTCCCCTTCCCTCTCCCATTTCTCTCTCTCTCCCTCCCCCCCTTCTCTCCCACTTCCTCCCATTTCTCTCCCGAATTCCCTTCTCTTTATCCCCCTTTCCTCTCCCATTTCTCTCTCCCTCTCCCCATTCTCCCCCATGAATTCTCCTTCTCTCTCCCGATCCCCTTCTTTTCCCCCAATCCCCTCCTCTCTCTCTCCCTTCCCTCTACCACTCCTTCTTCTCTCTCCCTCTCCCCTTTCTCTCTCCACTGCCTCCCCTTTCTCTCTCCACTGCCTCCCCTTTCTCTCTCCACTTCCTCCCATTTTCTCTAACCCAATCTCATTTTCTCTCCCTCTCCCCTTGTCCTCCCTTTCCTCCCATTATCTCTCCCCAATCTCTGTCTCTGTCCCTCTCCTCTTTCTCTCCCCCCCCCCCTCCTTCTCCCCATCTCTCTCCCCAGTCCCCTTCACTATTCCTCTCCCCATTCTCTCTCCATATTGCCCTTCTCTCTCCCTCTCCCCTTATATCTCCCTCTCCCCTGTATCTCTCCCCCTTCTCTCTACCTCTCCCCCTTCCTTCTCCCTCTCTGCCTTCCCTCTCTCTCTCCCTTTCCATTTCTCCTCTCCTTCCTCCAATTCTCTCTCCCTCTCCCTACTTCCCTCTCCCTCTCCTCAATACTCTTCTCTCTCTCCCTCTCCCTCCCATTCTCTCTCCCTCTCCCCTTCTCCTCTCCTTCCTCCCCATCTCTTTCCCTCTCCCTTTCTCCCTCCCATTCTCTCTCCCTCTCCCCTTCTCCTCTCCTTCCTCCCCATATCTCTCCCTCCCATTCTCTCTCCTTCTCCCCTTCTCCTCTCCTTCCTCCCCATCTCTCTCTCCCTCTCCCTTTCTCCCTCCCATTCTCTCTCCCTCCCTCCTTCTCCCCCCCTTCTCTCTCCCCTCTGCTGGAGGATATGTTCTCTAATCCTATTAGAGAATGTTTTGCATCATCACATTTAGACTAACAAGGTCAGTATCCCTCCCTCCTTCCCTCCTACCTTTCCTCTCAACACTCCATCCAGTCTGATAGGTGTACTGCTTGGGTACAACTCTGTTTCTCAAGACAGCGAAAACAAATTTGTTTTGCTTGACACAACACAGAACAGATAGGCTGATTCTCCATAGGGCTCTGGTCAAAAGTAGTGCACTATATGTAGGGAATATGGTGCCATAGGGCTCTGGTCAAAAGTAGTGCACTAAATTGGGAATAGGGTGCCATAGGGCTCTGGTAAAAAGTAGTGCACTAAATTGGGAATAGGGTGCAATTTGGGACTCACACTAAAATATTTTTCAAGTCACACGTGGTAGGTATGTGCTTGCACAGCTCAGCGTCTCAAACAAAGCATGACGACACTTCAAATAACACAGCTCACACTTCATCTCATATCACACTAATGATTCCCGCAGATCATTCTGGAACACAGAACTCGTATCTGATTGGGAAAGAAAACAACCTCAGAATTAGAATCAACGTCTCACCAGAGTTCCGTCCACAGAATGTCAATGGTTCAATATTGTCACTTAAAATCAGAATTAGAATCAACGTCTCACCAGAGTTCCGTCCACAGAATGTCAATGGTTCAATATTCTCACTTAAAATCAGAATTAGAATCAACGTCTCACCAGAGTTCCGTCCACAGAATGTCAATGGTTCAATATTCTCACTTAAAATCAGAATTAGAATCAACGTCTCACCAGAGTTCCGTCCACAGAATGTCAATGGTTCAATATTGTCACTTAAAATCAGAATTAGAATCAACGTCTCACCAGAGTTCCGTCCACAGAATGTCAATGGTTCAATATTCTCACTTAAAATCTCATTATTTGTGTTTAACACACCACAGTCCTTCCCCTCTGGAAATCCTCCACTAACATCTCATCACAGGTGGACACATTCAAAGCTAATCATTGGACATTCTCTGTTTTCAGTCTCAGTGAAGACAAAGAAAAACAGAAGACGTGTAAAAGAAGAGGACAAGAAGAGGAGGATTAAAGGAGGACTATAGGAAGAGAAGGAAGACAATGCAATATGCCCTGCATGTCTGCAGGGAGGGTACCGCTAGGAGATCTCCCCCCTCCAACCCAGAGTAGTTACTTTAGGAAACCTCCTCCCTCCAACCCAGAGTAGTTACTTTAGGAGTTCTCCTCCCTCTAACCCAGAGTAGTTACTATGGGAGATCTCCTCCCTCCATCCCAGAGTAGTTACTATAGGAGATCTCCTCCCTCTAACCCAGAGTAGTTACTATAGGAGATCTCCTCCCTCCATCCCAGAGTAGTTACTATAGGAGATCTCCTCCCTCTATCCCAGAGTAGTTACTATAGGAGATCTCATCTCTCTAACCCAGAGTAGTTACTATAGGAGATCTCCTCCCTCCATCCCAGAGTAGTTACTATAGGAGATCTCCTCCCTCTAACCCAGAGTAGTTACTATAGGAGATCTCCTCCCTCTAACCCAGAGTAGTTACTATAGGAGATCTCCTCCCTCTAACCCAGAGTAGTTACTATAGGAGATCTCCTCCCTCTAACCCAGAGTAGTTACTATAGGAGATCTCCTCCCTCTAACCCAGAGTAGTTACTATAGGAGATCTCCTCCCTCTAACCCAGAGTAGTTACTATAGGAGATCTCCCCCCTCCATTCCAGAGTAGTTACTATAGGAGATCTCCCCCCTCCATTCCAGAGTAGTTACTATAGGAGATCTCCCCCCTCTAACCCAGAGTAGTTACTATAGGAGATCTCATTCCTCTAACCCAGAGTAGTTACTATAGGAGATCTCCTCCCTCTAACCCAGAGTAGTTACTATAGGAGATCTCCTCCCTCTAACCCAGAGTAGTTACTATAGGAGATCTCCTCCCTCTAACCCAGAGTAGTTACTATAGGAGACCTCCTCCCTCTGACCCAGAGTAGTTACTATAGGAGATCTCCTCCCTCTAACCCAGAGTAGTTACTATAGGAGACCTCCTCCCTCTAACCCAGATTAGTTACTATAGGAGATCTCCTCCCTCTAACCCAGATTAGTTACTATAGGAGATCTCCTCCCTCTAACCCAGAGTAGTTACTATAGGAGACCTCCTCCCTCTAGCCCAGAGTAGTTACTATAGGAGATCTCCTCCCTCTAACCCAGAGTAGTTACTATAGATCTCCCCCCTCTAACCCAGAGTAGTTACTATAGGAGATCTCCTCCCTCTAACCCAGAGTAGTTACTATGGGAGATCTCCTCCCTCTAACCCAGAGTAGTTACTATAGGAGACCTCCTCCCTCTAACCCAGGGTAGTTACTATAGGAGATCTCCTCCCTCTAACCCAGAGTAGTTACTATAGGAGACCTCCTCCCTCTAACCCAGATTAGTTACTATAGGAGATCTCCTCCCTCTAACCCAGAGTAGTTACTATAGGAGATCTCCCCCCTCTAACCCAGAGTAGTTACTATAGGAGATCTCCTCCCTCCAACCCAGAGTGGGTCGATAGGCCTAATTACACACACACACACCGACGCACACACATCCACACTAGTGACGCGCGGGTTGACTCATACCACACAGTCCCTGTGGTTATATCCCTGTGGCGAATGGGTTTAAGGTCATTAAATATTGTGTTGCTGACGGGGCGGGTGGGTGGTGGGCGTGTTGAATAGAAAGAAACAATACCTTTAGAAAATCCATAAATGTCTCATTACTGTGCAATTTATATCTATAGGCTAGATTGTGGTTTTAAGGCATAACCCTACACTTTAGGATGCTCGCCAAATAATGCTTTTGGGAACGGGCAGAAAAAGTTAACGTCAATTCAACCGAGGAAAAAACGTACACTGTCAAAGATTAATTCAATAAGACAAAAAAAGCTGCGAAAATAGAGAGTTGAAATTAAAGAGATCGGAGGGCCCAGAAAAGTAATGTTTGGAAAATATTTGCCGAAGTGGTGAAAGATGATGAAAGCAGTGAGGCGCTGAACTGTAGCCTACTGTTCAGATGGTTTACACGGACACTGAAACCTGGGCACCGACTGTAGGTCTATAACCTCTCACATACAGTAGCCATAATAATAACTCCTGCAGAATTAAGCATTTCTTGCAGTAAGAGGATAATACCAAACTTGGAATTGAGAACAGGAGTGGAGAAATATGATCTCTTTATTTCTGCATCTTGAGAGAATGTAATGCTCAGTTAGATACCGTAATATCTCTAGAGGTGCTGTCATTAAACCATTGTAAAAGCTGATCGTAGTTCAACCAGGGGCGCAACTTTCACTGGGGATAGGGGGGGGTGGCATGTCCCCCACATATTCTGAAATTGTATTTTTGCTCCCCCCCAAGTTTTATCATTGGAATGTGATACAAAACGCGGGCAAAGATGTGCTTTAGGACCATGCGGACGCCTCCTAGTGGTCGGGTTGGAGTGTTTTTCCGACGAGAGAAAATAAATGCATAATAATAATGTCGTCGTCCCCAACTTCTAAAACCAAAGTCACACCCCTCATTTCAACCACATAAAAGATGCATTGAAGCCAAACACATTGTGTTGTTTCCACAGCTTTCTCTTTCCTTTACAACCGGTCAATCTGATGTCATTTGGACATTTCGCACATAAAAAAAATATTGTATTTTCTCCCCGGTCCCTAAACATATTTTTTTCCACAACTAGATCGAAGCATTAATTCTATGGATTTATGACATTATTCTGGTGAGCAATGGTTTATTTAGTCTTCTAGGGTAACATATAATGACAGAGAAGCTGCATGTATCTAATTATAGACAAGTTGACTAATAAATAAATATATAAATATCATAAACAGAAACGTAATCTAAACATTTCTGTCAAAAAATCTTTACACCATCTCTGACTGTACAGCTAATTTTCAATATTTGCAGGTTAGAGTCGGGTGTGTGGGACTCAGATTTTTACTTTATCACATTTAGTCGGGCGGGTGGGTTATTAGCAATTGCGGGCGGGTGTGGGTGAACAAACAACGGACCCTCACATCACTACTGACACACACATAGTTGTGGCAGTGCATGTCTCTCCCTGTGAGCCCAACTCCTTTCTCTCCCTGTGAGCCCAACTCCTCTCTCTCCCTGTGAGCCCAACTCCTCTCTCTCCCTGTGAGCCCAACTCCCCTCTCTTCCTGTGAGCCCAACTCCCCTCTCTTCCTGTGAGCCCAACTCCCCTCTCTTCCTGTGAGCCCAACTCCCCTCTCTTCCTGTGAGCCCAACTCCTTTCTCTCCCTGTGAGCCCAACTCCCCTCTCTTCCTGTGAGCCCAACTCCCCTCTCTTCCTGTGAGCCCAACTCCTTTCTCTTCCTGTGAGCCCAACTCCCCTCTCTTCCTGTGAGCCCAACTCCCCTCTCTCCCTGTGAGCCCAACTCCCCTCTCTCCATGTGTGCCCAACTCCTTTCTCTCCCTGTGTGCCCAACTCCTTTCTCTCCCTGTGAGCCCAACTCCCCTCTCTCCCTGTGTGCCCAACTCCCCTCTCTCCCTGTGTGCCCAACTCCCCTCTCTCCCTGTGTGCCCAACTCCCCTCTCTCCCTGTGTGCCCAACTCCTTTCTCTCCCTGTGAGCCCAACTCCCCTCTCTCCCTGTGAGCCCAACTCCTTTCTCTCCCTGTGAGCCCAACTCCTTTCTCTCCCTGTGAGCCCAACTCCCCTCTCTCCCTGTGAGCCCAACTCCCCTCTCTCCCTGTGAGCCCAACTCCTTTCTCTCCCTGTGAGCCCAACTCCCCTCTCTCCCTGTGAGCCCAACTCCCCTTTCTCCATGTGAGCCCAACTCCTTTCTCTCCCTGTGAGCCCAACTCCCTTCTCTCCCTCTGAGCCCAACTCCTTTCTCTCCCTGTGAGCCCAACTCCCCTCTCTCCCTCTGAGCCCAACTCCTTTCTCTCCCTGTGAGCCCAACTCCCTTCTCTCCCTCTGAGCCCAACTCCTTTCTCTCCCTGTGAGCCCAACTCCCCTCTCTCCCTCTGAGCCCAACTCCTTTCTCTCCCTGTGAGCCCAACTCCTTTCTCTCCCTGTGAGCCCAACTCCTTTCTCTCCCTGTGAGCCCAACTCCTTTCTCTCCCTGTGAGCCCAACTCCTTTCTCTCCCTGTGAGCCCAACTCCTTTCTCTCCCTGTGAGCCCAACTCCTTTCTCTCCCTGTGAGCCCAACTCCCTTCTCTCCCTCTGAGCCCAACTCCTTTCTCTCCCTGTGAGCCCAACTCCTTTCTCTCCCTGTGAGCCCAACTCCTTTCTCTCCCTGTGAGCCCAACTCCTTTCTCTCCCTGTGAGCCCAACTCCCCTCTCTCCCTCTGAGCCCAACTCCTTTCTCTCCCTGTGAGCCCAACTCCTTTCTCTCCCTGTGAGCCCAACTCCTTTCTCTCCCTGTGAGCCCAACTCCTTTCTCTCCCTGTGAGCCCAACTCCTTTCTCTCCCTGTGAGCCCAACTCCTTTCTCTCCCTGTGAGCCCAACTCCTTTCTCTCTGTCATGCCCTGGCCTTAGTATTCTTTGTTTTATTTATTATTTTAGTTAGGTCAGGGTGTGACATGGGTAATTTATGTGGGTTTTGTAGTGTCCAGGGTGGTTGTAAGGTTTAGGGCAGGGGTGTCAAACTCATTCCACGGAGGGCCTAGTGTCTGCAGGTTTTTGTTTTTTCCTTTCAATAAAGCCCTAGACAACCAGGTGTGGGGAGTTCCTAACTAATTAGTGATGTTAATTCATCAATCAAGTATAAGGGAGGAGCGAAAACCCGCAGACACTCGGCCCCCCGTGGAATGAGTTTGACACCTGTGGTTTAGGGGGTTTATTTAGAGTAGTTGGGTTTATGTTTAGTATAGTTGTCTAGCTGTGTCTATGTTGTGTGTAGTTGTCTAGGAAAGTCTATGGTTGCCTGAATGGGTTCCCAATTAGAGACAGATGGTTTCTGTTGTCTCTGATTGGGAGCCATATTTAAGGTAGCCATAGGCTTTAGTTTGTTGTGGGGAATTGTTTATGTTGAACGTTTGTAGCCTGTGTGTGCACTACGTTTATTAGCTTCACGGTCGTTTTTTGTTTTGTTAGTTTGTAAGTGTTTTGTTTCGTTTTTCCTTCTTCAAAATAAAAGGAAGATGGCTTATTTTCCACATGCTGCGTTTTGGTCCGTCTCACCCCCACACGATCGTGACACTCTCCCTGTGAGCCCAACTCCTTTCTCTCCCTGTGAGCCCAACTCCTCTCTCTTCCTGTGAGCACAACTCCTTTCTCTCCCTGTGAGCCCAGCTCCTCTCTCTTCCTGTGAGCCCAACTCCTCTCTCTTCCTGTGAGCACAACTCCTTTCTCTCCCTGTGAGCCTGTAAACCCAAGTCCCCTCTCACCTGGCTGTTCTTCCGGGGTTTTCAAACCTCTTCACAGGGACCCGTAGACATTTCACACATTCGTTGTAGCCCTGAAATAGTTAACCTGATTCACCTTAGTCGTGGGGTTGAGGATGAGTTGACAAGTTGAATCAGGTGGGCTAGGTCTGGAATAGATCAAATGCATGGAAGGGCTGGGGGTCACAAAGGAGAGGTTTGAACACCCCTGGACTACTGAGATCCAGGTGTATAGCATGATCATTCTGTCTGTTTCCTCTCACAGTTCAAAGTACCAGCAGCCACCAGTGCCATCATTACTAACGGTGAGTCTGTTACATTGTGTCAGGTCTTAATAGAAACAGGTGTCTTGTGTTACATTGTCAGGTCTTATTAGAAACAGGTGAGTCTGTTACATTGTGTCAGGTCTTATTAGAAACAGGTGAGTCTGTTACATTGTGTCAGGTCTTATTAGAAACAGGTGAGTCTGTTACATTGTGTCAGGTCTTACTAGAAACAGGTGAGTATGTTACATTGTGTCAGGTCTTATTAGAAACAGGTGAGTCTGTTACATTGTGTCAGTCTTACTAGAAACAGGTGAATCTGTTACATTGTGTCAGTCTTACTAGAAACAGGTGAATCTGTCACATTGTGTCAGTCTTACTAGAAACAGGTGAATCTGTTGCAGTGTGTCAGTCTTACTAGAAACAGGTGAATCTGTTGCAGTGTGTCAGTCTTACTAGAAACAGGTGAATCTGTTGCAGTGTGTCAGTCTTACTAGAAACAGGTGAATCTGTTACATTGTGTCACGTCTTACTAGAAACAAAGTATTTTCTATAGGGTGAACAAATAGCTGACCCACACATCACTAATGCACACACACACACACACACACACACACACACACCTTTAGGAAGGGGTCGATAGGTTTAATGAACAATTAATTCCTTTGGCATGTTAGCACTAGCAGGAAATAGACCTTAGGGTGTGAATACACCGGTGCGTGCGTGCGTGCGTGCGCGCGCGTGTGTGTGTGTGTGTGTGTGTGTGTGTTTATCAAATGCAGTTGATTTGACTGACCACAATCACATCTTCATTGTCTGTCTTGCAAAGCTTCCGGTGGAGTTTCAGATCTTGGTGAAGGGTCAGGGTCTGTGTCTAAGATTCCTGTCTCTGGCAGGGTAGGATACTTTCTAAATGTAATCTGTTACAGTTACCAGTTACATTACTGATAACAATTGGACAGGTAACTTATATATAACTTATATACACTGCTCAAAAAAATAAAGGGAACACTAAAATAACACATCCTAGATCTGAATGAATGAAATATTCTTATTAAATACTTTTTTCTTTACATAGTTGAATGTGCTGACAACAAAATCACACAAAAATTATGGAAATCAAATTTATCAACCGAAGGAGGTCTGGATTTGGAGTCACACTCAAAATTAAAGTGGAAAACCACACTACAGGCTATCCAACTTTGATGTAATGTCCTTAAAACAAGTCAAAATGAGGCTCAGTAGTGTGTGTGGCCTCCACGTGCCTGTATGACCTCCCTACAACGCCTGGCATGCTCCTGATGAGGTGAAGGATGGTCTCCTGGGGGATCTCCTCCCAGACCTGGACTAAAGCATCCGCCAACTCCTGGACAGTCTGTGGTGCAACGTGGCGTTGGTGGATGGAGCGAGACATGATGTCCCAGATGTGCTCAATTGGATTCAGGTCTGGGGAACGGGCGGGCCAGACCATAGCATCAATGCCTTCCTCTTGCAGGAACTGCTGTCACACTCCAGCCATAAGAGGTCTAGCATTGTCTTGCATTAGGAGGAACCCAGGGCCAACCGCACCAGCATATGGTCTCACAAGGGGTCTGAGGATCTCATCTCGGTACCTAATGGCAGTCAGGCTACCTCTGGCGAGCACATAGAGGGTGTGCGGCCCCCCAAAGAAATGCCACCCCACACCATGACTGACCCACCGCCAAACCGGTCATGCTGGAGGATGTTACAGGCAGCAGAACGTTCTCCACGGCGTCTCCAGACTCTGTCACGTCTGTCACATGTGCTCAGTGTACCTGCTTTCATCTGTGAAGAGCACAGGGCACCAGTGGCGAATTTGCCAATCTTGGTGTTCTCTGGCAAATGCCAAACGTCCTGCACGGTGTTGGGCTGTAAGCATAACCCCCACCTGTGGACGTTGGGCCCTCATACCACCCTCATGGAGTCTGTTTCTGACCGTTTGAGCAGACACATGCGCATTTGTGGCCTGCTGGAGATCATTTTGCAGGGCTCTGGCAGTGCTCCTCCTGCTCCTCCTTGCACAAAAGTGGAGGTAGTGGTCCTGCTGCTGGGTTGTTGCCCTCCTACGGCCTCCTCCACATCTCCTGATGTACTGGCCTGTCTCCTGGTAGCGCCTCCATGCTCTGGACACTACGCTGACAGACACAGCAAACCTTCTTGCCACAGCTCGCATTGATGTGCCATCCTGGATGAGCTGCACTACCTGAACCACTTGTGTGGGTTGTAGACTCCGTCTCATGCTACCACTAGAGTGAAAGCACCGCCAGCATTCAAAAGTGACCAAAACATCAGCCAGGAAGCATAGGAACTGAGAAGTGGTCTGTGGTCACCACCTGCAGAACCACTCCTTTATTGGGGGTGTCTTGATAATTGCCTATAATTTCCACCTGTTGTCTATTCCATTTGCACAACAGCATGTGAAATTTATTGTCAATCAGTGTTGCTTCCTAAGTGGACAGTTTGACTTCACAGAAGTGTGATTGACTTGGAGTTACATTGTGTTGTTTAAGTGTTCCCTTTATTTTTTTGAGCAGTGTATATATATCCAAAAATCTGAGTTTAGGCGGGACGCTAATTTCTCAATTGGCCAAAAGCCAAAAAATATGCTGAGTGCCAAATTCAAATAAATTACTATAAAAATCAAACTTTCATTAAATCACACATGAAAGATACCAAATTAAAGCTACACTGGTTGTGAATCCAGCCAACACGTCAGAATTCAAATAGGCTTTTCGGCGAAAGCAAGCGATGCTATTATGAGGGTAGCAACAGAGTAAACAAAGAGAGAGAAGCGACACAAAACGCAGAAATAAAAATATAATTCATGCCTTACCGAGCTTCTCTTGTTGGCACTCCAATATGTCCCATAAACATCACAAATGGTCCTTTTGTTCGAATAATTTTTGTGGGCGTCCCTCTCTTGGCAGGTTTGTTGTGGTGCCATATTCTTTCCATTTTTTAATAATGGATTTAATGGTGCTCCGTGGGATGTTCAAAGTTTCAGATATTTTGTTATAACCCAACCCTGATCTGTACTTCTCCACAACTTTATCCCTGACCTGTTTGGAGAGCTCCTTGGTCTTCATAGTTCCGCTTGCTTGGTGGTGCCCCATCCTTAGTGGTGTTGCAGACTCTGGGGCCTTTCAGAAGATGTGTATACATACTGAGATCATGTGACAGATCATGTGACACTTAGATTGCACACAGGTGGACTTTATTTAACTAATTATATGACTTCTTATTCGTAGCAAAGGGGTGAATATACAGTGGGCTCCAAAATTATTGGCACCCCTGACTGGCAATGCACAAACAATACTTAAAAAAATATAAACAATATAATTATGGAGATAAACTCAAAATACTGTACTTTATTAATGTTTCAATGGAACCAACCAAAATCATTCATGGAACCAACCAAAATCATTCAATTATTTAATACAAAATAAATGTAACCAATATCAAGGTTTCATAAGTATTGGCACTCCTCATTTAGTACTTAGTGCAACCACCTCTGGCAAGGATAACAGCATGGAGTCTTTCCTGTAATGTTTGAGAAGGTTAAGGAACACATTTGGAGGGATTTTGGACCATTCCTCTATGCAGATCCTTTCAAGATCCTTCACATTCTTGGGTTTGTGCTTATCAACTGCCCTCTTCCACTCAGCTCACAGGTTTTCCATTGGATTGAGGTCCGGCGACTGAGATGGCCTTGGCACAACATTGATTTTGTCACAGAACCATTTCTGTGTGGATCTTGAGGTATGTTTCGGGTCATTGTCTTGTTGGAAAGTCCACATACAGCCAAGTCCCAGCCTTCTGGCAGAGGCAACCAGATTGTCAGCCAAAATTGCCTGATACTTGGTGGAATTCATTATGCCATCAATCTTAACCAGTGCCCCTGGACCTCTGGAATTAAAACAGCCCCAAAACATCACAGACCCACCATCATATTTCACCGTGGGTATGAGGTGCCTCTCCTCTGGAATTAAAACAACCCCAAAACATCACTGACCCCCTCCATATTTCACCGTGGGTATGAGGTGCCTCTCCTTGTACGCATCTCTGTTTCGACGCCAAACATGCCGATGCTGTATCTGACCAAAACGTTCAATATTGGTCTCATCTGAACAGAGCACCTTCTTCCAGTCATAATTTAAATGACGTTTGGTAAACTCCAAGCGCTTGCGTCTGTGTCTTGGGGTCAGAAAGGGCTTTCTTCTGGCAACCCTTCCAAAGAGCCACCAAGGCCTGTAATTCTTTCACCGTGATTCTTGGGGATTTTGTTGCTTCTCTCACCATCCTCCTCCCTATCCTGGGGGGCAAAATGCATTTGCGCCCTCTACCCGTGAGGTTTTTGGCTGTTCCATATCTTTTGAATGTTTTAATAATTCCCCTGACAGTGCTCAGTGGTATATTCAATCGTTTGTGGATCTTCTTGTAGCCATTACCAGATTTATGAAGGTCTACGACCATCTGTCTCTTTTGAACTGCTAGTTCTTTTGTTTTCTTCATGGTGTTGGATGAAAGAAGGGTATTGCATGTGTGTTACCTCATTTTTATACCCTAGTGAAACAGGAAGTGATGTAATGGCTCAATATAGTTCCTTAAGACTTAGATAAACTTAAATAAGTGGAATTTAATTTGTGGTTTAATTTTGGTAGATGTTATTTACAATAATCTTTAAGGGTGCCAATAATTGTGAAACCTTGATTTGGAGGACATTGATTTTTAATTAAATCAAGAAATTATTTTGGTTGGTTCCATTGAAACATTAATAAAGCACAGTATTTCTCACATGTTGGTATTTTGAGTTTCTCTATAATTATATTGTTTATATTTGTTTAAGTATGGTTTGTGTATTGCCAGTCAGGAGTGCCAGTAATTTTGGAGCCCACTGACCATGTTTTATATTTTTATAATTTATTTAAACATGTTATTGTTTTAATTTTTTTTCGCCAATGTGGACTATTTTCTGTATGTCCATTACATTAAATCCATTAAATCCAAATAAAAATCAATTTCAATTACAGGTTGTTATGAAACAAAAGCGAAAAAACGCCAGGGGCGTGAATACTTTTGCAAGGCACTGTATAACAGTACCAGTCAAACGTTTGGACCTACCTACGCATTTAAGGGTTTTTCTTTATTTTTACATTTTTCTGCATCGTAGAATTATAGTGAAGACATCAAAGCTATGAAATAACACATATGGAATCATGTAATAAGTGTTAAACAACTAAAAAAATATTTTATTTTAGAGATTCTTCAAAGTAGCCACCCTTTGCCCTGATGACAGCTTTGCACACTCGTGTCAATCTCTCAATCAGCTTCACCTGGAATGCTTTTCCAACGGTCTTGAAGGAGTTCCCACATATGCTGAGCACTTGTTGGCAGCTTTTCCTTCACTCTGCGGTCCAACTCATCCCAAACCAACACAACTGGGTTGAGGTCGGGTGATTGTGGAGGCCATCTGATGCAGCACTCCATCACTCTCCTTGGTCAAATAGCCCTTACACAGTCTGGAGGTGTGTTTTGGGTTATTGTCTTGTTGAAAAACAAATGGTAGTCGCATTAAGCGCAAACCAGATGGGATGGCGTATCGCTGCAGAATGCTGTGGTAGCAACGCTGGTTAAGTGTACCTTGAATTCTAAATAAATCACAGATCGTGTCACCAGCAAGCACCCCCACATCACACATCCTCCTCCATGCTTCACGGTGGGAACCACACATACAGAGATCATCCGTTCACCTACTCCACGTCTCACAATGACACGGCGGTTGGAAACAAAAATCTCATTGAAGATCTTCTCTTAGATCTTCAATGAGCTAGATGGTACTGTGAGATGTGTAGGATTTTTCCATCTTGGTCTGCCTCTGTTTTTCTCAGCAGAGTCAAGGTCTGTGGGCTGAAACAGCTGCAGTGATGTGGAAAGGAACAGCTACTACTGATTATCCTCCAAGTTATCTCTCCTGGACTGTCGGTGACCATCTGGAAACACAGGATATTCTCAAAGTTATGCACATTCGAAATATGTCATAATAGCATAGTGTAGTGATACTATGTAGTGATAGCATAGCCTAGTGATAGCGTAGTGTAGTGGTACATAGTGTAGTGATACATAGTGTAGTGGTACATAGTGTAGTGATACATAGTGTAGTGGTACATAGTGTAGTGGTACATAGTGTAGTGATACATAGTGTAGTGGTACATAGTGTAGTGGTACATAGTGTAGTGATACATAGTGTAGTGATACATAGTGTAGTGATACATAGTGTAGTGATACATAGTGTAGTGGTACATAGTGTAGTGGTACATAATGTAGTGATACATAGTGTAGTGGTACATAGTGTAGTGGTACATAGTGTAGTGATACATAGTGTAGTGGTACATAGTGTAGTGGTACATAGTGTAGTGATACATAGTGTAGTGGTACATAGTGTAGTGGTACATAGTGTAGTGATACATAGTGTAGTGATACATAGTGTAGTGGTACATAGTGTAGTGGTACATAGTGTAGTGGTACATAGTGTAGTGATACATAGTGTAGTGGTACATAGTGTAGTGGTACATAGTGTAGTGATACATAGTGTAGTGGTACATAGTGTAGTGGTACATAGTGTAGTGGTACATAGTGTAGTGATACATAGTGTAGTGGTACATAGTGTAGTGATACATAGTGTAGTGGTACATAGTGTAGTGGTACATAGTGTAGTGATACATAGTGTAGTGGTACATAGTGTAGTGGTACATAGTGTAGTGATACATAGTGTAGTGGTACATAGTGTAGTGATAGTATGTAATGATAGCATAGTGTAGTGGTACATAGTGTAGTGGTACATAGTGTAGTGATACATAGTGTAGTGGTACATAGTGTAGTGGTACATAGTGTAGTGATACATAGTGTAGTGGTACATAGTGTAGTGATAGTATGTAATGATAGCATAGTGTAGTGGTACATAGTGTAGTGGTACATAGTGTAGTGGTACATAGTGTAGTGGTACATAGTGTAGTGATACATAGTGTAGTGGTACATAGTGTAGTGGTACATAGTGTAGTGATACATAGTGTAGTGGTACATAGTGTAGTGGTACATAGTGTAGTGATACATAGTGTAGTGGTACATAGTGTAGTGGTACATAGTGTAGTGATACATAGTGTAGTGATACATAGTGTAGTGGTACATAGTGTAGTGGTACATAGTGTAGTGGTACATAGTGTAGTGATACATAGTGTAGTGGTACATAGTGTAGTGGTACATAGTGTAGTGATACATAGTGTAGTGGTACATAGTGTAGTGGTACATAGTGTAGTGGTACATAGTGTAGTGATACATAGTGTAGTGGTACATAGTGTAGTGATACATAGTGTAGTGGTACATAGTGTAGTGGTACATAGTGTAGTGATACATAGTGTAGTGGTACATAGTGTAGTGGTACATAGTGTAGTGATACATAGTGTAGTGGTACATAGTGTAGTGATAGTATGTAATGATAGCATAGTGTAGTGGTACATAGTGTAGTGGTACATAGTGTAGTGATACATAGTGTAGTGGTACATAGTGTAGTGGTACATAGTGTAGTGATACATAGTGTAGTGGTACATAGTGTAGTGATAGTATGTAATGATAGCATAGTGTAGTGGTACATAGTGTAGTGGTACATAGTGTAGTGGTACATAGTGTAGTGGTACATAGTGTAGTGATACATAGTGTAGTGGTACATAGTGTAGTGGTACATAGTGTAGTGGTACATAGTGTAGTGATACATTGTGTAGTGGTACATAGTGTAGTGATACATAGTGTAGTGGTACATAGTGTAGTGGTACATAGTGTAGTGGTACATAGTGTAGTGATACATAGTGTAGTGGTACATAGTGTAGTGGTACATAGTGTAGTGATACATAGTGTAGTGGTACATAGTGTAGTGGTACATAGTGTAGTGATACTATGTAATGATAGCATAGTGTAGTGGTACATAGTGTAGTGGTACATAGTGTAGTGGTACATAGTGTAGTGGTACATAGTGTAGTGATACATAGTGTAGTGATACACAGTGTAGTGATACACAGTGTAGTGATACTATGTAGTGATAGCATAGCCTAGTGATAGCGTAGTGTAGTGATACTATGTAATGATAGCATAGTGTAGTGGTACATAGTGTAGTGGTACATAGTGTAGTGGTACATAGTGTAGTGGTAAATAGTGTAGTGGTACATAGTGTAGTGGTACTATGTAATGATAGCATAGTGTAGTGATACATAGTGTAGTGGTACATAGTGTAGTGATACTATGTAATGGTAGCATAGTGTAGTGATACTATGTAATGATAGCATAGTGTAGTGGTACATAGTGTAGTGGTACATAGTGTAGTGATACATAGTGTAGTGGTACATAGTGTAGTGATACATAGTGTAGTGGTACATAGTGTAGTGATACATAGTGTAGTGGTACATAGTGTAGTGGTACATAGTGTAGTGATACATAGTGTAGTGGTACATAGTGTAGTGGTACATAGTGTAGTGGTACATAGTGTAGTGGTACATAGTGTAGTGATACATAGTGTAGTGGTACATAGTGTAGTGATACATAGTGTAGTGATACATAGTGTAGTGATACATAGTGTAGTGGTACATAGTGTAGTGATACATAGTGTAGTGGTACATAGTGTAGTGATACATAGTGTAGTGGTACATAGTGTAGTGATACATAGTGTAGTGATACATAGTGTAGTGGTACATAGTGTAGTGATACATAGTGTAGTGATACATAGTGTAGTGGTACATAGTGTAGTGATACATAGTGTAGTGGTACATAGTGTAGTGGTACATAGTGTAGTGATACATAGTGTAGTGGTACATAGTGTAGTGGTACATAGTGTAGTGATACATAGTGTAGTGGTACATAGTGTAGTGATAGTATGTAATGATAGCATAGTGTAGTGGTACATAGTGTAGTGGTACATAGTGTAGTGATACATAGTGTAGTGGTACATAGTGTAGTGGTACATAGTGTAGTGATACATAGTGTAGTGGTACATAGTGTAGTGATAGTATGTAATGATAGCATAGTGTAGTGGTACATAGTGTAGTGGTACATAGTGTAGTGGTACATAGTGTAGTGATACATAGTGTAGTGGTACATAGTGTAGTGGTACATAGTGTAGTGGTACATAGTGTAGTGATACATAGTGTAGTGGTACATAGTGTAGTGATACATAGTGTAGTGGTACATAGTGTAGTGGTACATAGTGTAGTGGTACATAGTGTAGTGATACATAGTGTAGTGGTACATAGTGTAGTGATACATAGTGTAGTGATACATAGTGTAGTGGTACATAGTGTAGTGGTACATAGTGTAGTGATACTATGTAATGATAGCATAGTGTAGTGGTACATAGTGTAGTGGTACATAGTGTAGTGGTACATAGTGTAGTGGTACATAGTGTAGTGATACATAGTGTAGTGATACACAGTGTAGTGATACACAGTGTAGTGATACTATGTAGTGATAGCATAGCCTAGTGATAGCGTAGTGTAGTGATACTATGTAATGATAGCATAGTGTAGTGGTACATAGTGTAGTGGTACATAGTGTAGTGGTACATAGTGTAGTGGTACATAGTGTAGTGGTACTATGTAATGATAGCATAGTGTAGTGATACATAGTGTAGTGGTACATAGTGTAGTGATACTATGTAATGGTAGCATAGTGTAGTGATACTATGTAATGATAGCATAGTGTAGTGGTACATAGTGTAGTGGTACATAGCCTAGTGATAGCGTAGTGTAGTGATACATAGTGTAGTGGTACATAGTGTAGTGGTACATAGTGTAGTGGTACATAGTGTAGTGATACATAGTGTAGTGGTACATAGTGTAGTGATACATAGTGTAGTGATACATAGTGTAGTGGTACATAGTGTAGTGGTACACAGTGTAGTGATACATAGTGTAGTGGTACATAGTGTAGTGGTACATAGTGTAGTGGTACATAGTGTAGTGATACATAGTGTAGTGGTACATAGTGTAGTGATACATAGTGTAGTGGTACATAGTGTAGTGATACATAGTGTAGTGATACATAGTGTAGTGGTACATAGTGTAGTGATACATAGTGTAGTGGTACATAGTGTAGTGGTACATAGTGTAGTGGTACATAGTGTAGTGATACATAGTGTAGTGATACATAGTGTAGTGATACATAGTGTAGTGGTACATAGTGTAGTGGTACATAGTGTAGTGGTACATAGTGTAGTGGTACATAGTGTAGTGGTACATAGTCTAGTGGTACATAGTGTAGTGATACATAGTGTAGTGGTACATAGTGTAGTGATACATAGTGTAGTGGTACATAGTGTAGTGATACATAGTGTAGTGGTACATAGTGTAGTGATACATAGTGTAGTGGTACATAGTCTAGTGGTACATAGTGTAGTGATACATAGTGTAGTGGTACATAGTGTAGTGGTACATAGTGTAGTGGTACATAGTGTAGTGATACATAGTGTAGTGATACATAGTGTAGTGGTACATAGTGTAGTGGTACATAGTGTAGTGATACATAGTGTAGTGGTACATAGTCTAGTGGTACATAGTGTAGTGGTACATAGTGTAGTGGTACATAGTGTAGTGATACATAGTGTAGTGATACATAGTGTAGTGATACATAGTGTAGTGATACATAGTGTAGTGATACATAGTGTAGTGATACATAGTGTAGTGATACATAGTGTAGTGATACATAGTGTAGTGGTACATAGTGTAGTGATACATAGTGTAGTGATACATAGTGTAGTGATACATAGTGTAGTGATACATAGTGTAGTGGTACATAGTCTAGTGGTACATAGTGTAGTGGTACATAGTGTAGTGATACATAGTGTAGTGGTACATAGTGTAGTGGTACATAGTGTAGTGATACATAGTGTAGTGGTACATAGTGTAGTGATACATAGTGTAGTGATACATAGTGTAGTGGTACATAGTGTAGTGATACATAGTGTAGTGGTACATAGTGTAGTGATACATAGTGTAGTGGTACATAGTCTAGTGGTACATAGTGTAGTGATACATAGTGTAGTGGTACATAGTGTAGTGATACATAGTGTAGTGGTACATAGTGTAGTGGTACATAGTGTAGTGATACATAGTGTAGTGATACATAGTGTAGTGGTACATAGTGTAGTGGTACATAGTGTAGTGATACATAGTGTAGTGGTACATAGTCTAGTGGTACATAGTGTAGTGGTACATAGTGTAGTGGTACATAGTGTAGTGATACATAGTGTAGTGATACATAGTGTAGTGATACATAGTGTAGTGATACATAGTGTAGTGATACATAGTGTAGTGATACATAGTGTAGTGATACATAGTGTAGTGATACATAGTGTAGTGGTACATAGTGTAGTGATACATAGTGTAGTGATACATAGTGTAGTGATACATAGTGTAGTGATACATAGTGTAGTGGTACATAGTCTAGTGGTACATAGTGTAGTGGTACATAGTGTAGTGATACATAGTGTAGTGGTACATAGTGTAGTGATACATAGTGTAGTGGTACATAGTGTAGTGATACATAGTGTAGTGGTACATAGTGTAGTGATACATAGTGTAGTGGTACATAGTGTAGTGATACATAGTGTAGTGGTACATAGTGTAGTGATACATAGTGTAGTGGTACATAGTGTAGTGATACATAGTGTAGTGATACATAGTGTAGTGATACATAGTGTAGTGATACATAGTGTAGTGATAGTATTTATTGATAGCGTAGTGTAGTGGTACATAGTGTAGTGATAGGTTGTGATGGAAATGACAAGGTGTGGTGGAAATTATATCTATGCAAAAAAAATGACGTCTAAAAATATTTTATTGCAAACAATTTGTCACGGATCACTCCAGTATTTATGCTGCAGTAGTTTATGTGTCGGGGGGCTAGGGTCAGTTGGTTATATCTGGAGAACTTCTCCTGTCTTATCCAGTGTCCCCTGTGAATTTAAGTATGCTTTCTCTAATTCTCTCGTTCTCTCTTTTTTTCTCTCTCTCTGAGAACCTGAGCCCTAGGACCATACGTCAGGACTACCGGGCATGACGACTCCCTGCTGCCCCCAGTCCACCTGGCCTTGCTGCTATTCCAGTTTCAACTGCTCTGCCTGCGGTTATGGAACCGCCACCTGTCCCAGACCTGCTGTTTTCAACTCTTAATGATCGGCTATGAAAAGCCAACAGATTTATTCCTGATTATTATTTGACCATGCTTGTCATTTATGAACATTTTGAAAATCTTGGCTCTCTCTAATTTTCTCCTTCTCTCTTTCTTTCTCTCGGAGGACCTGAGCCCTGGGACCATACGTCGGGACTGCCGGGCGTGGTGGCTCCTTGCTGTCCCCAGTCCGCCTGGCCTTGCTGCTATTCCAGTTTCAACTGTTCTGCCTGCGGTTATGGAACCGCCACCTGTCCCAGACCTGTTGTTTTTCAACTCTTAATGATCGGCTATGAAAAGCCAACTGAAAATTATTCATGATTATTATTTGACCATGCTTGTCACTTATGAACATTTTTGAACATCTTGGCATAGTTCTGTTATAATCTCCACCCGGCACAGCCAGAAGAGGACTGGCCACCCCTCATAGCCTGGTTCCTCTCTAGGTTTCTTCCTAGGTTTTGGCCTTTCTAGGGAGTTTTTCCTAGCCACCGTGCTTCTACACCTGCATTCTAGTTGTTTGGGGTTTTAGGCTGGGTCTCTGTACAGCACTTCGAGATATTAGCTGATGTACGAAGGGCTAAATAAAATAAACTTGATTGATTGATAGAATGTAATGATAGCATAGTGTAGTGATACATAGTGTAGTGGTACATAGTGTAGTGATACATAGTGTAGTGATACTATGTAATGATACATAGTGTAGTGATACATAGTGTAGTGGTACATAGTGTAGTGGTACATAGTGTAGTGGTACATAGTGTAGTGGTACATAGTGTAGTGATACATAGTGTAGTGGTACATAGTGTAGTGATACATAGTGTAGTGATACATAGTGTAGTGATACATAGTGTAGTGGTACATAGTGTAGTGATACATAGTGTAGTGGTACACAGTGTAGTGGTACACAGTGTAGTGATACATAGTGTAGTGGTACATAGTGTAGTGATACATAGTGTAGTGGTACATAGTGTAGTGGTACATAGTGTATTGATACATAGTGTAGTGATACATAGTGTAGTGGTACATAGTGTAGTGGTACATAGTGTAGTGATACATAGTGTAGTGATACATAGTGTAGTGGTACATAGTGTAGTGGTACATAGTGTAGTGGTACATAGTGTAGTGATACATAGTGTAGTGGTACATAGTGTAGTGGTACATAGTGTAGTGATACATAGTGTAGTGGTACATAGTGTAGTGATACATAGTGTAGTGATACATAGTGTAGTGGTACATAGTGTAGTGGTACATAGTGTAGTGATACATAGTGTAGTGGTACATAGTGTAGTGGTACATAGTGTAGTGATACATAGTGTAGTGATACATAGTGTAGTGGTACATAGTGTAGTGATACATAGTGTAGTGGTACATAGTGTAGTGGTACATAGTGTAGTGGTACATAGTGTAGTGATACATAGTGTAGTGATAGTATGTAATGGTACATAGTGTAGTGGTACATAGTGTAGTGGTACATAGTGTAGTGATACATAGTTTAGTGGTACATAGTGTAGTGGTACATAGTGTAGTGGTACATAGTGTAGTGGTACATAGTGTAGTGATAGTATGTAATGGTAGCACAGTGTAGTGGTACATAGTGTAGTGATACATAGTGTAGTGATACATAGTGTAGTGGTACATAGTGTAGTGGTACATAGTGTAGTGGTACATAGTGTAGTGGTACATAGTGTAGTGGTACATAGTGTAGTGGTACATAGTGTAGTGGTACATAGTGTAGTGATACATAGTGTAGTGGTACATAGTGTAGTGGTACATAGTGTAGTGGTACATAGTGTAGTGGTACATAGTGTAGTGGTACATAGTGTAGTGGTACATAGTGTAGTGGTACATAGTGTAGTGGTACATAGTGTAGTGATACATAGTGTAGTGATACATAGTGTAGTGGTACATAGTGTAGTGGTACATAGTGTAGTGGTACATAGTGTAGTGGTACATAGTGTAGTGGTACATAGTGTAGTGATAGTATGTAATGGTAGCACAGTGTAGTGGTACATAGTGTAGTGGTACATAGTGTAGTGGTACATAGTGTAGTGGTACATAGTGTAGTGGTACATAGTGTAGTGGTACATAGTGTAGTGATACATAGTGTAGTGGTACATAGTGTAGTGGTACATAGTGTAGTGATACATAGTGTAGTGGTACATAGTGTAGTGATACATAGTGTAGTGGTACATAGTGTAGTGGTACATAGTGTAGTGATACATAGTGTAGTGGTACATAGTGTAGTGATACATAGTGTAGTGGTACATAGTGTAGTGGTACATAGTGTAGTGGTACATAGTGTAGTGATACATAGTGTAGTGGTACATAGTGTAGTGATACATAGTGTAGTGATACATAGTGTAGTGGTACATAGTGTAGTGATACATAGTGTAGTGATACATAGTGTAGTGGTACATAGTGTAGTGGTACATAGTGTAGTGGTACATAGTGTAGTGATACATAGTGTAGTGATACATAGTGTAGTGGTACACAATGTAGTGGTACATAGTGTAGTGGTACATAGTGTAGTGATACATAGTGTAGTGATACATAGTGTAGTGGTACATAGTGTAGTGGTACATAGTGTAGTGATACATAGTGTAGTGATACATAGTGTAGTGGTACATAGTGTAGTGATAGTATGTAATGGTACATAGTGTAGTGGTACATAGTGTAGTGGTACATAGTGTAGTGATACATAGTGTAGTGGTACATAGTGTAGTGGTACATAGTGTAGTGGTACATAGTGTAGTGGTACATAGTGTAGTGATACATAGTGTAGTGGTACATAGTGTAGTGGTACATAGTGTAGTGGTACATAGTCTAGTGGTACATAGTGTAGTGGTACATAGTGTAGTGATACATAGTGTAGTGGTACATAGTGTAGTGATACATAGTGTAGTGATACATAGTGTAGTGATACATAGTGTAGTGATACTATGTAATGGTAGCACAGTGTAGTGATACATAGTGTAGTGGTACATAGTGTAGTGATACATAGTGTAGTGATACTATGTAATGGTAGCACAGTGTAGTGGTACATAGTCTAGTGGTACATAGTGTAGTGGTACATAGTGTAGTGGTACTATGTAATGATAGCATAGTGTAGTGGTACATAGTGTAGTGGTACATAGTGTAGTGATAGCGTAGTGTAGTGATACATAGTGTAGTGGTACATAGTGTAGTGGTACATAGTGTAGTGGTACATAGTCTAGTGATAGCGTAGTGTAGTGATACATAGTGTAGTGGTATTATGTAATGATAGCATAGTGTAGTGGTACATAGTGTAGTGGTACATAGTGTAGTGGTACATAGTGTAGTGGTACATAGTGTAGTGATACATAGTGTAGTGGTACATAGTGTAGTGGTACATAGTGTAGTGATACATAGTGTAGTGGTACATAGTGTAGTGGTACATAGTGTAGTGATACATAGTGTAGTGGTACATAGTGTAGTGATACATAGTGTAGTGATAGTATGTAATGATACAGTGTAGTGATAGTATGTAATGATACATAGTGTAGTGGTACATAGTGTAGTGGTACATAGTCTAGTGATACATAGTGTAGTGGTACATAGTGTAGTGATACATAGTATAGTGGTACATAGTGTAGTGGTACATAGTGTAGTGATACATAGTGTAGTGATACATAGTGTAGTGATACATAGTGTAGTGGTACATAGTGTAGTGATACATAGTGTAGTGGTACATAGTGTAGTGGTACATAGTGTAGTGGTACATAGTGTAGTGGTACACAATGTAGTGGTACATAGTGTAGTGGTACATAGTGTAGTGGTACATAGTGTAGTGGTACATAGTGTAGTGGTACACAATGTAGTGGTACATAGTGTAGTGGTACATAGTGTAGTGATACATAGTGTAGTGGTACATAGTGTAGTGATACATAGTGTAGTGGTACATAGTGTAGTGGTACATAGTGTAGTGGTACACCGTGTAGTGGTACATAGTGTAGTGGTACATAGTGTAGTGGTACATAGTGTAGTGGTACATAGTGTAGTGGTACACAATGTAGTGATACACAGTGTAGTGGTACATAGTGTAATGATACATAGTGTAGTGGTACATAGTGTAGTGGTACATAGTGTAGTGGTACATAGTGTAATGATACATAGTGTAGTGGTACATAGTGTAGTGATACATAGTGTAGTGATACATAGTGTAGTGGTACATAGTGTAGTGATACATAGTGTAGTGGTACATAGTCTAGTGGTAATATGTTTATATAACAAATGTGAGATTTGACATAAAATAACTCACTACTTTTACCTGGTGTATCACATCTTGTTGCTCTACTGTTGTCATCACGTTCATAGAATCTAGTGATTTTTCTCGTCGGTTGCTTTGCTAATTATGTTACACTGCTTGTGGCTTTGGTATTGAAGACTTGTTGGCCTGTTTTCATTTGCCCTCGTTGTTTTTGCAGAAAATCTTAATTCTTTGTTTGTGGATTTAACCAGGCCATCCTTTCTCAGGATGTTGCCTCCGAGCATTTAAGCCACTTGTTTATCCTTGGCACTGCACACTTTTTTCAATACTTTTGTTTTAACTCTGCAATGATGGCATTTTGAAAAAATTTAATCCTTTCAAGTTTTTCAGAGTTCACTTCGTTTGCTGTTTTGTCTTTGGAGAATCTTGTCTGGCCATTTTCTTCATCAGTCAATCATACCTTGTTTTGTATTTCTCACGTTCCCTAAAGCATTATCAACTGTTTGACACTTGTCACACAAAGATCTCTGTATGTTTTTTTGAGAAACCTCTATCCAAACTGTTTCCTTCCAGCGAGTATTTGACTTCCTGTTGCAGATGATGAGGAACGGGTACCAGGGTGTGCATCAATTGTATAAAAAGGATATTACAATCTTAAGAAATTAAGGGGGAGGAGACATTAACTTTTGTACCGAACATAGGTCTCAAGATAGTACTGTATTTGCACAGGTCAGGGTAAGGTTACTCGACAAGCAGACATGTCTCATGTTCTGGCTGCAAGTCATCTGGTGACTGAGGTCGTGTGTTGCCTGATAGGCAGGTCTCCATTGCAACGGTTATCTTTAAAGTCTGTCTTTCTATTCCGTTGGTTACATTTCCATTGTCTTCTCTTGCTTCTTTGTTCTAGCTTTGTAGTCTCAGAGATAGATTTCACTTCTTCCTTCTCTGTTTTCTTCCACTGTCTCTCCCTGTCTTTTTGCAGATGTTCCTGGTGTCATATAGGATAATTGTTCATTTTGTTTCAATATCTCTATGACCTCTAAAAAACAAAGAAAAATAGTGCTTTGTTTTCAACTTGTGCACAACTTGGAGCATTTTCTAGATTAAATTAATGTAAAACATGATTAAATAAGCATAAATAAAGAGTAATAAGATCATGGATTTTTGTCATTTCCACCACGTTCTGTTATTTCCACCACGTTCTGTCATTTCCACCACGTTCTCTCATTTCCACCACGTTCTGTCATTTCCACCACGTTCTGTCATTTCCACCACGTTCTGTCATTTCCACCACGTTCCGTCATTTCCACCACGTTCTGTCATTTCCACCACGTTCTGTCATTTCCACCACGTTCTGTCATTTCCACCACGTTCTGTCATTTCCACCACGTTCTGTCATTTCCACCACGTTCTGTCATTTCCACCACGTCCTGTCATTTCCACCACGTTCTGTCATTTCCACCACGTTCTGTCATTTCCACCACGTTCTGTCATTTCCACCACGTTCTGTCATTTCCACCACGTCCTGTCATTTCCACCACGTTCTGTCATTTCCACCACGTTCTGTCATTTCCACCACGTCCTGTCATTTCCACCACGTTCTGTCATTTCCACCACGTTCTGTCATTTCCACCACGTTCTGTCATTTCCACCACGTTCTGTCATTTCCACCACGTCCTGTCATTTCCACCACGTTCTGTCATTTCCACCACGTTCTGTCATTTCCACCACGTTCTGTCATTTCCACCACGTTCTGTCATTTCCACCATGTTCTGTCATTTCCACCACGTTCTGTTATTTCCACCATGTTCTGTCATTTCCACCACGTTCTGTCATTTCCACCACGTTCTGTCATTTCCACCATGTTCGGTCATTCTGTCATTTCCACCACGTTCTGTCATTTCCACCATGTTCTGTCATTTCCACCACGTTCTGTCATTTCCACCACGTTCTGTCATTTCCACCACGTTCTGTCATTTCCACCACGTTCTGTCATTTCCACCACGTTCTGTCATTTCCACCACGTTCTGTCATTTCCACCACGTTCTGTCATTTCCACCACGTTCTGTCATTTCCACCACGTTCTGTCATTTCCACCACGTTCTGTCATTTCCACCACGTTCTGTCATTTCCACCACGTTCTGTCATTTCCACCACGTTCTGTCATTTCCACCACGTTCTGTCATTTCCACCACGTTCTGTCATTTCCACCACGTTCTGTCATTTCCACCACGTTCTGTCATTTCCACCACGTTCTGTCATTTCCACCACGTTCTGTCATTTCCACCACGTTCTGTCATTTCCACCACGTTCTGTCATTTCCACCACCGTAGGTACGTTTTTGATGAATATGACAATAATGGCTAGTATTACAGGTAGAATATAGTTTACACAAATCTTTTTCCAAATTTTACCACAAATTATAGCCTGTTTAGAAATGACTGACAGCAAAAATATTCGCCATTAAGAAATATTCAGCTAGATCCTGGACATCACATCTGGAACGACTGTTCGCTACAGCCATGTGCTTTAGTGTCACAATAAGTATCCATGGTAACTAAATTAACATTCTCTTGAAAAATGTTTTTATTGTTTTGTATACAAAATATACCTGTCCTTTGGTAATGGACAGGTATATTTCCTCATTAGTAAATAAATATTGATATAGATTTGATTTAATTGACTCTTTCTCGTGTAGATAACATTATATAATGTGTAATTATGAATGGTTTTTATTCATAGAAAAACATAGCAAAAAAAAAACTTAGCTGGGTCAGGGACAAGGGAAAACTGTGAAATTGAGGTATAAAATGCATCCTGAAAAGTAGCTAAAATACTTTATAGAGAAACAAAATCTGGGGTGATTGTAGTTTGAACTTAATTAACATATAAAATAATAAAACAATTTGTTTTGAAATAAAATCACCTAAAATCGACCCAGAGGACATAGAAGTGCCCGTAGTTGCAGAATCGCCCATTTACGCCTCTAACACACACATTTGTTTTAGACTTGTCAGTGAAACGTTTTAGTGTCAATAGAGACTAAGAAGTCGGTAGTGACGCTCTGAGATGTATTAATGAGAAGCACGTTATTGTCAGTGTCATCCATATAGCAAGGAAAACAGAGAGAGTGACGTGGATGCTTAGAGGCAAGGACAAATACAAGTCAACTCCACTCCTCTTCAAATTACTTTTATTTACACACACACACACACAATCCCCCTAACATACACAACCCGCCCCCCCAACTCACACACCTCATCCCCCAGCCCTGTCAACACCTGCTCTCCTATCTCTAATTTGGGTCTATGAGAGGCTCCAGGGGGTGGCTCGGTGACAGTATGCCCAGAGAGAGCTCTGCCCCTGCGCTGCAGTACTCCAGCCAGCCCCCCTGATTTCTGGGTCAGTCTAGGGCAACACCTGGCTCCAGCAACTCCCTGGGGCCAGAGACTCACACATCAAATCACTGAGAGTACACTCTTAGAATAAAAGGTGCTATCTAGGACCTAAAAGGGTTCTTCGGCTATCCCCATATGATAACCTTTTAGATAAACAACCCTTTTTGGTTCCAGGTAGAACCCTTTGCTGCAGGTAGAACCTTGGGCGGCAGGTAACTTAGCTGTTAGGTGTGTTGGGCCAATAACCAAAAAGTTACTGGTTCGATTCCTGAGTCGACTAGATGGAAAATATGTTGATGTGCCGTTGAGCAAGGCACTTAACCATAAGTGGTCTGGATAAGAGTGTCTGCTAAATGATAAAGCTTTACTCCTTTTGGTTCTAGGACCTTTTCCCCAGAGGGTTATACATAGAACCCAAAATAGTTCTACCTGGAACCAAAAAGGGTTGTCCTATGGGTTGCAAAATTCTGGTAACTTTCCCCAAAATCCCTGGTTTTCCAGAATTACCTGGTTTACCAGTAATCCCTGGTTGGGCGTCTCCAGATTTCCTGTTATTCTCTTCTGATTCGGGGAATCTTCCAACCGGGACTTCTGGAAGATCTGTGAATTATGCAACCCTATCTGAGAACAAGAGGACTGGTGGCAGCTCAGCGCTGAAGAAACGCACATACACACGTACACACACCTACACATGCACACTCCGCTCGCTGCATCTATCTTTTGGGAACAGTAGCCGTGGCAACAGGAGGTGTTGCCAGACATAACATACATTTTCCCCTTTTTCTTTCTTTGGATGCTCCCTCCCTCCCTCCCTCCCTCCCTCCTTCCTTCCCTCCCTCCCTCCCTCCCTCCCTCCCTCCCTCCCGCCGCTCTCCCTCCTCCCCTCCCTCCCTCCATCCCGCCAACCTCCCTCCCTCCATCCTCCCTCCATCCTCCCTCCCTCCATCCTCCCACCCTCATCCCGCTGCCGTCCCTCCTCCCTCCATCCCGCTGCCCTCCCCCCTCCCTCCCTCCCCCTCCTTCCCTTCTCCCTCCATCCCTCTCTCCTGCCGCCCTCACTCCCCCCTCCTTTACTCTCTCCCTACCGCTGCCCCCCCATCCCTCCCTCCATCCATCCATCCCTCCACCCTCCCTCCCCAGCTCCATCCCTCCCCTGCTCCATCCCTCCACCCTCCCTCCCTCCTCCCTCCATCTCTCCATCCTCCATCCCATTCTCTTGTGATTGGCAGGGGGGTGTTTCTCTTGTGATTGACAGGTTGTGAACGGTATCACACTTTGCTTTGTTCTCTCTCTCTCTTTCTTTTTCATTTTCTCTCCCACCTAGCTTCTGTCTTTTACAATTGGTTATTTTCTACTTTACCTCTAACTACCCTCCCACGCTCCTCCCTCCCTCCCTCCTCTTACCCTCCCTCTCTCCCTCTTCCCTCCCTACTCCCTCCCTAACTCCACCCTCCCTCTCTCTCTCTCCATCCCTCCCCTCCCCTCTCCCTCCCTCTCTCCTCCCTCTCTTCCTCCCTCATATCCATTCCTCACTCCGCCATCCCTCCCTCCCTCCCACTCTCTCTCTCTCGCTCTCTCTTCCTCTTCTCTCCCTCTCTCCCCCCATGCTCCCTTCCTCCTTCCCACGCTTTCTCTCCCTCCCTCCCTCCCTCCCTCCCTCTTCTTCCATCTTCCTCCCTCCCTCCCTCCCTCCCTCTCTCTTTGTTTGGGTGAGTCATGTTGACCCCCTCAGCCAGCTGTAGATGTGACCTGTTTAACACTTTCTCTCTCTCTCTGAGTCTATGTCTCTCTCTATATGTCTCTCTCTCTCTCTCTCTCTCTCTCTCTCTCTCTGAGTCTCTATATGTCTCTCTCTCTCTGAGTCTCTCTATGTCTCTCTCTTTCTGAGTCTCTATGTCTCTCTCTCTCTGGGTCTCTATATCTCTCTCTCTCTCTCTCTCTGAGTCGCTCTATGTCTCTCTCTCTGATTCGCTCTATGTCTCTCTCTCTGAGTCTCTATATGTCTCTCTCTCTCTGAGTCTCTCTATGTCTCTCTCTCTCTCTTTCTGAGTCTCTCTATGTCTCTCTCTCTCTGGGTCTCTATCTCTCTCTCTCTCTCTCTCTCTGAGTCTCTCTATCTCTCTCTCTCTCTCTCTGAGTCTCTCTATATCTCTCTCTCTCTCTCTGAGTCTCTCTATATCTCTCTCTCTCTCTCTGAGTCTCTCTATATCTCTCTCTCCATGAGTCTCTCTATATCTCTCTCTCTCTCGCTGAGTCTCTCTATATCTCTCTCTCTCTCTCTGAGTCTCTCTATATCTCTCTCTCTCTCTGAGTCTCTCTATATCTCTCTCTCTCTCTCTGAGTCGCTCTATGTCTCTCTCTCTCTCTCTGAGTCTCTATATCTCTCTCTCTCTGAGTCTCTCTATATCTCTCTCTCTCTCTCTGAGTCTCTATATGTCTCTCTCTCTCTGAGTCTCTCTATCTCTCTCTCTCTCTCTGAGTCTCTCTATGTCTCTCTCTCTCTGGGTCTCTATATCTCTCTCTCTCTCTGAGTCTCTCTATATCTCTCTCTCTCTCTGAGTCTCTATATGTCTCTCTCTCTGGATCTTGTATCACGTTTATTAGTATTGTGTATCAGTTTCTGCCTCCCACCACTTGTTGAAGTGCAGCCCAATGTCTGACTACAGACCCTTAGAGCCAGTTGGCTTGTTTTACTCTGTGTGGGTAACTTGTAACATTATAATAACAGTTAAGCTAGCAAAAACGACAGATGTTCCTGAGACAGTCGGAATAACACATTTACCACCGCTGCTAATGGGGGAAGGTTTTCCACGACAGACCACAGCTCCTCATCTCCTTCTCCACGGTTCTTTGGCAGGATCCTCAATGAGACCAAACCTGAAAAAATACTGGGCACACATAACAGAGTTATTACTCAGTACAACCAGGCCACGGTCCTTCATCTCCTCATCCACGGTTCTGGAATTGGGGCGGCAGGTAGCCTAGTGGTTAGAGTGTTGGACTAGTAACCGAAAGGTTGGAAGATTGAATCCCTGAGCTGACAAGGTAAAAATCTGTTGTTCTACCCCTGAACAAGGCAGCTAACCCACTGTTCCTAGGCCGTCATTGAAAATAAGAATTTGTTCTTAACTGACTTGCCTAGGTAAATAAAGGTAAAAAAATAAATAACAGAGCAAGAAGGAAAATGAAGCTAGTAAATACGACATATTTTCCATTAGTATTCAACAGGGTCTTTCCGAAACAGACTGAAGGAAAAAGGAAAGACATACAGTTACATTATGTTCTATTTTATTCTACAAGGTAAAGTGGGACAGCATCATCACCGTCTAGTCATGAGAGAGAGAGAGAGAGAGAGAGAGAGAGAGAGAGAGAGAGAGAGAGAGAGAGAGAGAGAGAGAGAGAGAGAGAGAGAGAGAGAGAGAGAGACAGAGAGAGAGAGAGAGAGAGAGAGAGAGAGAGAGAGAGAGAGAGAGAGAGAGAGAGAGAGAGAGAGAGAGAGAGAGAGAGAGAGAGAGAGCATCATAACAGCTGTGGTCCCTGGCTGTGGGTCCCTGGCATTATGTACTGTAATTGTACTGTACAGAAGTGAATGGACAGAGTGAGTCAACATCCTGTGTATAGAACATCAGTAGAGCTTCTGCACTGCGATAAATAGATCCATTGGAGGACCAGGATGTACTTAGAGATGACCTGGATAACATCAGGACTGTAAACAGTAGCCTTGATCTCTGTGTTGTCGTACCATAAACACATTCAGCCTGCCACCCCAGGTACAAGTGGCCCTTAGGGACAAATCTAGGATCAAATTACCAACATACTTACCTTTAGTCATTATGGCGGGAAATGCTGGACTACAGGCAGTGTCTACAGGCATAGTAATCCTACTTGGCTGTCTACCTGTAGTGGAAGCCCATAAACCCTACCTGTCTGTACAAGTGGCCCTTTTTAACAACACCTCTAGGAGGAGCTTCTAACCAGGTAGGGCTGTTAACTTCTTTGGGATCAAATCCTTTTAGCGGGATCGATTTGACAACATCCGGTGAAATGGCAAAGCGCCAAATTTCATGAAATCACAAGTGTAATTCATAAAAATAAAGCTTAACTTCTTGTTAATCCAGCCACCATGTCAGATTTAAAAAATGCTTTACTGGCAAAAGCAAACCATGCGATTATCTGAGGACAGCACCCCGCATACAAACATTTTTCAACCAGGGAGGTGCGACACGAAAGTCAGAAATAACGATATAATTCATGCCTTACCTTTGAAGATTTTCTTCTGTTGGCACTCCAATATGTCCCAGAAACATCACAAATTGTCCTTTTGTTCGATAAACTGCTTCTTTATATCCCCAAAATGTCAATTTATTTGGCGCGTTTGATTCAGAAAAACATCTGTTCCAACTCGCCCAACATGACTACAAATTATTGAATAAATTACCTGTAAACTTGGTCCAAACATTTCAAACAACTTTCCTAATCCAACTTTAGGTATCCTAAAACGTAAATAATCGATAAAGTTTAAGACGGAATATACTGTGTTCAATAGCGGATAAAATCAAAGTGATTTTATCCAAACAAAAGAGTCCACTTGGCTTGACACTCATTCTAAATAACTCTACTTACATTTACATTTACATTTAAGTCATTTAGCAGACGCTCTTATCCAGAGCGACTTACAAATACTTCTTCATTTCTCAAAGGAAAAACATCAACCAGTTTCTAAAGACTGTTGACATCTAGTGGAAGCCATAGGAACTGCAACCAGGTGCCTCATAAATCTAGTTTCCCATAGAAAATGAATAGAAATCACAGTGAACTCAATTTCTTTTTTTCCTGGATGGTTTGTCCTCGGGGATTCGCCTACCAAATAAGTTATGTTACACTCACATACATTATTTTAACAGTTTTCAAAAATTTTGAGTGTTTTTTAGCCAAATCTACCAATTATATGCATATCCTTGCATCTGGGCCTGAGTAGCAGGCAGTTTACTTTGGGCACGCTTTTCATCTGGACGTCAAAAAACCATCCCCTAGCCCAAAGAGGAATAGTTCAGGATTTTTGGCAATGAAGCCTTTTATGTACTTCCCTAGAGTTGGGTGAACTGGTGAGTAGAATTTTTACGTCTTTGCGTTCAGTTTGAAGGTAGTTGCCAACTAGCGTTGGCGCAATTGCTAACTTCTCTTTAGCGTTCTGGTAAGTTTCAGTCATTGTACTAACGCTAGCTTGCATTGGCTTGCGAACCTACCTCTAACTTTCTTCATACTGGATGCAGAGACATAAACATTCGATCCATGAGTTCATCAGAATCCAGGGAAGTAGATAAAGGACTTCATGGTCAAAATCCTGAAGTATCCCTTTAACAAAAAACCTCACTATACAGGGGAAATATAGAACCTCACTATACAGGGGAAATATAGAACCTCACTATACAGGGGAAATATAGAACCTCACTATACAGGGGAAATAAAGAATCTCACCATACAGGGGAAATATAGAACATCACTATACAGGGGAAATAAAGAACCTCACTATACAGGGGAAATATAGAACCTCACTATACAGGGGAAATAAAGAACCTCACTATACAGGGGAAATATAGAACCTCACTATACAGGGGAAATATAGAACCTCACTATACAGGGGAAATATAGAACCTCACTATACAGGGGAAATATAGAACCTCACTATACAGGGGAAATATAGAACCTCACTATACAGGGGAAATATAGAACCTCACTATACAGGGGAAATATAGAACCTCACCATACAGGGGAAATAAAGCAAAGCTGACATTAGATCTATGGGAAACATCATCCCACTTGCTCTCTGTAACGTAGGATTCTACATGGACTCTGTAGAGTCTCTGTAACATGGGATACTACATGTATTCCCTCCGTAGAGTCTCTGTAACATGGGATACTACATGGACTCTCTCTGTAGAGTCTCTGTAACATGGGATACTACGTGGACTCTCTCTGTAGAGTCTCTTTAACATGGGATACTACATGTACTCTCTCTGTAGAGTCTCTGTAACATGGGATACTACATGTATTCTCTCTGTAGAGTCTCTGTAACATGGGATACTACATGGACTCTCTCTGTAGAGTCTCTGTAACATGGGTGTCACGCCCTGGCCTTATTATTCTTTGTTTTCTTTATTATTTTAGTTAGGTCAGGGTGTGACATGGGTAATGTTTATGTTTTGTTGGTTTTGGGTGTTTATTTGGTAAAGGGGTTATGGGGTGTAGTAGATGGTTTTGTGTTGAGTGTATATGTCTAGCGTTGTCTATGTTGGTTAGTTATCTAGGAGAGTCTATGGTTACCTGAATGAGTTCCCAATTAGAGACAGCTGATTTCGGTTGTCTCTGATTGGGAGCCTTATTTAGGGTAGCCATAGGCTCTCATTGGTTGTGGGTAATTGTCTATGTAGAACGTTTGTAGCCTGTATGTATGTGCACAACGTTTGTAGCTTCACGGTCGTTTTGTTGTTTTGTTATTTTGTTTAAGTGTTTCGTGTTTATTGTTTGTCATCTTTTAAAATAAAAGAAGATGGCTTATTTTCCAACTGCTGCATTTTGGTCCGTCAATCCGCCACACGATCGTGACAGAATTACCCACCATAGGACCAAGCGGCATGGAAGGCGGCAACAGGACCTACCTACACAGGATCTCTGGAGTTGGGAGGACGAATTGGAAAGAGATGGACCTTGGGATCAACCTGGAGAATATCGCCTCCCTCGTGAAGAGATGGAGGCAGCGAAAGCCGAGAGGAGGCGATATGAGGAGGCAGCACGGAGACAAGGCTGGAAACCCGTGAGTACACCCCAAAAATTTCTTGGGGGGGGCCTTAAAGGGAGTGTGGCGAAGTCAGGTAGGAAACCTGCGCCTACTCCCTGTACTTACCGTGGAGAGCGGGAGTACGGGCAGACACCGTGTTACGCAGTAGAGCGCACGGTGTCTCCTGTACGCGTGCATAGCCCGGTTCGGTACATTTCAGCTCCACGTATCGGCCGGGCTAGACTGAGCGTTGAGCCATATGTCATGAAGCCGGCCCAACGCATCTGGTCACCAGTGCGTCTCCTCGGGCCGGCGTACATGGCACCAGCCTTACGCATGGTGTCCCCGGTTCGCCTACATAGGCCGGTGCGGGTTATTCCACCTCCCCGCACTGGTCAGGCGACGGGGAGCATAGAACCAGGTAAGGTTGGGCAGGCTCGGCGTTCAAGGGAGCCAGTACGCCTGCACGGTCCGGTATTTCCGGCGCCACCTCCCCGCCCCAACCCAGTACCACCAGTGCCTCCTCCACGCACTAGCTATATGGTGCGTGTCTCCAGCCCTTTACCACCAGTGTCTAAACCACGCACCAAGCCTCCTGTGTGTCCCCAGAGTCCTGTGCGTCCTGTTGCTGCTCCCCGCACTAGCCTTGAGATGCGTGTCCCCAGCCCGGTGCCACCAGTCCCGGCACCACGCACCAGGCCTACAGTGCGCCTCAGCCGGCAGGAGTCTGCCGTCTGCACAGCGTTGACTGAACTGCTCGTCTCCCCAGCGCCATCTGAGCCATCCGTCTCCCCAGCGCCATCTGAGCCATCCGTCTCCCCAGCGCCATCTGAGCCATCCGTCTGCAATGAGCCTGCAAAGCCGCCCGTCTGCCATGAGCCTGCAAAGCCGCCCGTCTGCCATGAGCCCACTGAGCCGTCCGCCAGACAGGAGCCGCTAGAGCCGCCAGCCAGACAGGAGCCGCTAGAGCCGTCCGTCAGACAGGATCTGCCAGAGCCGCCAACCAGACAGGATCTGCCAGAGCCGCCAACCAGACAGGATCTGCCAGAGCCGCCAACCAGACAGGAGCAGCCAGATCAGTCAGCCAGCCATGAGCAGCCAGATCCGTCAGCTAGCCATGAGCAGCCAGATCCGTCAGCTAGCCATGAGCAGCCAGATCCGTCAGCTAGCCATGAGCAGCCAGATCCGTCAGCTAGCCATGAGCAGCCAGATCCGTCAGCTAGCCATGAGCAGCCAGATCCGTCAGCTAGCCATGAGCAGCCAGATCCGTCAGCTAGCCATGAGCAGCCAGATCCGTCAGCTAGCCATGAGCAGCCAGATCCGTCAGCTAGCCATGAGCAGCCAGATCCGTCAGCCAGCCATGAGCAGCCAGATCCGTCAGCCAGCCATGAGCAGCCAGATCAGTTAGCCAGCCATGAGCAGCCAGATCAGTTAGCCAGCCATGAGCAGCCAGATCAGTTAGCCAGCCATGAGCAGCCAGATCCGTTAGCCAGCCATGAGCAGCCAGATCTGTCAGCCAGCCATGGGCCGTCCCTCAGTCCGGAGCTGCAGTCCCTCAGTCCGGAGCTGCAGTCCCTCAGTCCGGAGCTGCCATTCCTCAGTCCGGAGCTGCCCCTTACCCTGGAGCTGCCCCTTACCCTGGTGCTGCCCCTTACCCTGGTGCTGCCCCTTACCCTGGTACTGCCCCTTATCCTGGTACTGCCCCTGACCCTGGTACTGCCCCTTACCATGGTACTGGTCCTTAGTCCGGAGCTGTCCCTTAGTCCGGAACTCCCCCTTAATGCAATGGGGTTAATGTGGAGGGGGGTCGTTTGGAGGAAGCCTAGGAGGTGGTTAGGTACTGTGGTGACGTGGGGACTACGACCAGAGCCGGAGCCGCCACCGTGGAGGGGAGCCCACCCAGACCCTCCCCTAGACTGTGTATGGTGCGCCCGGAGTTCGCGCCTCAAGGGGGGGGTTATGTCACGCCCTGGCCTTATTATTCTTTGTTTTCTTTATTATTTTAGTTAGGTCAGGGTGTGACATGGGTAATGTTTATGTTTTGTTGGTTTTGGGTGTTTATTTGGTAAAGGGGTTATGGGGTGTAGTAGATGGTTTTGTGTTGAGTGTATATGTCTAGCGTTGTCTATGTTGGTTAGTTATCTAGGAGAGTCTATGGTTACCTGAATGAGTTCCCAATTAGAGACAGCTGATTTCGGTTGTCTCTGATTGGGAGCCTTATTTAGGGTAGCCATAGGCTCTCATTGGTTGTGGGTAATTGTCTATGTAGAACGTTTGTAGCCTGTATGTATGTGCACAACGTTTGTAGCTTCACGGTCGTTTTGTTGTTTTGTTATTTTGTTTAAGTGTTTCGTGTTTATTGTTTGTCATCTTTTAAAATAAAAGAAGATGGCTTATTTTCCAACTGCTGCATTTTGGTCCGTCAATCCGCCACACGATCGTGACAATGGGATACTACATGTACTCTCTCTGTAGAGTCTCTGTAACATGGGAAACTACATGTACTCTCTCTGTAGAGTCTCTGTAACGTATGATTCTACATGGACTCTGTAGAGTCTCTGTAACATGGGATACTACATGGACACTCTCTGTAGAGTCTCTTTAACATGGGATACTACATGTACTCTCTCTGTAGAGTCTCTGTAACATGGGATACTACATGTACTCTCTCTGTAGAGTCTCTGTAACATGGGATACTACATGTACTCTCTCTGTAGAGTCTCTGTAACATGGGACACTACATGGACTCTCTCTGTAACATGGGATACTACATGCACTCTCTCTGTAGAGTCTCTAATGTACGATGCTACGTGGACTCTCTGTAGAGTCTCTATAATGTAGGATGCTACGTGGACTCTCTGTAGAGTCTCTATAATGTATGATGCTACGTGGACTCTCTCTGTACAGTCTCTATAATGTATGATGCTACGTGGACTCTCCCTGTACAGTCTCTATAATGTATGATGATGCTACGTGGACTCTCCCTGTACAGTCTCTATAATGTATGATGCTACGTGGACTCTCCCTGTACAGTCTCTATAATGTATGATGCTACGTGGACTCTCCCTGTACAGTCTCTATAATGTATGATGCTACGTGAACTCTCCCTGTACAGTCTCTATAATGTATGATGCTACGTGGACTCTCCCTGTACAGTCTCTATAATGCATGATGCTACGTGAACTCTCCCTGTACAGTCTCTATAATGTATGATGCTACGTGGACTCTCCCTGTACAGTCTCTATAATGTATGATGCTACGTGGACTCTCCCTGTACAGTCTCTATGATGTATGATGCTACGTGGACTCTCCCTGTAAAGTCTCTATAACGTATGATGCTACGTGGACTCTCTCTGTTGAGTCTCTTTAATATAGGATGCTACGTGGACTCTCTGTAGAGTCTCTATAATGTAGGATGCTACGTGGACTCTCCCTGTACAGTCTCTATAATGTATGATGCTACGTGGACTCTCCCTGTACAGTCTCTATGATGTATGATGCTACGTGGACTCTCCCTGTACAGTCTCTATGATGTATGATGCTACGTGGACTCTCTGTAGAGTCTCTATAATGTATGATGCTACGTGGACTCTCCCTGTACAGTCTCTATAATGTATGATGCTACGTGGACTCTCTCTGTACAGTCTCTATGATGTATGATGCTACGTGGACTCTCCCTGTAAAGTCTCTATAACGTATGATGCTACGTGGACTCTCTCTGTTGAGTCTCTATAATGTATGATGCTACGTGGACTCTCTGTAGAGTCTCTAATGTACGATGCTACGTGGACTCTCTGTAGAGTCTCTGTAATGTATGATGCTACGTGGACTCTCTGTAGAGTCGTTGTAATGTAGGATGCTACATGGACTCTCTGTAGAGTCGTTGTAATGTAGGATGCTACGTGGACTCTCTGTAGAGTCGTTGTAATGTAGGATGCTACATGGACTCTCTGTAGAGTCTCTATAATGTATGATGCTACGTGGACTCTCTGTAGAGTCATTGTAATGTAGGATGCTACATGGACTCTCTGTAGAGTCTCTGTAAAAGAGGATGCTTCGTGGACTCTCCCTGTACAGTCTCTGTAATGTAGGATGCTACGTGGACTCTCTGTAGAGTCTCTATAATGTAGGATGCTACGTGGACTCTCTGTAGAGTCTCTATAATGTATGATGCTACGTGGACTCTCTGTAGAGTCATTGTAATGTATGATGCTACGTGGACTCTCTGTGTAGTCTCTGTAAAGGAGGATGCTACGTGGACTCTCTGTAGAGTCTCTGTAATGTAGGATGCTACGTGGACTCTCTGTAGAGTCTCTGTAATGTAGGATGCTACGTGGACTCTCTGTAGAGTCTCTATAATGTATGATGCTACGTGGACTCTCTGTAGAGTCTCTGTAATGTAGGATGCTACGTGGACTCTCTGTAGAGTCTCTATAATGTATGATGCTACGTGGACTCTCCCTGTACAGTCTCTATAATGTATGATGCTACGTGGACTCTCCCTGTACAGTCTCTGTAAAGGAGGATGCTACGTGGACTCTCTGTAGAGTCTCTGTAATGTAGGATGCTACGTGGACTCTCTGTAGAGTCTCTGTAATGTATGATGCTACGTGGACTCTCTGTAGAGTCTCTATAATGTAGGATGCTACGTGGACTCTCTGTAGAGTCGTTGTAATGTAGGATGCAACTTGGACTCTCTGTAGAGTCTCTATAATGTATGATGCTACGTGGACTCTCTCTGTGTAGTCTCTGTAAAGGAGGATGCTACGTGGACTCTCTGTAGAGTCTCTGTAATGTATGATGCTACGTGGACTCTCTGTAGAGTCATTGTAATGTATGATGCTACGTGGACTCTCTGTAGAGTCTCTGTAAAAGAGGATGCTTCGTGGACTCTCCCTGTACAGTCTCTGTAATGTAGGATGCTACGTGGACTCTCTGTAGAGTCTCTATAATGTAGGATGCTACGTGGACTCTCTGTAGAGTCTCTATAATGTATGATGCTACGTGGACTCTCTGTAGAGTCATTGTAATGTATGATGCTACATGGACTCTCTGTGTAGTCTCTGTAAAGGAGGATGCTACGTGGACTCTCTGTAGAGTCTCTGTAATGTAGGATGCTACGTGGACTCTCTGTAGAGTCATTGTAATGTATGATGCTACATGGACTATCTGTGTAGTCTCTGTAAAGGAGGATGCTACGTGGACTCTCTGTAGAGTCTCTGTAATGTAGGATGCTACGTGGACTCTCTGTAGAGTCTCTGTAATGTAGGATGCTACGTGGACTCTCTGTAGAGTCTCTATAATGTATGATGCTACGTGGACTCTCTGTAGAGTCTCTGTAATGTAGGATGCTACGTGGACTCTCTGTAGAGTCATTGTAATGTATGATGCTACGTGGACTCTCTGTAGAGTCATTGTAATGTATGATGCTACGTGGACTCTCTGTAGAGTCGTTGTAATGTAGGATGCTACGTGGACTCTCTGTAGAGTCGTTGTAATGTAGGATGCTACGTGGACTCTCTGTAGAGTCGTTGTAATGTAGGATGCTACGTGGACTCTCTGTAGAGTCGTTGCAATGTAGGATGCAACATGGACTCTCTGTAGAGTCTCTATAATGTATGATGCTACGTGGACTCTCTCTGTGTAGTCTCTGTAAAGGAGGATGCTACGTGGACTCTCTGTAGAGTCTCTGTAATGTAGGATGCTACGTGGACTCTCTGTAGAGTCTCTGTAATGTAGGATGCTACGTGGACTCTCTGTAGAGTCTCTATAATGTATGATGCTACGTGGACTCTCTGTAGAGTCTCTGTAATGTAGGATGCTACGTGGACTCTCTGTAGAGTCGTTGTAATGTAGGATGCTACGTGGACTCTCTGTAGAGTCGTTGTAATGTAGGATGCTACGTGGACTCTCTGTAGAGTCGTTGTAATGTAGGATGCAACATGGACTCTCTGTAGAGTCTCTATAATGTATGATGCTACGTGGACTCTCTCTGTGTAGTCTCTGTAAAGGAGGATGCTACGTGGACTCTCTGTAGAGTCATTGTAATGTATGATGCTACGTGGACTCTCTGTAGAGTCTCTGTAATGTAGGATGCTACGTGGACTCTGTAGAGTCATTGTAATGTAGGATGCTACGTGGACTCTGTAGAGTCTCTGTAATGTAGGATGCTACGTGGACTCTGTAGAGTCTCTGTAATGTAGGATGCTACGTGGACTCTGTAGAGTCATTGTAATGTAGGATGCTACGTGGACTCTGTAGAGTCTCTGTAATGTATGATGCTACGTGGACTCTCTGTAGAGTCTCTGTAATGTAGGATGCTACGTGGACTCTGTAGAGTCTCTGTAATGTAGGATGCTACGTGGACTCTGTAGAGTCTCTGTAATGTAGGATGCTACGTGGACTCTGTAGAGTCTCTGTAATGTAGGATGCTACGTGGACTCTCTGTAGAGTCTCTGTAATGTAGGATGCTACGTGGACTCTGTAGAGTCATTGTAATGTATGATGCTACGTGGACTCTCTGTAGAGTCTCTGTAATGTAGGATGCTACGTGGACTCTGTAGAGTCATTGTAATGTATGATGCTACGTGGACTCTCTGTAGAGTCTCTGTAATGTATGATGCTACGTGGACTCTGTAGAGTCTCTGTAATGTAGGATGCTACGTGGACTCTGTAGAGTCTCTGTAATGTATGATGCTACGTGGACTCTGTAGAGTCTCTGTAATGTAGGATGCTACGTGGACTCTCTGTAGAGTCTCTGTAATGTATGATGCTACGTGGACTCTCTGTAGAGTCTCTGTAATGTATGATGCTACGTGGACTCTCTGTAGAGTCTCTGTAATGTAGGATGCTACGTGGACTCTGTAGAGTCTCTGTAATGTAGGATGCTACGTGGACTCTCTGTAGAGTCTCTGTAATGTAGGATGCTACGTGGACTCTCTGTAGAGTCATTGTAATGTATGATGCTACGTGGACTCTCTGTAGAGTCTCTGTAATGTAGGATGCTACGTGGACTCTCTGTAGAGTCTCTATAATGTATGATGCTACGTGGACTCTGTAGAGTCTCTGTAATGTAGGATGCTACGTGGACTCTCTGTAGAGTCTCTATAATGTATGATGCTACGTGGACTCTCTGTAGAGTCATTGTAATGTATGATGCTACGTGGACTCTCTGTAGAGTCTCTGTAATGTAGGATGCTACGTGGACTCTCTGTAGAGTCTCTATAATGTATGATGCTACGTGGACTCTGTAGAGTCTCTGTAATGTAGGATGCTACGTGGACTCTCTGTAGAGTCTCTGTAATGTAGGATGCTACGTGGACTCTGTAGAGTCTCTGTAATGTATGATGCTACGTGGACTCTCTGTAGAGTCTCTGTAATGTAGGATGCTACGTGGACTCTGTAGAGTCTCTGTAATGTATGATGCTACGTGGACTCTCTGTAGAGTCTCTATAATGTATGATGCTACGTGGACTCTCTGTAGAGTCTCTATAATGTATGATGCTACGTGGACTCTCTGTAGAGTCTCTATAATGTATGATGCTACGTGGACTCTCTGTAGAGTCTCTATAATGTATGATGCTACGTGGACTCTCTGTAGAGTCTCTATAATGTATGATGCTACGTGGACTCTCTGTAGAGTCTCTATAATGTATGATGCTACGTGGACTCTCTGTAGAGTCTCTATAATGTATGATGCTACGTGGACTCTGTAGAGTCTCTGTAATGTAGGATGCTACGTGGACTCTCTGTAGAGTCTCTATAATGTATGATGCTACGTGGACTCTCTGTAGAGTCTCTGTAATGTATGATGCTACGTGGACTCTCTGTAGAGTCTCTATAATGTATGATGCTACGTGGACTCTCTGTAGAGTCTCTATAATGTATGATGCTACGTGGACTCTCTGTAGAGTCTCTATAATGTATGATGCTACGTGGACTCTGTAGAGTCTCTGTAATGTAGGATGCTACGTGGACTCTCTGTAGAGTCTCTATAATGTATGATGCTACGTGGACTCTCTGTAGAGTCTCTGTAATGTAGGATGCTACGTGGACTCTGTAGAGTCTCTGTAATGTATGATGCTACGTGGACTCTCTGTAGAGTCTCTGTAATGTAGGATGCTACGTGGACTCTGTAGAGTCTCTGTAATGTATGATGCTACGTGGACTCTCTGTAGAGTCTCTATAATGTATGATGCTACGTGGACTCTCTGTAGAGTCTCTATAATGTATGATGCTACGTGGACTCTCTGTAGAGTCTCTATAATGTATGATGCTACGTGGACTCTCTGTAGAGTCTCTATAATGTATGATGCTACGTGGACTCTCTGTAGAGTCTCTATAATGTATGATGCTACGTGGACTCTCTGTAGAGTCTCTATAATGTAGGATGCTACGTGGACTCTCTGTAGAGTCTCTATAATGTATGATGCTACGTGGACTCTCTGTAGAGTCTCTATAATGTATGATGCTACGTGGACTCTCTGTAGAGTCTCTATAATGTATGATGCTACGTGGACTCTCTGTAGAGTCTCTATAATGTATGATGCTACGTGGACTCTCTGTAGAGTCTCTATAATGTATGATGCTACGTGGACTCTCTGTAGAGTCTCTATAATGTATGATGCTACGTGGACTCTCTGTAGAGTCTCTATAATGTATGATGCTACGTGGACTCTCTGTAGAGTCTCTATAATGTAGGATACTACATGGACACACACAGTGTTCTCTTCAAAGCTGAAAGGTCAAACACATCTTAGCAGGGGAGTGTTCGATCTGACCTTTTATAAATGATGTTCAACACTAACAGTTCAACCTTTAAAGATGTGTAGCCTTTGGGGAAGAGAAGTATGTACACTGTTGAATTCGTGTAGAAGTTTGACCGTTTGACTTCTGTCACTCAGTCATAGATTGTTCAACAAAGCTTGTAGATACCGACATCACTCTAAGAAAAGGAAGCATTTTTTTTCCTAAACAAATGTTGAATGGGGAAAAAACACAAAGTAAATAATACGAAGGAAATATAGTGTACAGTAATCAAATGAAGTTTAAAAGCCTCCTCTGATTATTACTGGCTATTACTACAGTTCATCCTTCTATTTTTCCTACTTTCATTTCCTGTTACTAATCCAGATTTGAAAAAACGAAATATTTGTTCTCAGGCTGCAGACAGCGTGGCGGTCTAAGACTCCTGGCATGCCTCCCAAATGCTACCCAATTCCATGCATAATACACCCTAATATGGAACGGACTGCCATTTAGGATGCTTGCCTGATTCCCTGTACTGAGGGAGAGCGATCAATGATAATCACCAAGACTCCCACTGAGGGAGGGAGTAATGGGGATTTAAACAGCTGAGACAGAATGACATACTGGTCTTTGGGGACTCCAATACACAGCGAGATCACACGAGACAAAGTTCAGTATTTGACATTTGTCCAGGTCCAAAGGACTTCAGGAGATGTCTTCAATATCATCCACTAGGGGCAACGTAAGCACCTACTACCGTCTAGTAGGGAGAAGTCTTCAATACCGTCCACTAGGGGCAACGTAAGCACCTATTACCGTCTAGTAGGGAGATGCCTTCAATACCGTCCACTAGGGGCAACGTGAGCACCTATTACCGTCTAGTAGGGAGATGCCTTCAATACTGTCCACTAGGGGCAACGTGAGCACCTATTACCGTCTAGTAGGGAGATGCCTTCAATACCGTCCACTAGGGGCAACGTAGAGCACCTATTACCGTCTAGTAGGGAGATGCCTTCAATACTGTCCACTAGGGGCAACGTAGAGCACCTATTACCGTCTAGTAGGGAGATGTCTTCAATACCGTCCACTAGGGGCACTGTTGAGCACCTTTTACGGTTTAGTAGGGAGATGCCTTTAATACCGTCCACTAGGGGCAACGTAGAGCACCTATTGTTTTTAACTAGAG
>NC_074674.1:43518205-43645705 GCF_029448725.1 Salvelinus fontinalis | reverse complement strand
ACCCCAGGCTTAGTACCCTCTCTAATAATGAAACAGGTACAGGTTCTCACCCCAGGCTTAGTACCCTCTCTAATAATGAAACAGATACAGGTTCTCACCCCAGGCTTAGATCCCTCTCTAATAATGAAACAGGTACAGGTTCTCACCCCAGGCTTAGTACCCTCTCTAATAATGAAACAGGTACAGGTTCTCATAGCAGGCCCAGTTCCCTCTCTAATAATGAAACAGGTACAGGTTCTCACCCCATGCTCAGATCCCTCTAATAATGAAACAGGTACAGGTTCTCACCCCAGGCTTAGTACCCTCTCTAATAATGAAACAGGTACAGGTTCTCATAGCAGGCTCAGTTCCCTCTCTAATAATGAAACAGGTACAGGTTCTCACCCCATGCTCAGATCCCTCTAATAATGAAACAGGTACAGGTTCTCACCCCAGGCTTAGTACTCTCTCTAATAATGAAACAGGTACAGGTTCTCACCCCAGGCTTAGTACCCTCTCTAATAATGAAACAGGTACAGGTTCTCACCCCATGCTCAGATCCCTCTAATAATGAAACAGGTACAGGTTCTCACCCCAGGCTTAGTACCCTCTCTAATAATGAAACAGGTACAGGTTCCCACCCCAGGCTCAGTTCCCTCTCTAATAATGAAACAGGTACAGGTTCTCACCCCAGGCTCAGTTCCCTCTCTAATAATGAAACAGGTACAGGTTCTCACCCCAGGCTTAGTACCCTCTCTAATAATGAAACAGGTACAGGTTCTCACCCCAGGCTTAGTACCCTCTCTAATAATGAAACAGGTACAGGTTCTCACCCCAGGCTTAGTACCCTCTCTAATAATGAAACAGATACAGGTTCTCACCCCAGGCTTAGTACCCTCTCTAATAATGAAACAGGTACAGGTTCTCACCCCAGGCTTAGTACCCTCTCTAATAATGAAACAGGTACAGGTTCTCACCCCAGGCTTAGTACCCTCTCTAATAATGAAACAGGTACAGGTTCTCACCCCAGGCTTAGTACCCTCTCTAATAATGAAACAGATACAGGTTCTCACCCCAGGCTTAGTACCCTCTCTAATAATGAAACAGGTACAGGTTCTCACCCCAGGCTTAGTACCCTCTCTAATAATGAAACAGGTACAGGTTCTCATAGCAGGCTCAGTTCCCTCTCTAATAATGAAACAGGTACAGGTTCTCACCCCATGCTCAGATCCCTCTAATAATGAAACAGGTACAGGTTCTCACCCCAGGCTTAGTACCCTCTCTAATAATGAAACAGGTACAGGTTCTCATAGCAGGCTCAGTTCCCTCTCTAATAATGAAACAGGTACAGGTTCTCACCCCATGCTCAGATCCCTCTAATAATGAAACAGGTACAGGTTCTCACCCCAGGCTTAGTACTCTCTCTAATAATGAAACAGGTACAGGTTCTCACCCCAGGCTTAGTACCCTCTCTAATAATGAAACAGGTACAGGTTCTCACCCCATGCTCAGATCCCTCTAATAATGAAACAGGTACAGGTTCTCACCCCAGGCTTAGTACCCTCTCTAATAATGAAACAGGTACAGGTTCTCACCCCAGGCTTAGTACCCTCTCTAATAATGAAACAGGTACAGGTTCTAACCCCATGCTCAGATCCCTCTAATAATGAAACAGGTACAGGTTCTCACCCCAGGCTTAGAACCCTCTCTAATAATGAAACAGGTACAGGTTCTCACCCCATGCTCAGTTCCCTCTCTAATAATGAAACAGGTGCAGGTTCTCACCCAATGCTCAGATCCCTCTCTAATAATGAAACAGGTACAGGTTCTCACCCCAGGCTCAGTTCCCTCTCTAATAATGAAACAGGTACAGGTTCTCACCCCAGGCTCAGTTCCCTCTCTAATAATGAAACAGGTACAGGTTCTCACCCCATGCTCAGTTCCCTCTCTAATAATGAAACAGGTGCAGGTTCTCACCCAATGCTCAGATCCCTCTCTAATAATGAAACAGGTACAGGTTCTCACCCCAGGCTTAGATCCCTCTCTAATAATGAAACAGGTACAGGTTCTCACCCCAGGCTTAGTACCCTCTCTAATAATGAAACAGGTACAGGTTCTCATAGCAGGCCCAGTTCCCTCTCTAATAATGAAACAGGTACAGGTTCTCACCCCATGCTCAGATCCCTCTAATAATGAAACAGGTACAGGTTCTCACCCCAGGCTTAGTACCCTCTCTAATAATGAAACAGGTACAGGTTCTCATAGCAGGCTCAGTTCCCTCTCTAATAATGAAACAGGTACAGGTTCTCACCCCATGCTCAGATCCCTCTAATAATGAAACAGGTACAGGTTCTCACCCCAGGCTTAGTACTCTCTCTAATAATGAAACAGGTACAGGTTCTCACCCCAGGCTTAGTACCCTCTCTAATAATGAAACAGGTACAGGTTCTCACCCCATGCTCAGATCCCTCTAATAATGAAACAGGTACAGGTTCTCACCCCAGGCTTAGTACCCTCTCTAATAATGAAACAGGTACAGGTTCCCACCCCAGGCTCAGTTCCCTCTCTAATAATGAAACAGGTACAGGTTCTCACCCCAGGCTCAGTTCCCTCTCTAATAATGAAACAGGTACAGGTTCTCACCCCAGGCTTAGTACCCTCTCTAATAATGAAACAGGTACAGGTTCTCACCCCAGGCTTAGTACCCTCTCTAATAATGAAACAGGTACAGGTTCTCACCCCAGGCTTAGTACCCTCTCTAATAATGAAACAGATACAGGTTCTCACCCCAGGCTTAGTACCCTCTCTAATAATGAAACAGGTACAGGTTCTCACCCCAGGCTTAGTACCCTCTCTAATAATGAAACAGGTACAGGTTCTCACCCCAGGCTTAGTACCCTCTCTAATAATGAAACAGGTACAGGTTCTCACCCCAGGCTTAGTACCCTCTCTAATAATGAAACAGATACAGGTTCTCACCCCAGGCTTAGTACCCTCTCTAATAATGAAACAGGTACAGGTTCTCACCCCAGGCTTAGTACCCTCTCTAATAATGAAACAGGTACAGGTTCTCATAGCAGGCTCAGTTCCCTCTCTAATAATGAAACAGGTACAGGTTCTCACCCCATGCTCAGATCCCTCTAATAATGAAACAGGTACAGGTTCTCACCCCAGGCTTAGTACCCTCTCTAATAATGAAACAGGTACAGGTTCTCATAGCAGGCTCAGTTCCCTCTCTAATAATGAAACAGGTACAGGTTCTCACCCCATGCTCAGATCCCTCTAATAATGAAACAGGTACAGGTTCTCACCCCAGGCTTAGTACTCTCTCTAATAATGAAACAGGTACAGGTTCTCACCCCAGGCTTAGTACCCTCTCTAATAATGAAACAGGTACAGGTTCTCACCCCATGCTCAGATCCCTCTAATAATGAAACAGGTACAGGTTCTCACCCCAGGCTTAGTACCCTCTCTAATAATGAAACAGGTACAGGTTCTCACCCCAGGCTCAGTTCCATCTCTAATAATGAAACAGGTACAGGTTCTCACCCCAGGCTCAGTTCCCTCTCTAATAATGAAACAGGTACAGGTTCTCACCCCAGGCTTAGTACCCTCTCTAATAATGAAACAGGTACAGGTTCTCACCCCAGGCTTAGTACCCTCTCTAATAATGAAACAGGTACAGGTTCTCACCCCAGGCTTAGTACCCTCTCTAATAATGAAACAGATACAGGTTCTCACCCCAGGCTTAGTACCCTCTCTAATAATGAAACAGGTACAGGTTCTCACCCCAGGCTTAGTACCCTCTCTAATAATGAAACAGGTACAGGTTCTCACCCCAGGCTTAGTACCCTCTCTAATAATGAAACAGGTACAGGTTCTCACCCCAGGCTTAGTACCCTCTCTAATAATGAAACAGATACAGGTTCTCACCCCAGGCTTAGATCCCTCTCTAATAATGAAACAGGTACAGGTTCTCACCCCAGGCTTAGTACCCTCTCTAATAATGAAACAGGTACAGGTTCTCATAGCAGGCCCAGTTCCCTCTCTAATAATGAAACAGGTACAGGTTCTCACCCCATGCTCAGATCCCTCTAATAATGAAACAGGTACAGGTTCTCACCCCAGGCTTAGTACCCTCTCTAATAATGAAACAGGTACAGGTTCTCATAGCAGGCTCAGTTCCCTCTCTAATAATGAAACAGGTACAGGTTCTCACCCCATGCTCAGATCCCTCTAATAATGAAACAGGTACAGGTTCTCACCCCAGGCTTAGTACTCTCTCTAATAATGAAACAGGTACAGGTTCTCACCCCAGGCTTAGTACCCTCTCTAATAATGAAACAGGTACAGGTTCTCACCCCATGCTCAGATCCCTCTAATAATGAAACAGGTACAGGTTCTCACCCCAGGCTTAGTACCCTCTCTAATAATGAAACAGGTACAGGTTCCCACCCCAGGCTCAGTTCCCTCTCTAATAATGAAACAGGTACAGGTTCTCACCCCAGGCTCAGTTCCCTCTCTAATAATGAAACAGGTACAGGTTCTCACCCCAGGCTTAGTACCCTCTCTAATAATGAAACAGGTACAGGTTCTCACCCCAGGCTTAGTACCCTCTCTAATAATGAAACAGGTACAGGTTCTCACCCCAGGCTTAGTACCCTCTCTAATAATGAAACAGATACAGGTTCTCACCCCAGGCTTAGTACCCTCTCTAATAATGAAACAGGTACAGGTTCTCACCCCAGGCTTAGTACCCTCTCTAATAATGAAACAGGTACAGGTTCTCACCCCAGGCTTAGTACCCTCTCTAATAATGAAACAGGTACAGGTTCTCACCCCAGGCTTAGTACCCTCTCTAATAATGAAACAGATACAGGTTCTCACCCCAGGCTTAGTACCCTCTCTAATAATGAAACAGGTACAGGTTCTCACCCCAGGCTTAGTACCCTCTCTAATAATGAAACAGGTACAGGTTCTCATAGCAGGCTCAGTTCCCTCTCTAATAATGAAACAGGTACAGGTTCTCACCCCATGCTCAGATCCCTCTAATAATGAAACAGGTACAGGTTCTCACCCCAGGCTTAGTACCCTCTCTAATAATGAAACAGGTACAGGTTCTCATAGCAGGCTCAGTTCCCTCTCTAATAATGAAACAGGTACAGGTTCTCACCCCATGCTCAGATCCCTCTAATAATGAAACAGGTACAGGTTCTCACCCCAGGCTTAGTACTCTCTCTAATAATGAAACAGGTACAGGTTCTCACCCCAGGCTTAGTACCCTCTCTAATAATGAAACAGGTACAGGTTCTCACCCCATGCTCAGATCCCTCTAATAATGAAACAGGTACAGGTTCTCACCCCAGGCTTAGTACCCTCTCTAATAATGAAACAGGTACAGGTTCTCACCCCAGGCTTAGTACCCTCTCTAATAATGAAACAGGTACAGGTTCTAACCCCATGCTCAGATCCCTCTAATAATGAAACAGGTACAGGTTCTCACCCCAGGCTTAGAACCCTCTCTAATAATGAAACAGGTACAGGTTCTCACCCCATGCTCAGTTCCCTCTCTAATAATGAAACAGGTGCAGGTTCTCACCCAATGCTCAGATCCCTCTCTAATAATGAAACAGGTACAGGTTCTCACCCCAGGCTCAGTTCCCTCTCTAATAATGAAACAGGTACAGGTTCTCACCCCAGGCTCAGTTCCCTCTCTAATAATGAAACAGGTACAGGTTCTCACCCCATGCTCAGTTCCCTCTCTAATAATGAAACAGGTGCAGGTTCTCACCCAATGCTCAGATCCCTCTCTAATAATGAAACAGGTACAGGTTCTCACCCCAGGCTTAGATCCCTCTCTAATAATGAAACAGGTACAGGTTCTCACCCCAGGCTTAGTACCCTCTCTAATAATGAAACAGGTACAGGTTCTCATAGCAGGCCCAGTTCCCTCTCTAATAATGAAACAGGTACAGGTTCTCACCCCATGCTCAGATCCCTCTAATAATGAAACAGGTACAGGTTCTCACCCCAGGCTTAGTACCCTCTCTAATAATGAAACAGGTACAGGTTCTCATAGCAGGCTCAGTTCCCTCTCTAATAATGAAACAGGTACAGGTTCTCACCCCATGCTCAGATCCCTCTAATAATGAAACAGGTACAGGTTCTCACCCCAGGCTTAGTACTCTCTCTAATAATGAAACAGGTACAGGTTCTCACCCCAGGCTTAGTACCCTCTCTAATAATGAAACAGGTACAGGTTCTCACCCCATGCTCAGATCCCTCTAATAATGAAACAGGTACAGGTTCTCACCCCAGGCTTAGTACCCTCTCTAATAATGAAACAGGTACAGGTTCCCACCCCAGGCTCAGTTCCCTCTCTAATAATGAAACAGGTACAGGTTCTCACCCCAGGCTCAGTTCCCTCTCTAATAATGAAACAGGTACAGGTTCTCACCCCAGGCTTAGTACCCTCTCTAATAATGAAACAGGTACAGGTTCTCACCCCAGGCTTAGTACCCTCTCTAATAATGAAACAGGTACAGGTTCTCACCCCAGGCTTAGTACCCTCTCTAATAATGAAACAGATACAGGTTCTCACCCCAGGCTTAGTACCCTCTCTAATAATGAAACAGGTACAGGTTCTCACCCCAGGCTTAGTACCCTCTCTAATAATGAAACAGGTACAGGTTCTCACCCCAGGCTTAGTACCCTCTCTAATAATGAAACAGGTACAGGTTCTCACCCCAGGCTTAGTACCCTCTCTAATAATGAAACAGATACAGGTTCTCACCCCAGGCTTAGTACCCTCTCTAATAATGAAACAGGTACAGGTTCTCACCCCAGGCTTAGTACCCTCTCTAATAATGAAACAGGTACAGGTTCTCATAGCAGGCTCAGTTCCCTCTCTAATAATGAAACAGGTACAGGTTCTCACCCCATGCTCAGATCCCTCTAATAATGAAACAGGTACAGGTTCTCACCCCAGGCTTAGTACCCTCTCTAATAATGAAACAGGTACAGGTTCTCATAGCAGGCTCAGTTCCCTCTCTAATAATGAAACAGGTACAGGTTCTCACCCCATGCTCAGATCCCTCTAATAATGAAACAGGTACAGGTTCTCACCCCAGGCTTAGTACTCTCTCTAATAATGAAACAGGTACAGGTTCTCACCCCAGGCTTAGTACCCTCTCTAATAATGAAACAGGTACAGGTTCTCACCCCATGCTCAGATCCCTCTAATAATGAAACAGGTACAGGTTCTCACCCCAGGCTTAGTACCCTCTCTAATAATGAAACAGGTACAGGTTCTCACCCCAGGCTCAGTTCCCTCTCTAATAATGAAACAGGTACAGGTTCTCACCCCAGGCTCAGTTCCCTCTCTAATAATGAAACAGGTACAGGTTCTCACCCCAGGCTTAGTACCCTCTCTAATAATGAAACAGGTACAGGTTCTCACCCCAGGCTTAGTACCCTCTCTAATAATGAAACAGGTACAGGTTCTCACCCCAGGCTTAGTACCCTCTCTAATAATGAAACAGATACAGGTTCTCACCCCAGGCTTAGTACCCTCTCTAATAATGAAACAGGTACAGGTTCTCACCCCAGGCTTAGTACCCTCTCTAATAATGAAACAGGTACAGGTTCTCACCCCAGGCTTAGTACCCTCTCTAATAATGAAACAGGTACAGGTTCTCACCCCAGGCTTAGTACCCTCTCTAATAATGAAACAGATACAGGTTCTCACCCCAGGCTTAGTACCCTCTCTAATAATGAAACAGGTACAGGTTCTCACCCCAGGCTTAGTACCCTCTCTAATAATGAAACAGGTACAGGTTCTCATAGCAGGCTCAGTTCCCTCTCTAATAATGAAACAGGTACAGGTTCTCACCCCATGCTCAGATCCCTCTAATAATGAAACAGGTACAGGTTCTCACCCCAGGCTTAGTACCCTCTCTAATAATGAAACAGGTACAGGTTCTCATAGCAGGCTCAGTTCCCTCTCTAATAATGAAACAGGTACAGGTTCTCACCCCATGCTCAGATCCCTCTAATAATGAAACAGGTACAGGTTCTCACCCCAGGCTTAGTACTCTCTCTAATAATGAAACAGGTACAGGTTCTCACCCCAGGCTTAGTACCCTCTCTAATAATGAAACAGGTACAGGTTCTCACCCCATGCTCAGATCCCTCTAATAATGAAACAGGTACAGGTTCTCACCCCAGGCTTAGTACCCTCTCTAATAATGAAACAGGTACAGGTTCTCACCCCAGGCTTAGTACCCTCTCTAATAATGAAACAGGTACAGGTTCTCATAGCAGGCTCAGTTCCCTCTCTAATGATGAAACAGGTACAGGTTCTCACCCCATGCTCAGATCCCTCTAATAATGAAACAGGTACAGGTTCTCACCCCAGGCTTAGTACCCTCTCTAATAATGAAACAGGTACAGGTTCTCATAGCAGGCTCAGTTCCCTCTCTAATAATGAAACAGGTACAGGTTCTCACCCCATGCTCAGATCCCTCTAATAATGAAACAGGTACAGGTTCTCACCCCAGGCTTAGTACTCTCTCTAATAATGAAACAGGTACAGGTTCTCACCCCAGGCTTAGTACCCTCTCTAATAATGAAACAGGTACAGGTTCTCACCCCATGCTCAGATCCCTCTAATAATGAAACAGGTACAGGTTCTCACCCCAGGCTTAGTACCCTCTCTAATAATGAAACAGGTACAGGTTCTCACCCCAGGCTTAGTACCCTCTCTAATAATGAAACAGGTACAGGTTCTAACCCCATGCTCAGATCCCTCTAATAATGAAACAGGTACAGGTTCTCACCCCAGGCTTAGTACCCTCTCTAATAATGAAACAGGTACAGGTTCTCACCCCATGCTCAGTTCCCTCTCTAATAATGAAACAGGTGCAGGTTCTCACCCAATGCTCAGATCCCTCTCTAATAATGAAACAGGTACATGTTCTCACCCCAGGCTCAGTTCCCTCTCTAATAATGAAACAGGTACAGGTTCTCACCCCAGGCTCAGTTCCCTCTCTAATAATGAAACAGGTACAGGTTCTCACCCCATGCTCAGTTCCCTCTCTAATAATGAAACAGGTACAGGTTCTCAACGCAGGCTCAGTTCCCTCTCTAATAATGAAACAGGTACAGGTTCTCACCCCAGGCTCAGTTCCCTCTCTAATAATGAAACAGGTACAGGTTCTCATAGCAGGCTCAGTTCCCTCTCTAATAATGAAACAGGTACAGGTTCTCACCCCATGCTCAGTTCCCTCTCTAGTAATGAAACAGGTATAGGTTCTCACCCCAGGCTCAGTTCCCTCTCTAATAATGAAACAGGTGCAGGTTCTCACCCAATGCTCAGATCCCTCTCTAATAATGAAACAGGTACAGGTTCTCACCCCAGGCTCAGTTCCCTCTCTAATAATGAAACAGGTACAGGTTCTCACCCCAGGCTCAGTTCCCTCTCTAATAATGAAACAGGTACAGGTTTTCACCCCAGGCTGAGTTCCCTCTCTAATAATGAAACAGGTACAGGTTCTCACCCCAGGCTCAGTTCCCTCTCTAATAATGAAACAGGTACAGGTTCTCTCCCCATGCTCAGTTCCCTCTCTAATAATGAAACAGGTACAGGTTCTCACCCCAGGCTCAGTTCCCTCTCTAATAATGAAACAGGTACAGGTTCTTACCCCAGGCTCAGTTCCCTCTCTAATAATGAAACAGATACAGGTTCTCACCGCAGGCTCGGGTCCCTCTCTAATAATGAAACAGGTACAGGTTCTCACCGCAGGCTCAGTCCCTTGTCTTATACTGAAACAGCTTAGTAGTCTCTCTCCATATGCAATGCCTTCGGAAAGTTTTCAGACCCCTTGACTTTTTCCACATTTTGTTACGTAACAGCCTTATTCTAAAAGATATTAAATCGTTTTTTCCCCTTCATCAATCTACACACAATAGCCCATAATGTAAAAGCAAAATTTTTTTTTAGAAAATTCATCAAATTTGTATTAAAAAAACTACTGATATATCACATTTACATAAGTATTAAGACCCTTCACTCAGTATTTTGTTGTAGCACCCTTTGCTGCGATTACAGCCTTGAGTCTTCTTGTGTATTTTGCTACAAGCTTGGCACACCTGTTTTGGGGGAGTTTCTCCCATTCTTCTCTGCCGATCCTCTCAAGCTCTGTAAGCTATTTTCAGGTCTCTCCAGAGATGTTCGATTGGGTTCAAGTCCAGGCTCTGATTGGGCCCCTCAAGGACATTCAGAGACTTGTCCTGGAGTCACTCCTGCATTGTCTTGGCTGTGTGCTTAGTGTCGTAGTCCTGTAGGAAGGTGAACCTTCACCCCAGTCTGAGGTCCTGAGAGCTCTGGAGCAGGTTTTCATCAACGATCTCTCAGTACTTGGCTCCGTTCATCTTTTCCTCGATCCTGACTAGTCTCCCAGTCCCTGCCGCTCAGAAACATCCCCACAGCATGATGCTGCCACCACCATGCTTCACCATAGAGATGGTGCCAGGTTTCCTCCAGACGTGACGCTTGGCATTCAGGCCAAATAGTTCAATCTTAGTTTCATCAGACCAGAGAATCTGGTTTCTCATGGTCTGAGAGGATGAGAGTAGGTGCCTTTTGGCAAACTCCAAGCGGGCTGCCATGTGCCTTTTACTGAGGAGTGGCTTCTGTCTGCCACTCTACCATAAATGCCTAATTGGTGGAGTCTTGCAGAGATGGTTGTCTTTCTGGAAGGTTCTCCTATCTCAACAGATGAACTCTAGAGCTCTGTCTGACCAAGGCACTTCTCCCCCGATTGCTCTGTTTGGAAATGATAGGGGAGGTTCCCTAGTGGGCTAAGCCGTTATGACAGCTTAATGGACAAAAGGAAGTGGTTGTGGACTGAGAAGGGCAGGAATTACAAAAAATGAGTCACTACACAGTTGATAATTATATTAATGGAAAGCTAATCCTTTGCACATGGACGCTCACTTATTCGGGAATAATTGCAATCAATATATATTTACGATCAGTGAGTCGTCGTGATCTCTGTTGGAATCGTCCATCTTTCTGTTGGAAAGTTCATCCAAGCGTCTCTCTGCTTCCCTGGAGTCTTATGTGGTTAGAATGGATACTTCCGAGTACCATTCAGAAGTGTTCTTATAGATAGATGTTTCGGCGGTTGTCGGTCTCCACATTCCAGGTTCACATAATTTCTAGTTGCAGACTAGTAGTTAGTATCAAAGATTTGCTATTATTCTGTCGGGATCAATAGTCTCAGAGTTTAACCATTTTCCGTCACGTAGCCAATGCTCCACGTGGTATGGTTAGGAATTTAACAACATTTACAACCTTAGATTATACTGAGGTTTTTGAGGTCTCTACTCAACCTTCGCCCCCTCAGCTGACCGAGGTACGCATGGTCTCTACTCAACCTTCGCCCCCTCAGCTGACCGAGGTACGCATGGTCTCTACTCAACCTTCGCCCCCTCAGCTGACCGAGGTATGCATGGTCTCTACTCAACCTTCGCCCCCTCAGCTGACCGAGGTATGCATGGTCTCTACTCAACCTTCGCCCCCTCAGCTGACCGAGGTACGCATGATCTCTACTCAACCTTCGCCCCCTCAGCTGACCGAGGTATGCATGGTCTCTACTCAACCTTCGCCCCCTCAGCTGTCCGAGGTATGCATGGTCTCTACTCAACCTTTGCCCCCTCAGCTGACCGAGGTACGCATGGTCTCTACTCAACCTTCGCCCCCTCAGCTGCCCGAGGTATGCATGGTCTCTACTCAACCTTCGCCCCCTCAGCTGACCGAGGTATGCATGGTCTCTACTCAACCTTCGCCCCCTCAGCTGCCCGAGGTATGCATGGTCTCTACTCAACCTTCGCCCCCTCAGCTGACCGAGGTACGCATGTTCTGAAGAGGAATTCTCCAGGTGGGGTTTTTATTCGGAACAGTAGAAAAGGCCTGTCCCATGACGCCAGATCATGTCTGTGTTCATGGAGGCAGACCAATGACTTAGTTAAACTTTAACTTCTTATGGCTGCAGCCCGACGCCGGTACACTTATGACAACAGCCAGCTCAAGTGCAGGGCGCGAAATTCAAAAGATATATATTTTTTTATATTTAACTTTCACACATTAACAAGTCCAATACAACAAATGAAAGGTACACATCTTGTGAATCCAGCCAACATGTCCGATTTGTTAAATGTTTTACAGCGAAAACAGCACGTATATTTATGTTAGCTCACCACCAAATACAAAAAAGCACAGACATTTTTCACAGCACAGGTAGCATGCACAAAGCCAACCTAACTAACCAAGAACCAATCAAACTAACCAACAAACAACTTCATCAGATGACAGTCTTATAACATGTCATTCAATAAATCTATGTTTTGTTCGAAAAATGTGCATATTTCAGGTATAAATCATAGTTTACATTGCAGCTACAGTCAGAAATTGCACCGAAAGCAGACATAATAATTACAGACACCAACGCCAAATAACTAAATACTCATCATAAAACATTTCTGAAAAAATACATAGTGTACAGCAAATGAAAGACAGGCATCTTGTGATTCCAGCCAATATTTCCGATTTATTAAGTGTTTTACAGCGAAAACACAATATAGCGTTATATTAGCTTACCACAATAGCCAGAAAGACATGCCATTTCCCAGTAGCAAAAGGTTAGCGATCGTAACAAACAAGCAAAAGATATATAATTTTTGACTAACCTTGATATTCTTCATCAGATGACAGTCCTATAACATCAGGTTATACATACACTTATGTTTTGTTCGAAAATGTGCATATTTAGAGCTGAAATCAGTGGTTATACATTGTGCTAACTTAGCTACTTTTTCCACAACGTCTAAACAGCAACGATATTTTTCTGACACATTTTATGACACACATATTCTGACCAAATAGCTATTCATAAACATAACTAAAAAATGCATGTTGTATAGGAAATGATAGATCCATTAGTTCTTTTAAAGGGAATACAATTCTCTCACATTAACAGTTTAAAATCACATTACATAATTTCACAAATAGTTTAATCTTTACTCATTTATTTTATACAATAATTAGACGCAAACCTCATAACGGAGGCTCCTGTATAAACAGAGTTATGATAATGTGGCTGTATTTGTCACGCCCTGGCCTTAGTTATCTTTATTTTCTGTAATATTTTGGTTAGGTCAGGGTGTGACAGGGGGGATGTTTGTGTATAGTTGTCTCGTCTGGGGTGGTTGTATGGTATAGGGGGTTTTGGTAGAGTGTATGGGTTAGTGTTGAGTGTAGCTGTCTAGGTAAGTCTATGGTTGCCTGAATGGTTCTCAATCAGAGACAGCTGTCATTCATTGTCTCTGATTGGGAGCCATATTTAAGGCAGCCATAGGCAGTAGGCTTTTGTGGGTAATTGTCTATGTGTAGTGCTTAGTGTCAGCACTATTTGTTTGAATAGCTTCACGGTCGTCTGTTTGTTGTTTTTGTTCGTTTGTTTCGTCTTCATAATGAAGAAGATGTCTTTCTATCACGCTGCGCCTTGGTCCACTCTGCCTCATTATGACGATCGTGACAGTATTGTCTTTAATGAGGTCACAAACATGAAACAAAACGGACCGGGTCGTAGCTGGCTTCTCCACCGACCGTTTACACATTCTCCAAAACATGGATATTGTTCTGTTTTCAAGTTCTGTGATGTAGAAGTTCCTTTGTTCTCTCTATGTGTCTCTTTCAGCATGGCCAGAAGAGACTCTCCTCCAGGAATTTACGACCTGAGATAACAGAACCTGGGTGTTGAAAGGAGAGAGGGGGAAGCCGCTCGCTATACACAAAGAAGACCTCGTCATGACACCAGTCTATAAACCAGTCCCCTGTCTCTACACCAGTCCCCTGTCTCTACACGAGTCCTCTCCTCTGTCTACACCTGTCCCCTGTCTAAACACCAGTCCCCTGTCTATACACCAGTCCCCTGTCTATACACCAGTCCCCTGTCTATACACCAGTCCCCTGTCTCTACACCAGTCCCCTGTCTATACACCGGTCCTCTGTCTCTACACCAGTTCTTTGTCTACACCAGTCCTCTGTCTACACCAGTCCCCTGTCTATACAACAGTCCCCTGTCTATACACTAGTCCCCTGTCTATACACCAGTCCCCTGTTTCTACACCAGTCCTCTGTCTCTACACCAGTCCTCTATCTCTGCACCAGTCATCTGTCTCTACACCAGTCCTCTGTCTCTACACCAGTCATCTGTCTCTACACCAGTCCTCTGTCTCTACACCAGTCATCTGTCTCTACACCAGTCCTCTATCTCTGCACCAGTCCTCTATCTCTGCACCAGTCCTCTGTCTCTACACCAGTCCTCTGTCTATACACCAGTCCCCTGTCTATACACCAGTCCCCTGTCTATACACCAGTCCCCTGTCTATACACCAGTCCCCTGTCTCTACACCAGTCCCCTGTCTACACCAGTCCCTGTTTCTACACCAGTCCCCTGTCTCTACACCAGTCCCCTGTCTATACACCAGTCCCCTGTCTATACACCAGTCCTCTGTCTACACCAGTCCCCTGTCTATACACCAGTCCCCTGTCTATACACCAGTCCCCTGTCTATACACCAGTCCCCTGTCTATACACCAGTCCTCTGTCTCTACACCATTCCTCTGTCTCTACACCAGTCCCCTGTCTATACACCAGTCCTCTGTCTGCACCAGTCCCCTGTCTATACACCAGTCCCCTGTCTCTACACCAGTTCTTTGTCTACACCAGTTCTCTGTCTACACCAGTCCCCTGTCTATACACCAGTCCCCTGTCTCTACACCAGTCCCTGTCTCTACACCAGTCCCTGTCTCTACACCAGTCCTTTGTCTCTACACCAGTCCTCTGTCTCTACACCAGTCCTCTGTCTCTACACCAGTCCCTGTCTATACACCAGTCCCCTGTCTATACACCAGTCCTCTGTCTCTACACCAGTCCTCTGTCTCTACACCAGTCCTCTGTCTATACACCAGTCCCCTGTCTATACACCAGTCCCTGTCTCTACACCAGTCCTTTGTCTCTACACCAGTCCTCTGTCTCTACACCAGTCCTCTGTCTCTACACCAGTCCCCTGTCTATACACCAGTCCCCTGTCTCTACACCAGTCCTCTGTCTCTACACCAGTCCTCTGTCTATACACCAGTCCTCTGTCTATACACCAGTCCTCTGTCTCTACACCAGTCCCTGTCTCTACACCAGTCCCTGTCTCTACACCAGTCCTCTGTCTCTACACCAGTCCTCTGTCTCTACACCAGTCCTCTGTCTCTACACCAGTCCCCTGTCTATACACCAGTCCTCTGTCTCTACACCAGTCCCCTGTCTATGCACCAGTCCTCTGTCTACAATCCCTGGGTTGCTTCTTAAAAGCTGTGACTTCAAATGAGCAGAAGATACTGATAAAAACAAATGCTATGTCTCCGAATACACATACTAGCGTACTACACACTTAAACTGCATACTATTTAATAATTGTTGCATACTATTTAGCACGTACTGTTTAGTAGAAGGCATGCAGTATGCCACGGCTGCAACACAGCAGGGGCTCCTGCTTGGCTGAGTAGGTGAAAAGGGGGGGGGGGGGGGGGGGGGGGTCGAGTGCTGGTGGATATTTCCAAATTCAACAAACATGTATGGCATTAACCAGCCTGATAATAGCTCATTTCCAATTTGATTAATTTCTCTAAACTCTGAATAGAATTTGAGTGGAGTTATAGGCCTACTCAGACTGGTTATAGGAAGACTATCACATTTGTCCTATACCGTAGTAGACCATATAGCTCATCTATCCTATATAAAAATTCTGTAGTCACATTAGTAGTAACAGACCTGTACGGACTACAGAGATCTGTTAGCATAAAGATCCTATTATACTCTCAAATGTCCAGAGCAGGATGATAATGGCAGCCATTGTGGTTCATGTCTATTCAGTGGCGTCCTCTCATGGCAGCCATTGTGTTTCATGTCCATTCAGTGGCGTCCTCTCATGGCAGCCATTGTGTTTCATGTCCATTCAGTGGCGTCCTCTCATGGCAGCCATTGTGTTTCATGTCCATTCAGTGGTGACCTCTCATGGCAGCCATTGTCTTTCATGTCTGTTCAGTGGCGTCCTCTCATGGCAGCCATTTTGTTTCATGTCTGTTCAGTGGCATCCTCTCATGGCAGCCATTGTATTTCATGTCCATTCAGTGGTGACCTCTCATGGCAGCCATTGTTTTTCATGTCTGTTCAGTGGCGTCCTCTCATGGCAGCCATTGTGTTTCATGTCTGTTCAGTGGCGTCCTCTCATGGCAGCCATTGTGTTTCATGTCTATTCAGTGGCGTCCTCTCATGGCAGCCATTGTGTTTCATGTCTATTCAGTGGCGTCCTCTCATGGCAGCCATTGTGTTTCATGTCCATTCAGTGGTGACCTCTCATGGCAGCCATTGTGTTTCATGTCCATTCAGTGGTGGTCTCTCATGGCAGCCATTGTGTTTCATGTCCATTCAGTGGTGACCTCTCATGGCAGCCATTGTGTTTCATGTCCATTCAGTGGTGATCTCTCATGGCAGCCATTGTGTTTCATGTCTATTCAGTGGTGACCTCTCAAGGCAGCCTCATGTTCCAATTGGAAATGAAGAGGGGGAGAGAGGAAGTGTGACATACCGTATGACGTATAACTATCTAAAATAGCATTTTTTTTATAACTAAGCAAGTCAGTTAAACAAATTGTTATTTACAATGACGGTCTAGGAACAGTGGGTTAACTGGTCTAGGAACAGTGGGTTAACTGGTCTAGGAACAGTGGGTTATCTGGTCTAGGAACAGTGGGTTAACTGGTCTAGGAACAGTGGGTTATCTAGTCTAGGAACAGTGGGTTAACTGGTCTAGGAACAGTGGGTTAACTGGTCTAGGAACAGTGGGTTAACTGGTCTAGGAACAGTGGGTTAACTGGTCTAGGAACAGTGGGCTTGTTCAGGGGCAGAACACCCAATTTTTACCTTGTCAGCTCAGGGATTCGATTTAGCAACCTTTCGGTTACAAGTCCAACGTTCTAACCACTAGACTACGCCTGATCATTTGATGTAGATATTGATATGTGTCTATTGATAATGAAGCTGGAACCAGTCTGGAAGGGACAGCATCTGGTGTCTATAGATAATAAAGCTGGAACCAGACAAGGAGGGACAACATCTGGTGTCTATAGATAATAAAGCTGGACCCAGTCTGGACGGGACAACATCTGGTGTCTATAGATAATAAAGCTGGACCCAGACAAGGAGGGACAACATCTGGTGTCTATAGATAATAAAGCTGGACCCAGACGAGGAGGAACAACATCTGGTGTCTATAGATAATAAAGCTGGACCCAGACTAGGAGGGACAACATCTGGTGTCTATAGATAATAAAGCTGGACCCAGACTAGGAGGGAAAACATCTGGTGTCTATAGATAATAAAGCTGGACCCAGACTGGGAGGGACAACATCTGGTGTCTATAGATAATAAAGCTGGAACCAGACAGGAGGGACAACATCTGGTGTCTATAGATAATAAAGCTGGACCCAGACTAGAAGTAACAACATCTGGTGTCTATAGATAATAAAGCTGGACCCAGACTAGGAGGAACAACATCTGGTGTCTATAGATAATAAAGCTGGACCCAGACTGGGAGGGAAAACATCTGGTGTCTATAGATAATAAAGCTGGACCCAGACGAGGAGGGACAGCATCTGGTGTCTATAGATAATAAAGCTGGACCCAGACTGGGAGGGACAACATCTGGTGTCTATAGATAATAAAGCTGGACCCAGACTAGGAGGGACAACATCTGGTGTCTATAGATAATAAAGCTGGACCCAGACTAGGAGGGACAACATCTGGTGTCTATAGATAATAAAGCTGGACCCAGTCTGGGAGATACAACATCTGGTGTCTATAGATAATAAAGCTGGACCCAGACTAGGAGGGACAGCATCTGGTGTCTATAGATAATAAAGATGGACCCAGACGAGGAGGGACAACATCTGGTGTCTATAGATAATAAAGCTGGACCCAGACTGGGAAGGACAACATCTGGTGTCTATAGATAATAAAGCTGGACCCAGTCTGGAAGGGACAGCATCTGGTGTCTATAGATAATAAAGCTGGACCCAGACTAGGAGGGACAACATCTGGTGTCTATAGATAATAAAGCTGGACCCAGACTGGATGAAAACATCTGGTGTCTATAGATAATAAAGCTGGACCCAGACTGGGAAGGACAACATCTGGTGTCTATAGATAATAAAGCTGGACCGAGACTAGGAGGGACAACATCTGGTGTCTATAGATAATAAAGCTGGACCCAGACTAGGAGGGACAACATCTGGTGTCTATAGATAATAAAGCTGGACCCAGACTAGGAGGGACAACATCTGGTGTCTATAGATAATAAAGCTGGACCCAGACTAGGAGGAACAACATCTGGTGTCTATAGATAATAAAGCTGGACCCAGACTGGGAAGGACAACATCTGGTGTCTATAGATAATAAAGCTGGACCCAGACTGGAGGGACAACATCTGGTGTCTATAGATAATAAAGCTGGACCCAGACTGGAGCGACAACATCTGGTGTCTATAGATAATAAAGCTGGACCCAGACTAGGAGGAACAACATCTGGTGTCTATAGATAATAAAGCTGGACCCAGACGAGGAGGTACAGCATCTGGTGTCTATAGATAATAAAGCTGGACCCAGACTAGGAGGAACAACATCTGGTGTCTATAGATAATAAAGCTGGACCCAGACTGGGAGGGACAACATCTGGTGTCTATAGATAATAAAGCTGGACCCAGACGAGGAGGTACAGCATCTGGTGTCTATAGATAATAAAGCTGGACCCAGACGAGGAGGAACAACATCTGGTGTCTATAGATAATAAAGCTGGACCCAGACTGGAAGGGACAACATCTGGTGTGTTAGGTTATTAATGAACCCTCAGAGTAATTCTACAGAGAAACTCTGGCAGGTCTAGTCTGGTATTTTATTTTAATTAACATAAATCTTTCAATTTGATGACATGAATTAATCATAAAGGGTCAAGGAGAAACTGAAGTGTTGGGAGGGCGTCATCTGTTGTGTTATTATTCCAGCCTCAGAGGAATGAATGCACAGTTTTGTATTTCCTTTTGAGGAATTGAGAGAGAGAGAGAGAGAGAGAGAGAGAGAGAGAGAGAGAGAGAGAGAGAGAGAGAGAGAGAGAGAGAGGAGAGAGAGAGAGAGAGAGAGAGAGAGAGAGAAGAGAGAGAGAGAGAGAGAGAGAAATAGAGAGAGAGAGACAGAGAGAGAGAGAGAGAGAGAAATAGAGAGAGAGAGAGAGAGAAATAGAGAGAGAGAGAGAGAGAAATAGAGAGAGAGAGAGAGAGAGAGACAGAGAGAGAGAGAGAGAGAGAGAGAGAGAGAGAGAGAGAGAGAGAGAGAGAGAGAGAGAGAGAGAGAGAGAGAAATAGAGAGAGAGAGAGAGACAGAGAGAGAGAGAGAGAGAGAGAGAGAGAGAGAAATAGAGACAGAAATAGAGAGAGAGAGAGAGACAGAGAGAGAGACAGAGAGAGAGAGAGAGAGAGAGAGAGAGAGAGAGAGAGAGAGAGAGAGAGAGAGAGAGAGAGAGAGAGAGAGCTTACAGGATATTGTTAACTGTCCACTCAGATTAAGCCACAAGAACCTTCTACGGGAGAAGAATTTACCCCCAGACGCTATTTATAGCTTCCGTTGTAACTTTAGACTGCTCCTTCACGTAAATCCAGAAATAGAATAATATATGCTTCTGTGTTGATTGTAATGGGGATCTGTTTTGGGTCATGTACTGTAGCCATGTCCACAAAATCTCATTCAAGTTGAATCGTTACTTACTTAGTCCTCTTCCTGGGTGAGAGAGAGAGAAGGCAGCAACAGGTGAATTGTTGCTCTTGCGGTACACATTTGAGATTTTTGATTCTGAAGACAGCCAGACAGACAGACGCAGACAGGCGTGTGTGTGTGTGTGTGTGTGTGTGTGTGTGTGTGTGTGTGTGTGTGTGTGTGTGTGTGTGTGTGTGTGTGTCTGTGTCTGTGTCTGTGTCTGTGTCTGTGTGTGTGTGTGTGTGTGTGTGTGTGTGTGTGTGTGTGTGTGTGTGTGTGTGTGTGTGTGTGTGTGTGTGTGTGTGTCGAAGAGCCCTATTAGTTTTCCAAGCATTTGATGAAGTGCTATTCAGTAGAGAGGAGAGGCGGGAGAGACACAAACCTTCCTCTCTCTATCGCTCTCTCTCCTGCAGCACTCTCCCCTCTCCTGTCTGCACGCCCCCGCCTTCTCTCTCCTGGCACACTGCTTCTATCATCTATATATGTAACTCACATATCGAGAGAGAACGAGAACGAAAGAGACTTTTGATGTGTTCTTTGTGTATATCTTTTAATCCATGTAATATAGTTCTAATGACCTGTAATGTAGTTATAATAACCTGTAATACAGTTCTAATGACCTGTAATATCATTCTAATGACGTGTAATATAGTTCTAATTAGATGGAATATAATTCTAATGACCTGTAATATAATTCTAATGACCTGTAATATAATTCTAATGACGTGTAATATAGTTCTAATGACCTGTAATATAATTCTAATGAGATGTAATATAGTTCTAATGAGATGTAATATAGTTCTAATGAGATGTAATTTAATTCTAATGAGATGTAATATAATTCTGATGACCTGTAATATAGTTCTAATGACCTGTTATATAGTTCTAATGACCTATAATATAGTTCTAATGAGATGTAATATAGTTCTAATGAGATGTAATATAGTTCTAATGAGATGTAATATAGTTCTAATGACCTGTAATATAGTTCTAATGAGATGTAATATAGTTTTAATGACCTGTAATATAGTTCTAATGACTTGTAATATAGTTCTAATGACCTGTAATATAGTTCTAATGACCTGTAATATAATTATAATAAGTTTAATATAGTTCTAATGAGATATAATATAGTTCTAATGAGATATAATATAGTTCTAATGACCTGTAATATAGTTCTAATGACCTGTAATGTAGTTATAATAACCTGTAATATAGTTCTAATGACCTCTAATATAGTTCTAATGACCTGTAATATAGTTCTAATGAGATGTAATATAGTTCTAATGAGATGTAATTTAGTTCTAATGACCTGTAATATAGTTCTAATGACCTGTTATATAGTTCTAATGAGATGTAATATAGTTGTAATGACCTGTAATATAGTTCTAATGAGATGTAATATAGTTCTAATGACCTGTAATATAGTTCTAATGAGATGTAATATAGTTCTAATGAGATGTAATATAGTTCTAATGACCTATAATATAGTTCTAATGAGATGTAATATAGTTCTAATGAGATGTAATATAGTTCTAATGAGATGTAATATAGTTCTAATGAGATGTAATATAGTTCTAATGAGATGTAATATAGTTCTAATGAGATGTAATATAGTTCTAATGAGATGTAATATAGTTTTAATGACCTGTAATATAGTTCTAATGACTTGTAATATAGTTCTAATGAGATGTAATATAGTTCTAATAACCTGTAATATAGTTCTAATGACCTGTAATATAGTTCTAATGAGATGTAATATAGTGTTAATGAGATGTAATATAGTTCTAATGAGATGTAATATAGTTCTAATGACCTGTAATATAGTGTTAAGGACCTGTAATATAGTGTTAATGACCTGTAATATAGTGTTAATGACCTGTAATGACCTGTAATATAGTGTTAATGACCTGTAATATAGTGTTAATGACCTGTAATTACCTGTAATATAGTGTTAATGACCTGTAATGACCTGTAATATAGTTCTAATTAGACTAAAGAGGTGAAGTGCACATGTCAGAAAATGAAATTGAGAAAAGCATCATTCATTCTCTGTCAACCACACGGGATCTTTTCCACATAGTGGAAGACAATTATCCATGACAAGCACACAAGCATAATTTTCGATCCACTGTTGCCTCAAATGAGTAATTTACATGATTTGATAGTGAATAACATAATTTTTCAGACCCACATGTCACACAATCATTAAAGGAACATATTCTGAAACTATTTTTTGACTTAAAATACTTGAGTGTCATGTTCTTCAAGTCCTAATTAAGCCTGTTCTCAAATGGACGTTCCTGTTGTTTTCATAAAATATTCGTTGACGTTACAATACGTGTTATTGAATTAAAGCTTAACGTCCGTGTGTAGTGGAGTGCGTGCGTGTGTATGTGTGTCCCTATGCGCACAACGTCTTCGCAGTTTGCACCGAGCGCACCAGCGCGCATCCACAGGCAGAGTGGAATCCAGGGTCTCTGAGACCTCGCGTTATTAGTTTATACCCGCAGCGCTTCGGTTCGGTTCGCTTCCTCCCAACAACAGGTGTAAAGGAGCGGCTGGATAAACAGACAGAAATCGAGGATCAGAGAATACAACCAGAGGGTATTTGCAAACAGTTGTAATCGTAAAGAAGTAGCTTACATGTCCTGCAAGATTAACAGAGTTCACTTCATCGTCTTTCTATGCGCGCTGCGCCCGCTTTCCATCCTGTGTGCCCCAGTTTTTGTGCGCTACAGGCTGCACCATTTCTGTCTCTTTCTAAAGGAAAAAGAGAAGCGATTATGAAGAAAAGCAACTGTGCTCTGTTAAGGGATGTCCTCTACTCAAACGGAATAATGAAATAAAGTAGCATGTAGGCTACTCTGAAGATAAAACCATGCATTTACCATCAAGGATTCGATGATGTAAAGTCCTCTTATACAACACGGATTGTTATAGGTTATTCGTTTAGTAGCTAAATGCGGAAAACAACCATAGTTATATTTTTTTTGTTTTGAAAACCAGTTGTTGCATTTCCTAAACGCGGAATAGCCTGGAAAGAAGAGGCATCTTTCTATGTGGTTTCAATTGGTATATCTCCAACATCCAAGGCGTTATGTGAGTTATATGTGTTATTTACTTTGAGTCGTCATACACAGTCTAAAAATAATGTTTTCTAGGCTATTTGTGGGTTCAGATCGGTAAGGAAGGAACTGGTGATGGAGTTAATAAAATCGCGTGCACTGCGCACTGGTGCGTGACGATTTGTCTCGGACTAGGGTCGCTCTGGAAAACGCTAGGCGGCATTCTGCCTCACCCATAGAGTGTTCAGCAGTTAGCTTCACCCACTTCTGGCTCCATATGAACTCCTTTTTTAGGGTTAGTGTTCCCCCACATCCATATCGCCATGTAACAGCGCTTGTTTACGGAATGTCGACTACCTGTGCTAATCTGAGTATCTGAGTCTCTGAACACCTGTATGTACACGGAAGACAGACGCTACAAACGTGTTGTCACTGAATAATACTATCGGCTGCAACTGTGTTAAAACAGTGAATTGTAAGTGTATATGTGCGTTTGTGAAATTATTTTAATGTGATATGACAGTGGAGGGCTTTATGTTTCTTGAACCATACCACATTTGAGCATCGATTCATGTTCCAATGGAGTATTTGGCTGTTTAGAGCCAAATCCCCTCTAAACAGAGCATCAATTTAAAGGGATACTTCATGATTTTGGCAATGAGGCCCGTTATCCACTTCCCCATAGTTAGATAAACTTGTGGATACTATGTGTATGTCTCTGTCCAGTATGATGGAAGTTAAAGGTATTTTCTCGAGCCAATCCCAGCTAGCAATGAGGAAATCGTCCCTGAAGCGGTCCTTTTCCTGGGAAGTAGATAACGGGCCTCGTTGACAAAATCATGAAGCATCCCTTTAAATAGATGCTCTGTTTAGAACGGATTTGGCTCTAAACTGCCAAATAGTCCATTGGAACGTGAATCGATGCTCATGACATTCAAGTATTTTAAGTTGCCTCAAGAAAAAAACGTGTGCTCGAACAGCAAAAAAAATAAAAAATAAAAACCTGCCGAACACCAAAACGACCAAAAACGTCAGTAAATGTTGCCATAATATATGCGCAAGCTGTTTCGACTGGGAAGTATATGGTAAGCTTTATGGAACGGTGAGTTGGTGGCGGATGATGCTTTAATGAGAGATCAGCTGTGCAGCTGATTTTAGCACCTATTGATGGTTTAATGAGAGATCAGCTGTGCAGCTGATTTTAGCACCTATTGATGGTTTAATGAGAGATCAGCTGTGCAGCTGATTTTAGCACCTATTGATGGTTTAATGAGAGATCAGCTGTGCAGGCGATTTTAGCACCTATTGATGGTTTAATGAGAGATCAGCTGCCAGGTATCTGGTGGTTGCAAAGTTCCTTGGACTATAAGGAGTGATGTTGTGTTCCTTTAGTTTATTACTGGGCTAATCAACTCGTTGAACCAAATCAACATATTTATAAGGTTCAAAACATTGAAAGGTTATAATTTATATTTTACTGAGTTAGATACAAACACAATTAGGCTAATCCCAAAATTGGGCAAATTTGTTACTTGGTAATTATTTTCTTATTTAAATGTCACCTGGCACTCTTCCGAGTCACCTGGCACTCTTCAACCAAAACGGTGGGTCCCTAACCCACCTGTTACTGTGTGGGGAGGTCTGGACCTTATTAGAAGAGGTGATTGTGCCATTTAAAGGCCGAGTTGCTGGTTCAAATCCTGTTCTGGCGGTTAGTCCCAGCAGTCGCTACATCACTGCTGAATTCTCCCCAGTAACCTATGTAGGGCATCAGGCTAATGCATCTAACTGTTTCACCAAGTTAAAAAGGTCCTAAAATCCCCTCAGCGATGTTACAAAGGAAAACAGTAGCGTAGGCAACACGTAAAGGTTGTCATTTTCAATAGGAATTGCCTGGTAAAATGAAGGTAAAATAACTACAAATAAAAGGACTGCTGCTGTGTGAGAGAAAAATCTAATATTTATCTGATTTGTTTAATATTAATAGTTAACAATTATATAATAATTAACAAATAGTAAAACCTCTCTGTTCTACTAAGGCCGTGTTTTTGCAAAGGGATGGGTTCTACTCCAGTTCCCTGCAGCTAGTCTAGGTGTGTGGTCAATTCCATGGGTTTTACTTGAGATAGGGGTATCTGAAGCTTACAATTGATTTATGCCATAGAATGAGTGGAGATAAGATAAGAGCCGTGTCTAAGGGACCACTTAACTCTCATTTCTGTACAATAAGAACAATCTTCGTAGTAAACGCTATCTGGCTTGGGATACTTCTTTATCATATGTCAAGTCTCACCTTGTGACCCATTCCACACATCTGTTGTTTGTCATGTAGATATTTGCTATAATATATCAAGAGTCACGAGTGTTGGGCTGACCAGCCTCATTATTGCAGAGCTCTCGCTCCATTCATTCGGAGTGCATGTAGTGACCTTCTCCCTTATTAATAAGTGAATACAGATTTATTGATTATTTATAACTCTGACTTGGATGATACATTTGTCCCTCCTCATTTGACAATGAATAATCACCACAGCTGTTGTAAACTTTGCTTTGAATCCTAATTGACAATTAAACTTTGGGCAATTTGAAAAGCCATAGTCAATCAAGCAATACTTATAATAATACTCATGGGAAAGCTGGTGGTGGTCATATTCCTTTACTATCGAATTACATGTACTGTAGGAGGCCACTTTTTAAATACATAAAAGCCTCGAGACCAAACCCCTTGTCTCTAGACAAAACTTATTGTCTCTAGACTGAACGCTTTGTCTCTAGACAAAACCCCTTTATCTAGATCAAACCTCTTGTATCTAGATCAAACCTCTTGTCTCTAGACCAAACCTCTTGTATTCAGACCAAACCTCTTGTATTCAGACCAAACCTCTTGTATTCAGACCAAACCTCTTGTATTCAGACCAAACCTCTTGTCTCTAGACCAAACCTCTTGTCTCTAGACCAAACCTCTTGTCTCTAGACCAAACCTCTTGTCTCTAGACCAAACCTCTTGTCTCTAGACCAAACCTCTTGTCTCTAGACCAAACCTCTTGTCTCTAGACCAAACCTCTTGTCTCTCGACCAAACCTCTTGTCTCTAGACCAAACCTCTTGTCTCTAGACCAAACCTCTTGTCTCTCGACCAAACCTCTTGTCTCTAGACCCAACCTCTTGTCTCTAGACCAAACCTCTTGTCTCTAGATCATATCTCTTGTCTCTAGACCATACCTCTTGTCTCTAGACCAAACCTCTTGTCTCTAGACCAAACCTCTTGTCTCTAGACCAAACCGCTTGTATCTAGACCCAGCTGTTACAAGTTTTGAGTCATACAGTATAACCAAAACTACATTTTATTCCTTCTATTGCGTTTTCACGGGCCATATTTTATAATAATAAACCTTATAGAGGGTTGTCGTTTATACTATTCACACCCGCTTACTATTTCTTTGAAAACAAACAACTTTGTCCACTCATGTTACCTAACTAGCTAACCAGCTCCCAACTTTGTAACTTGACCAGTATCAGTAGTAGCAGGTCTATGATATCAGGTCTATGGTCTATGGTATCAGTAGGTCTATGGTATCAGTAGGTCTATGGTATCAGTAGGTCTATGATATCAGTAGGTCCAGTAGGTCTATGGTATCAGTATGTCTATGATATCAGTAGGTCTATGATATCAGTAGGTCCATGGTATCAGTAGGTCTATGGTATCAGTAGGTATATGGTATCAGTAGGTCTATGTTATCAGTAGGTCTATGATATCAGTAGGTCTATGGTATCAGTAGGTATATGGTATCAGTAGGTCTATGATATCAGTAGGTCTATGGTATCAGTAGGTATATGATATCAGTAGGTCTATGGTATCAGTAGGTATATGGTATCAGTAGGTGCAGTAGGTCTATGGTATCAGTAGGTCTATGGTATCAGTAGGTCTATGATATCAGTAGGTCTATGGTATCAGTAGGTATATGATATCAGTAGGTCTATGGTATCAGTAGGTCTATGTTATCAGTAGGTCTAGGATATCAGTAGGTCTATGGTATCAGTAGGTCTATGGTATCAGTAGGTCTATGGTATTGTAGGTCTATGGTATCAGTAGGTATATGGTATCAGTAGGTGCAGTAGGTCTATGGTATCAGTAGGTCTATGGTATCAGTAGGTCTATGATATCAGTAGACCTATGGTATCAGTAGGTATATGGTATCAGTAGGTCTAGGATATCAGTAGGTCTATGGTATCAGTAGGTATATGATATCAGTAGGTGCAGTAGGTCTATGGTATCAGTAGGTCTATGGTATCAGTAGGTCTATGATATCAGTAGGTCTATGATATCAGTAGGTCTATGTTATCAGTAGGTATATGGTATCAGTAGGTCTATGGTATCAGTAGCTCCAGTAGGTCTATGATATCAGTAGATCTATGATATCAGTAGGTCCATGGTATCAGTAGGTCTATGTTATCAGTAGGTTAATGATATCAGTAGGTCCATGGTATCAGTAGGTCTATGGTATCAGTAGGTCTAGGATATCAGTAGGTCTATGATATCAGTAGGTCTATGGTATCAGTAGGTCTATGGTATTAGTAGGTCTATGATATCAGTAGGTCTATGGTATTAGTAGATCTATGGTATCAGTAGGTTAATGATATCAGTAGGTCCATGGTATCAGTAGGTCTATGGTATCAGTAGGTCTAGGATATCAGTAGGTCTATGATATCAGTAGGTCTATGGTATCAGTAGGTCTATGGTATTAGTAGGTCTATGTTATCAGTAGGTCTATGGTATCAGTAGGTCCAGTAGGTCTATGATATCAGTAGGTCTATGGTATTAGTATGTCTATGGTATCAGTAGGTTAATGATATCAGTAGGTCTATGGTATCAGTAGGTCCAGTAGGTCTATGATATCAGTAGGTCTATGGTATCAGTAGGTTAATGATATCAGTAGGTCTATGGTATCAGTAGGTCTATGGTATCAGTAGGTCTATTGTATCAGTAGATCCACTAGGTCTATGTTATAAGTAGGTCTATGGTAACAGTAGCTCCAGTAGGTCTAGGATATCAGTAGGTCTATGGTATCAGTAGGTCTATGATATCAGTAGGTCTATGGTATTGTAGGTCTATGGTATCAGTAGGTATATGGTATCATTAGGTCTATTGTATCAGTAGGTCCAGTAGCTCTATGGTATCAGTAGGTCTATGGTATCAGTAAGTCTATTTTATCAGTTGGTCTATGGTATCAGTAGGTCCATGGTATCAGTAGGTCTATGATATCAGTCGGTCTATGATATCAGTAGATCCATGGTATCAGTAGGTCCATGGTATCAGTAGGTCTATGATATCAGTAGGTCCATGGTATCGGTAGGTCTATGGTATCAGTAGGTCTATTTTATCAGTAGGTCCATGGTATCAGTAGATCCATGGTATTAGTAGGTCCATGGTATCAGTAGGTACAGTGGGTCTATTGTATCAGTAGGTCCAGTAGGTCTATGGTATCAGTAGGTCCATGGTATCAGTAGGTCTATTTTAACAGTAGGTCTATGGTATCAGTAGACCTATGGTATCAGTAGGTCTATGGTATCAGTAGATCCATGGTATCAGTAGGTCTATGGTATCAGTAGGTCTATGGTATCAGTAGGTACTTGGTAACAGTAGGTCTATGGTATTAGTAGGTCTATTTTATCAGTAGGTCTATGATATCAGTAGGTCTATGTTATCAGTAGGTATATGGTATCAGTAGGTCTATGGTATCAGTAGCTCCAGTAGGTCTATGATATCAGTAGATCTATGATATCAGTAGGTCCATGGTATCAGTAGGTCTATGTTATCAGTAGGTTAATGATATCAGTAGGTCCATGGTATCAGTAGGTCTATGGTATCAGTAGGTCTAGGATATCAGTAGGTCTATGATATCAGTAGGTCTATGGTATCAGTAGGTCTATGGTATTAGTAGGTCTATGATATCAGTAGGTCTATGGTATTAGTAGATCTATGGTATCAGTAGGTTAATGATATCAGTAGGTCCATGGTATCAGTAGGTCTATGGTATCAGTAGGTCTAGGATATCAGTAGGTCTATGATATCAGTAGGTCTATGGTATCAGTAGGTCTATGGTATTAGTAGGTCTATGTTATCAGTAGGTCTATGGTATCAGTAGGTCCAGTAGGTCTATGATATCAGTAGGTCTATGGTATTAGTATGTCTATGGTATCAGTAGGTTAATGATATCAGTAGGTCTATGGTATCAGTAGGTCCAGTAGGTCTATGATATCAGTAGGTCTATGGTATCAGTAGGTTAATGATATCAGTAGGTCTATGGTATCAGTAGGTCTATGGTATCAGTAGGTCTATTGTATCAGTAGATCCACTAGGTCTATGTTATAAGTAGGTCTATGGTAACAGTAGCTCCAGTAGGTCTAGGATATCAGTAGGTCTATGGTATCAGTAGGTCTATGATATCAGTAGGTCTATGGTATTGTAGGTCTATGGTATCAGTAGGTATATGGTATCATTAGGTCTATTGTATCAGTAGGTCCAGTAGCTCTATGGTATCAGTAGGTCTATGGTATCAGTAAGTCTATTTTATCAGTTGGTCTATGGTATCAGTAGGTCCATGGTATCAGTAGGTCTATGATATCAGTCGGTCTATGATATCAGTAGATCCATGGTATCAGTAGGTCCATGGTATCAGTAGGTCTATGATATCAGTAGGTCCATGGTATCGGTAGGTCTATGGTATCAGTAGGTCTATTTTATCAGTAGGTCCATGGTATCAGTAGATCCATGGTATTAGTAGGTCCATGGTATCAGTAGGTACAGTGGGTCTATTGTATCAGTAGGTCCAGTAGGTCTATGGTATCAGTAGGTCCATGGTATCAGTAGGTCTATTTTAACAGTAGGTCTATGGTATCAGTAGATCCATGGTATCAGTAGGTCTATGGTATCAGTAGATCCATGGTATCAGTAGGTCTATGGTATCAGTAGGTCTATGGTATCAGTAGGTACTTGGTAACAGTAGGTCTATGGTATTAGTAGGTCTATTTTATCAGTAGGTCTATGGTATCAGTAGATCCATGGTATCAGTAGGTCTATTTTAACAGTAGGTCTATGGTATCAGTAGATCCATGGTATCAGTAGGTTTATGGTATCAGTAGGTACTTGGTATCAGTAGGTCTATGGTATTATTAGGTCCATGGTATCAGTAGGTTTATGGTATCAGTAGATCTATGGTATCAGTAGGTCTATGGTATCAGTAGGTTTATGGTATCAGCAGGTCTATGGTATCAGTAGGTCTATGGTATCAGTAGGTTTATGGTATCAGTAGGTCTATGGTATCAGTAGGTCCATGGTATCAGTAGGTCCATGGTATCAGTAGGTCTATGGTATCAGTAGGTCCATGGTATCAGTAGGTCTATGGTATCGGTAGGTCTATGGTATCAGTAGGTCCAGTAGGTCTATGGTATCAGTTGGTCTATGGTATCAGTAGGTCCATGGTATCAGTAGGTCTATGGTATCAGTAGGTCCATGGTATCAGTAGGTCTATGTTATCAGTAGGTCTATGGTATCAGTAGGTCCATGGTATCAGTAGGTCTATGGTATCGGTAGGTCTATGGTATCAGTAGGTCCAGTAGGACTATGGTATCAGTAGGTCTATGATATCAGTAGGTCTATGGTATCAGTAGGTCCATGGTATCAGTAGGTCTATGTTATCAGTAGGTCTATGGTATCAGTAGTTCCAGTAGGTCTAGGGTATCAGTAGCTCCAGTAGGTCTAGGGTATCAGTAGTTCCAGTAGGTCTAGGGTATCAGTAGTTCCACTAGGTCTATGATATCAGTAGGTCCATGGTATCAGTAGCTCCAGTAGGTTAGGGTATCAGTAGCTCCAGTAGGTTTAGGATATCGATAGGTCTATGGTATCAGATAGCACTGGCAGAAAGTAAAAGAGATCCTATTCCTGGATAGGTTCTCCAGGAGAATGTGTTTCAAAAGTAAGATTTCCATTAGGCCTGTTGTCACAGAGCCTGGAGTGGTGGGTGCAGAGTCAAGCCCAGAGAGCAGAGGATAATGGGAAAACAGAGTCAAGCCCAGAGAGCAGAGGATAATGGGAAAACAGAGTCAAGCCCAGAGAGCAGAGGATAATGGGAAAACAGAGTCAAGCCCAGAGAGCAGAGGATAATGGGAAAACAGAGTCAAGCCCAGAGAGCAGAGGATAATGGGAAAACAGAGTCAAGCCCAGAGAGCAGAGGATAATGGGAAAACAGAGTCAAGCCCAGAGAGCAGAGGATAATGGGAAAACTGTTATCCGTTATTCCAGCATCCAACACAAACGGCCAAAACAACAGGCGAATAACAAAACATGTCCAACCCAACACAGGGCCCAAAACAGACAGGAACACCACACGCAACAACCTCGACTAACAGAAAAACAAGTCCGCACAAAAACAGACAGGAACACCACACGCAACAACCTGACTAACAGAAAAACAAGACCACACAAACAGACAGGAACACCACACGCAACAACCCCGACTAACAGAAAACAAGTCCGCACAAAAACAGACGGGCCTAACAGGCTTAAATAGTCCTGAATCTAAACTAAACAAGAGACAGATGCAACCAATAAGACATAACCAACAGAAAAGGAAAAGGGGATCGGTGGCAGCTAGTAGACCGGTGACGACGACCGCCGAGCGCCACCCGAACAGGCAGGGGAGCCCCCTTCGGTGGGAGTCGTGACACCTATTATAAAATATATTTGAACTAATCTCTTTTTCTGGTGCTCTTAACTTTTTACCAAACATAAAAGTTAATTTAGAGCTCTGCTCTTCTTAGTTCTGATGTGTGGTGTTATAGGCTAGTGGGAAAACCAATTCCAAGCGAACCCCTAACCCCAAGCAAACCTGCTACCTCAATGCCATGGTGGAGCTATGACAGGAATTGATAGGTGTAACAGGCAGTGTGGTCAAAAGGCCTCCTATTGTCTTTCTGAGAGTAGGCTTGACCAATTCCATATTATACCTGTCCAATCATTTCAGATCTGTACAATAAGAGATGTTGTTCTAGGTATCATCATCCATTCCAGCATCTCCTTTGTTATGGAAACCTGTCAACACCACTCTCTCTCTCTCCCCCTATCTCTCTATTCACCACTCTCTCTCTCTCTCTCTCTCCCTATCTCTCTATTCAATTCATTTCGAAGGGGCTTTTTTGGCATGGGAAACATATGTTTAGATATGAAACACAAGTGAAATAAACAAGAAACAAAATTGAGAAAAAACACATTTAACAAGATCAACAATTTTTCTTTAGAAAGTAACAGTAAACATTGCACTCAAAAATGTTTTTGAAAGATAGACATTTTAAGAGATAGAGGGAGGGAGAGAGATAGAGGTAGGGAGAGAGGGAGATAGAGAGAGGGAGAGATAGAGGGAGGGAGAGATAGAGATAGAGAGAGGGAGAGAGAGAGGTAGGGAGAGATAGCGGGAGGGAGAGAGAGAGATAGAGGGAGGGAGAGAGAGAGATAGAGGTAGGGAGAGAGAGAGATAGAGGTAGGGAGAGAGAGAGATAGAGGTAGGGAGAGATAGCGGGAGGGAGAGAGAGAGATAGAGGGAGGGAGAGAGAGATAGAGGGAGGGAGAGAGAGAGAGAGATAGAGGGAGGGAGAGAGAGAGAGAGATAGAGGTAGGGAGAGAGAGAGATAGAGGGAGGGAGAGAGAGAGAGGTAGGGAGGGAGAGAGAGAGAGATAGAGGGAGGGAGAGAGAGATAGAGAGATAGAGGGAGAGAGAGATAGAGAGATAGAGGGAGGGAGAGATAGAGATAGAGGGAGGGAGAGATAGAGATAGAGGGAGGGAGAGATAGAGATAGAGGGAGGGAGAGATAGAGATAGAGGGAGGGAGAGATAGAGATAGAGGGAGGGAGAGAGAGAGAGAGAGAGAGAGAGAGAGAGAGAGAGAGAGAGAGAGAGAGAGAGAGAGAGAGAGAGAGAGGGAGAGGGAGAGGGAGAGGGAGAGGGACGTAGGGAGAGATAGAGGGAGGAAGAGAGAGAGAGGAGAGAGAGAGCGATAGAGGGAGGAAGAGAGAGAGAGAGAGAGAGAGAGAGAGAGAGAGAGAGAGAGAGAGAGAGAGAGAGAGAGAGAGAGAGAGAGAGAGAGAGAGAGACATAGTGTTATATTATCAGCTATGTACAGTCTTTTAGCAATGTGCCAATTGTTGAGGTACGAATAGTGGGGGAAGATAAATAAATATAAATATTAGTGGTATTTTCAATGTTTGTGCTCCACTGGTTGCTCTTTCCTCATGGCAACGGGCCACACATATGAATTCTGTGATGGCACACTGCACTCTTTCACCTAACAGCTATGAGAGTTTATTAATGTTTCATTTGATTTCAAATTCATCGTGGGTTCGTATGATCAGTGGGAAATATATATATATATATATCTCTAATGTGGTCATCCAGTTAGCAGGCGGTTAGGAAATGCAGCTCAGTTGGCACCTAATTTTGTTGGAAAGTGGGCACGTATCCTGTCTTCTCTCGAGAGTCATGTCTGCCTATGGCGACCTCTCTCAATAGCAAGGCAATGCTCATTGAGTCTGTACATAGTCAAGGATTTTCTTAATTTTGGGTCAGTCACAGTGGTCAGGTATTTTGACGCTGTGTTTAGGGATAGACAGCTTTCCAATTTGCTCTGTTTTTGGTTGATTCTTTCCAGTGTGTCAAAAGTTATCTTTTTTGCTTTCTCAGAATTTGGTTGGGTCTAATTGTGTTGCTGGCCTGTGGCTCTGTGGGGTCTGTTTGTGTTTGTGAACAGAGCCCCAGAACCAGCTGGCTTAGGGGACTCTTCTCCAGGTTAATCTCTCTGTAGGGGAGAGTTTTGTTGTGGAATATGTGGGCATCGCTTCCTTTTAGGTGGTTGTAGAATTTGACAGCTATTTTTCAGGATTTAGCGTGTCCTAAGTCTGCTCTCCATTGTTTGGGATTTTGTGTTGTACACAAAATATATTCTTGCAGAAATCTGCTTGCAGAGTCTCAATTGGGTGTTTGTCCCATTTTTGGTGAACTCTTAGTTGGTGAGTGGACCCCAGACCTCACAACCACAGAGGGCATTGGATTCTAGAACTGATTTAAGTATTTTTAGTAAGATCCTTATTGGGATGTCGATTTTAATGTTCCTTTTGATGGTATACAAGGCCCTTCTTGCCTTGTCTCTTAGATCATTCACAGCCTTGTGGAAGTTACCTGCGATGATGATGTTTAGGCCGAGGTAGGTATAATTACTTCTCTGCTCGAAGGCTATTTTTATTTGTTGTCCTGGCAACTGGACCCTTTTTTGGAACACCATTATTATTGTCTTATTGAGACTCACTGTCAGGGCCCAAATCTGTGCAGAAGATCTAGGTGCTGCTGTAGGCCCTCCTTGTTTGGGGACTGAAGCACCAGATCATCAGCAAACAGTAGACATTTGACTTCAAGTAGGGTGATATACATGTTGAAGGGGGTGGGGCTCAAGATGCATCCCTGTCTCACCCCACGGCCCAGAGGAAAGAAATGTGTGTTTAATGCCAATTTTAACTGCACACTTGTTGTTTGTGTATATTCATTTTACATTATCATGTGTTTTTCATCCCTCACCTCTTTCCATCAATTTGTATAGCAGACCCTGATGCCAAATTGAGTCAAAGCTTTTTTGATATCAACAAGCATGAGAAGACATTGCTTTTGTTTTGCTTTGTTTGTTTGTTTGTTTGTCTGTCAATAAGGGTTTCCAGTGTATATACGTGGTCTGTCAAATGGTATTTTGGTAAGCAGCCAATTTGAAATTTGCTCAGGACTATGTCTCTCTTACTCCCTCTCTCCCTTTCTCCCTCCCTCCCTCTATCTCTCTCTCTCTCTCTTCCCCTCTCTCTCTCTCCCTCTCTCTCTCCCTCCCTCTATCTCTCTCTCCCCCCCTCTATCTCTCTCTCCCCCCCTCTATCTCTCTCTCCCCCCCTCTATCTCTCTCCCCCTTTCTCTCTCTATTTATTTCGTTCTCTCTCTCCCTCCCTCTATCTCTCTCTCCATCCCTCTATCTCTCTCCCTCTATCTCTCTCCCTCCCCCTCTCTCTCTCTCCCTCTATTTCTCTCTCCCTCCCTCTATCTCTCTCCCTCCCGCCCTCTCTATTTCTTTCGTTCTATCTCTTTATTGCTCCTTTTGTTTTGGTAGAGTCAACCATCAATATACAACACAATATCCACAACTAATGAAGTCATACTTGATTATATCAACCCTACACCTTATCTCTCAATGTATTTCTCACCCAGCATATTTTGGGCTTCTCTCATTGCCCCTCTCATGCCCTCTCTGTCCCGTTACAGTTTGTGATGCCCTAGCCACAGCAGGACCCACAACAGCACCTGCCGTAAAAGCTGAGGTGAGGTGAGATGTCTCAGCTGTACTACCGGCGGACAGACAGCTCCTCGTACCGGGACCGTATCCCTCTGCGGATCGTCCGGTCTGAGTCGGAGCTGTCTTCCCTGGAGAAGGCCTATCTGGGAACCGTGGAGAAGGGAGACTACGGCAGCGTCAAACAGGCTTTGGAGGTAGGGGCGGACGGACGTGTGTGTGTGTGTGTGTGTGTGTGTGTGTGTGTGTGTGTGTGTGTGTGTGTGTGTGTTCGTGTGTTCGTGTGTTCGTGTGTGTGTGTGTGTGTGTGTGTGTGTGTGTGTGTGTGTGTGTGTGTTCGTGTGTTCGTGTGTGTGTGTGTGTGTGTGTGGGGGGGGGGGAGTTTTCAGTGGGTTGATGGTCAGCACCTTCAATTAAAGTTGACGAAAATAAATAACTTCTTCAAAAGAGTTCAAATAAGTTTACCTTCAATGTTGGTTATCAAACTTACCATGATAATTATTATGATACAGATTTTCCATTATCATCCCTTCCCAATTATTGTCACACCATCCCTGAGTTATCCTATCGTTATCCCTTCTCCACAGGAGGCTGAGATCTACTTCAAGATCAACATTAACTGTATAGACCCGTTAGGCCGCACAGCTCTGCTGATCGCCATAGAGAATGAGAACCTGGAGATCATAGAATTACTGCTGAGCTTTAACGTGTATGTCGGTGACGCTCTGCTGCACGCCATCCGCAAAGAGGTGGTGGGGGCCGTGGAACTGCTTCTCAACCACAAGAAATCCAGCGGAGGCATGCAGGTAGGAGGGGGTGGCGGGGGGGGGTGGGGGCCGTGGAACTGCTTCTCAACCACAAGAAATCCAGCGGAGGCATGCAGGTAGGAGGGGGTGGCGGGGGGGCTGCTTCTCAACCACAAGAAATCCAGCGGAGGCATGCAGGTAGGAGGGGGTGGCGGGGGGGGGGGCTGCTTCTCAACCACAAGAGGGGGGCTGATAGGAGGGCTGATAGTAGTAATACATTGTTGGGCCTTAAATTTGTCCTGTTTAGTGATGTGGCGGATATTTTGTCAGCTGGTTATTGTCACGTAAAAGACTCATGGTAATTGACCGTTAATGAACATAAACATGTTTAGCATCTCCATGGATACAAGCGTCATGGAGATGCTAATGCACGCCTTTGGAACATCTACATATAAAAAGTATATTATTTATTTTAGTGTAAGGGGTGTTTTTAACTGACGGCAGGGAAGTCAGACGCAGGAGAGAATTAACTGTGTTTCCAACGGCGCAGTTTATTACAAAAACCACCCAGGAAACATAATAATAAAAATCAATGGGTAACATAACCCGGCGCACACCAGTACATACGTACACAAACACTTACAATAAACAATCTCCGACAAGGACATGAGGGTTAAATACACACCAGTACATACGTACACAAACACTTACAATAAACAATCTCCGACAAGGACATGAGGGTTAAATACACACCAGTACAGACGTACACAAACACTTACAATAAACAATCTCCGACAAGGACATGAGGGTTAAATACACACCAGTACATACGTACACAAACACTTACAATAAACAATCTCCGACAAGGACATGACGGTTAAATACACACCAGTACATACGTACACAAACACTTACAATAAACAATCTCCGACAAGGACATGACGGTTAAATACACACCAGTACATACGTACACAAACACTTACAATAAACAATCTCCGACAAGGACATGAGGGTTAAATACACACCAGTACATACGTACACAAACACTTACAATAAACAATCTCCGACAAGGACATGAGGGTTAAATACACACCAGTACATACGTACACAAACACTTACAATAAACAATCTCCGACAAGGACATGAGGGTTAAATACACAACGTGTAATTGATGGGATTGGAACCAGGTGTGACGGAAGACAAGACAAAACCAATGGAAAATGAAAAATGGATCAGTGATGGCTAGAAGGTCGGTGACGTCGACCGCCGAACACCGCCCGAACAAGGTGAGGGACCGACTTCGGCGGAAGTCGTGACATCAGGTCTAAATAAACATTGTAATATGAAGAAAATGTATTTCAGAAGTACAGACAATCAGTTGGCCTACTGCATGTTATCTGGCTATTCTCCATGCCATAGGCTGTAGCCTTGTTCATTCAGCAGACAATATATGTGTATAAGTCCCATACTATTATTTTATAGTATATGATTTTATAGTAAGAAGAATATAATTGAGCTTAGCTGACAAAATAAAAAATAAAATTTCCCCCATTCCAGAGCGATGAAGTGACTATGTTGCATATGAAGTGACTTTGTTGCATATGAAGTGACTATGTTGGATATGAAGTGACTATGTTGAGCATAAAAGTAATCATTTGAAACAGGTCCTACTTCATGTGCCAGATTTAGAGTTATTTGGCAACTTTAGTTGTGAATGATACAAACCTTAGAATATCTTAGAAATCAATACATATACGTATGATGCGATTATAGGCTATTGATGATTTAAAAAAGTTGTAAAAAAAAAAGAAGCTTGCTCTCTGTTCCTTGTCTCAGGCTTTACACAGCTGTTCTCTTATCAGGTGATCATATTTTCACCTATCAGACTATTCTCAATTTAATCTAGTCTAAAATGTCAAATCGATTATGAATGGCCCGATTATAAAATAAAACCGTCAGGAAAAAAATCTATTTAATCTGTAGGCCTATGCACCGGAATTGCAAATGGAGGCCGCTTTTCCCGCCGGTTCGTTTGTCAATAATGCCAGGTAGGGTTCGTTTGTCAATAATGCCAGGTAGGGTTCGTTTGTCAATAATGCCAGGTAGGGTTCGTTTGTCAATAATGCCAGGTAGGGTTCGTTTGTCAATAATGCCAGGTTGGTTACTCCGGTTATTTCACTCCACCATCAACGTTTTTTGACGAGCATGCAGCCTGCACAACAGGTGATATTCCCACCCAAACTCTGTATGCCGTGGGATCTCCAACCCTGTTCCTGCAGCTTCCCAGTGCTTCATTTGGGAAACCAATTCAAATCAGTTGGGGAACATCGATAGTAACATGTTTTCACAACAAAACATATTTCACTAAACGAGAGTTCATAGTGGTGAAATATTCTTTAGCTAAAGTGAATTAACGTGTCCTTTATTAATTCTGAAAATATAAAACATTCCCTATAACTAGGCTATTCAAATATCAAATACAAAGTCACTATAATTGTAGGCTAACTCTGTAAGCCGCCCTGCACAATCAATGAAACAATAGCATCGCCTATGCCTATACGTCCTCAAGCTCTCCCAGACTCATGGATAGAAAGTTTGGAGCGTAGCATGAGGTAACCAGTCCATCCAGTATGCATCATAATACAGTCCACACTGAAAGGTGATATTAGGCTACCTGCCGGTGCGGCAGCCGGGGCAGCAGGTAGCCTAGTGGTTAGACCGTTGGACTAGTAACCGAAAGGTTGCAAGTTCGAATCCCCGAGCTGACAAGGTAAAAATCTGTCGTTCTGCCCCTGAACAAGGCAGTTAACCCACTGTTCCTAGGCCGTCATTGAAAATAAGAATTTGTTCTTAACAGACTTGCCTGGTTAAATATATATACACTGCTCAAAAAAATAAAGGGAACGCTTAAACAACACAATGTAACTCCAAGTCAATCACACTTCTATGAAATCAAACTGTCCACTTAGGAAGCAACACTGATTGACAATACATTTCACATGCTGTTGTGCAAATGGAATAGACAAAAGGTGGAAATTATAGGCAATTAGCAAGACACCCCCCAAAACAGGAGTGATTCTGCAGGTGGTGACCACAGACCACTTCTCAGTTCCTATGCTTCCTGGCTGATGTTTTGGTCACTTTTGAATGCTGGCGGTGCTCTCACTCTAGTGGTAGCATGAGACGGAGTCTACAACCCACACAAGTGGCTCAGGTAGTGCAGTTCATCCAGGATGGCACATCAATGCGAACTGTGGCAAAAAGGTTTGATGTGTCTATCAGCGTAGTGTCCAGAGCATGCAGGCGCTACCAGGAGACAGGCCAGTACATCAGGAGATGTGGAGGAGGCCGTAGGAGGGCAACAACCCAGCAGCAGGACCGCTACCTCCGCCTTTGTGCAAGGAGGTGCACTGCCAGCGCCATGCAAAATGACCTCCAGCAGGCCACAAATGTGCATAAGAGGAGATTATCGTGACTCAACAGTCACATGGAATTTTACTGGGGTCACCACAACAGCCCCTAGTCCTGTTACACACGTGTACAAGTGTGAAATGGACATGTATTTCTTGTCCATCCCAACCCGCCACTGGCAACAAACGCCAATCGCACGTTGGTTTCAGGGAATTTTCATTGAAATGACGTGGAAACAACATTGATACAACCAGTGTGGACCCTAGTGGGTCCCCCCTGAGACACCCTTAGAGAGTGGGGTCACAACCAAGGTTACCATTGTCCAGCGCTCCTTGAGCAGATCGTGTTATCAGCCTTGCTCAAGGGCACAGCAACAGATTTTTCACCTTGTCGGCTCACGGATTCGAAACCAGTACCCTCAAGGCTACCTGCCGCTATCACTTACAGGTGCGGGGAAATGTTTAGGAGTCTGTACTTAGAGCTGTGGGAAAACAACTCAATGGCCTCGTGGGTAGTGTGCGTCCTGAGATTGGAAGGTTGGGAGTTTTGATCCCCGGCAGAGTCATACCAAAGACGATAAAAGTGGTACCCGATGTGTCTCTGCTTGGCACTCAGCATTAAGGGGATAGATTGGGGTAGTGGCCTGCGATAGACTAGCGTCCTGTCCAGGTAGTGTACTGTACATCAAGCTGCCTCACGCTACAGAAACAGGAGATAGACTAGCGTCCTGTCCAGGTAGTGTACTGTACATCAAGCTGCCTCACGCTACAGAAACAGGAGATAGACTAGCGTCCTGTCCAGGTAGTGTACTGTACATCAAGCTGCCTCACGCTACAGAAACAGGAGATAGACTAGCGTCCTGTCCAGGTAGTGTACTGTACATCAAGCTGCCTCACGCTACAGAAGCAGGAGATAGACTAGTGTCCTGTCCAGGTAGTGTACTGTACATCAAGCTGCCTCACGCTACAGAAGCAGGAGATAGACTAGTGTCCTGTCCAGGTGGTGTTCTTGAAACAGGAGATTAAGTTACTGATTACTGTTTGAAGAAGACTGTTGCTCTCTCTCTGTTTCTCTCAGTAAACCTTGCGCTCTCTCCGTCTCGTTCTTTCTCGCACTCTCTCCCCCTCGTTCTCTCTGTAACCCGCTCTCTCTGTCTCCCTCTCTCTGTCTCGTTCTTTCTCCCACTCTCTCCCCCTCGTTCTCTCTGTAACCCGCTCTCTCCGTCTCCCTCTCTCTGTCTCGTTCTTTCTCCCACTCTCTCCCCCTCGTTCTCTCTGTAACCCTCTCTCTCCGTCTCCCTCTATCTGTCTCGTTCTTTCTCCCACTCTCTCCCCCTCGTTCTCTCTGTAACCCGCTCACTCTCACTCGCTCTGTGTAACCCACTCTCTCCATCTCCCTCTATCTGTCTCTCTCTTTCTCCCACTCTGTCTCCATCTCTCTCTCTCTCTCTCAGCACCTGCTCAGGGACCAGCAGTGTTTGCGTGGGTTTTAATTAATCAAACACAATCACAATTGCCACAATATGCTAATACTGTGAGACACACACACACTAATACAATATGTTAATGCTGAAATCCCTGCTCCTCATCCACACTGATATGGTTACGTCAACTGTCAGCCAGGGACACGGGGGTTTGTTGGTTCCCATGTTGTTATCTCAGTTTGGAGGGGTAGAGACTGAGATTAAGTGAAAATGAGAGAGCCAGTGAAGGACAGGGTGAAAGCCAGAGTAAAAGGGAAAGAAAGAGAGGGTTAAAAAGTGTGTGTGAGAGAGTGAATGAGTGAGTGGAGAGAGAGAAGAGAGAGATGGACACTGCTTTTTGGATTTACTCAGGTGGACAGAGAGAGATAACGACCAGGTGATTCGCTCCAAACTGTCGTCAGGGTTTCGTCTCTTTACAGTACCTTTTTTTAAATTTTCGCCTAAAATGACATACTCAAATCTAACTGCCTGTAGCTCAGGCCCTGAAGCAAGGACATGCAAATGTGAAAGGAATGTAGGATAATATAACACATTAGATCTGGTAAAATCTGTATATATTTTTTGCATTTCTTTGAAATATGAGAAAAAGGCCATAATGTATTATTCCAACCCAGCTGGAATTTAGATTTTGGCCACAAGATGGCAGCGGTGTATGTGCAAAGTTTCAGACTGATCCAATGAACCATTGTACTTCTGTTAAAGTCTTTGTATCAAGACTGCCCAAATGTGCCTAATTTGTTTATTAATAACTTTTCATGTTCAAAACTATGCACTCTCCTCAAACAATAGCATGGTATTCTTTCACTGTAATAGCTTCTGTAAATTGAACAGTGCAGATAGATTAACAAGAATTTAAGCTTTCTGCCAATATCAGATATGTCGATATCCTGGGAAATTTTCTTGTTACTGACATCCTCATGCTAATTGCATTAGCCTTTGTTAGCTCAACCGTCCCGCAGGGGACCCACCAATCCTGATGTAGTTTTAATGGGCCACAGAATACACCAGTGTCTGACTTGTGACACAGTGATTGTTCCTCTACCTCCTTGCTACATAATGAGAGAGAGAGAGAATAGGCTGCTGTGCATCTGAATTTCCCTGAACTGTATAGAGTGGTTCATCTATTACTTTTAAAGGTTGTCGGAGAGGAAAATACATCTAATCTATTGAGAGAGAGAGAGAGAGAGAGGGATTAGATAGAAAGACCGGCAGCGACAAGAAAGTACATCTCATCTATTGAGAGAGGAGAGAGAGTGTTACAGAGAGCTGGTAGTCCCATCCACCAAACTACCAGGTGTCACATAAAGTAGATACTCAGGGGGTATTTTAATTTGGTATAGATCAGACCTAATCCTTTCTATTAAATTAGTCAAAACAGGAACATTTTACATTTGGCAAAAAATTCTAAAGGAAATGATCTCAACAGAGAAAATGTCCTCCTGTGTGCTACCTATATCCCCCTAATAGAATCCCCATACTTTAATGATAACGGCTTCTCCATCCTAGAGGGGGACATCAACCATTTCCAGGCCCAGGGACATGTACTAGTCTGTGGTGGCCTACATGCCAGAACTGGACAAGAACCCGACACCCTCAACACACAGGCTGACAAACACCTACCTGGAGATGACAGCATTCCCTCCCCCATATGCCCCCCCCCCCTCAGCACACGGGGGGACAAACACCTACCTGGAGATGACAGCATTCCCTCCCCCATATGCCCCCATAGGCAGAACTACGACAAAACAACCAACAAAAAGGGTCACAACTCCTGCGGCTCTGTCGCACGCTGGGTCTGTACATAGTCAATGGTAGGCTTCGAGGGGACTCCTACAGTAGGTACACCTACAGCTCATAGTTCATACACCTACAGCTCATAACTTGGCAGTAGTTCTGTAAATGATTATATCACAGACCTCAATCCTGAGTCTCTCAGAGCGTTCCTTCAGTCCACTGATACCCCTATCAGATCACAGCAAAAACACAGTCTACTTGAACAGAGCAATATTAAATCGTGAGGCATCAAATCCAAAGGAACTGCAAACTATGAATACAAACCCAATCCCCTTTAGACAACTTCCTGGACAATAACTGATGGTGTAAACTTCGCAGTAGAAAGCCTAAACAGTATATTTGACCTTTTCAGCTGCACTATCAAATCTAAAAATGTCAGGCAGACAACCAAAGAACATTAACAGCAATGACAAATTGTTGATGAAGAATGCAAAACCATCAAAAAGAAAATGAGAAACCTATCCAACCAAACACATAGAGACTCAGAAAACCTGAGACTATGCCTTCAGTATGGTGAATCACTAAAACAATACAGAAATACACTATGCAAAAAGAAGGAACAGCACATCAGAAATCAGCTCAAAGTAAATGAAGAATCCATAGAATCTAAGTTAGACACTTCTGGGAAAAACACTAAACAAACAATAACACGAAGAGTTGTCGATCCAAAATGGAGATGTATGGATAAACCATTTCTCAAATGTTTTCGACTCTACAACAAAGATCAAATGGCAGTAGCAAGAAAAAGTATGTGAACCCTTTGGAATTACCTGGAATTCTAAGTAAATTGGTCATACAATTTGATATGATCTTCATCTAAGTTACAACAACAGACAAACACAGTCTGCTTAAACTAATAACACACAAACAATTATACGTTTTCATGTCTTTATTGAACACACCGTGTAACTTGTTGACCCTCCTTTGGCAGCAATAACCTCAACCACACGTTTTCAGTAGTTGCAAATCAGACCTGCACGACGGTCAGGAGGAACTTTGGACCATTCCTCTATTCAAAACTAGTTCAGTTCAGCAAATGTTCTCGGCATGTCTGGTGTGAACCGCTCTTGAGGTCTTGCCACAGCATCTCAAATCGGGTTGAGGTCAGGACTCTGACTGGGACACTCCAGAAGGTGTATTTTCTTCTCTTGAAGCCATTCTGTTGTTGATTTACTTCTGTATTTTGGGTCGTTGTCCTGTTGCATCACCCAACTTCTGTTTAACTTTCAATTGGTGGACAGATAGCCTTACATTTTCCTGCAAAATGTCTTGATAAACTTGGGAATTAATTTTTTCCGTCGATGATAGCAAGCTATACAGGCCCTGAGGCAGCAAAGCAGCCCTAAACCATGATGCTCCCTCCACCATACTTTACAGTTGGGATGAGGTTTTGATCTTGGTGTGCTGTGACTTCTTTTCTCCACACGTAGTGTTGTGTGTTCTTTCCAAACAACTCAACTGTAGTTTCATCTGTCCACAGGATATCCTGCCAGTAGCGCTGTGGAACATCCAGGTGCTCTTTTGCGGATTTCAGATGTGCAACAATGTTTTTTTTGGACAGCAGTGGCTCCTTCCGTGGTGTCCTCTTATGAACACCATTCTTGTTTAGTGTTTTACGTATCGTAGACTCGTCAACAGAGATGTTATCATATTCCAGAGATTTCTGTAAGTCTTTAGCTGACACTCTAGGATTCTTCTTAACCTCATTGAGCATTCTGCGCTGTGCTTTTGCAGTCATCTTTGCAGGACGGCCACTCCAAGGAGTGTAGCAACAATGCTGAACTTTCTCCATTTATAGACAATTTGTCTGGCGAACAACAAGGCTTTTAGAGATACTTTGTTACCCTTTCCAGCGTTATGCAAGTCAACAATTCATAATCTTAGGTCTTCAGAGATCTCTTTTGTTCGAGGCATGGTTCACATCAGGCAATGCTTCTTGTGAGATGCAATAATAGTTTTTTTTTTTTTACAGGGCAGCTCTAACCAATATCTCCAATCTCGTCTCATTGATTGTACTCCAGGTTAACAGACTCCTGACCTCAATTAGCTTTTGGAGAAGTCATTAGCCTTGGGGTTCACAGACTTTTTCCAACCTACACTGTGAATGTTCAAATGATATATTCAATATAGACAAGAAAAATACAATAGTTTGTGTGTTAGTAGTTAAACCACACTGTGTTTGTCTGTTGTTGTGACTTAGATGAGGATTAGATCAGGTTTTATGACCAATTTATGCAGAAATCCAGGTAATTCCAAAGGGTTCACATACTTTTTCTTGCCGCTGTACATTATCAAATACAAATCTTAGAATCAACTATGAAAGACTACTGGAACCCACTGGATTATCCAATTATTTGAATGAACTACCGGACAAAATACAAACCCTCAAACCCAAAAAGGCCCTGTGGTGTTGATGGTATCCTCAATGAAATTATAAATTATACAGACCGCAAATTCCATTTGGCTATACTTAAAGTCTTTAACATCCTCTGCTCTGGCATCTTCCCCAATGTTTGAAACCAATCCAAAAAAGTGGACAAATTTGACCCCATTAATTTCCGTGGAATCTGCATCACCAGCAATCTTTGAAAAATCCTCTGCAGTATCATCAACAACAGACTACAACATTTCCTCAGTGAAAACAATGTCCTGAGCAAATGCCAAATTGGCTTCTTACCAAAATACCATATGACAAACTACGTACAGTGCCTTGAAAAAGTATTCATCCCCATTGGAGTTTTTCCTATTTTGTTGCATTACAACCTGTAATTGAAATGGATCATAATTTGGATTTCATGTAATGGACATACGCAAAATATTCCAAATTGGTGAAGTGAAATGAATATATGTATTTTTTTTAAATTACTCCTAATTTTAAATGGAAACATGGTGTGTGCATATCTATTCACCCCCTTTGCTATGAAGCCCCTAAATAAGATCTGGTGCAACCAATTACCTTCAGAAGTCACATAATTAGTTAAATAAAGTCCACCTTTGTGCAATCTAAGTGTCACATGATCTGTCACATGATCTCAGTATATATATATATATATATACACCTCTTCTGAAAGGCCCCAGTGTCACGCCCTGGCCATAGAGAGGCTTTTATTCTCTATTCTGGTTAGGGCAGGGTGTGACTAGGGTGGGCATTCTAGTTTCTTTATTTCTATGTTTCTATTTCTATGTTTTGGCCGGGTTTGGTTCTCAATCAGGGGCAGCGGTCTATCGTTGTCTCTGATTGGGAATCATACTTAGGCAGCCTGTTTTTCCACCTTAGTTGTGGGTAGTTGTCTGTGTTAGTGGCCTGTATAGCCCTAGTCAGCTTCACGTTTGTTTTGTTGTTTCTTGTTTTTGTTGGCGATAAATAAAAATAAATGTACGCTCACCACGCTGCACCTTGGTCCGGTCATTTCCCTGACGACGTTCGTGACACCCAGAATCTGCAACACCACTAAACAAGGGACACCACCAAGCAAGCGGCATCATGAAGACAAAGGAGCTCTCCAAACAGGTCAGGGACAAAGATGTGGAGAAGTACAGATCAGGGTTGGGTTATAAAAAAATATCTGAAACTTTGAACATCCCACAGAGCACCATTAATCCATAAAAAATGGAAAGAATATGGCACCGGAGATTGGAGTACCTGTCCATAGGACCACTTTAAGCCGTACACTCTACAGAGCTGGGCTTTACGGAAGAGTGGCCAGAAAAAAAGCCATTGCTTAAAGAAAAAGGCATGTGGGAGACTCCCCAAACATATGGAAGAAGGTACTCTGGTCAGATGAGACTAAAATGGAGCTTTTAGGCCATCAAGGAAAACACTATGTCAGGCGCAAACCCAACACCTCTCATCACCCCGAGAACACCATCCCCACAGTGAATCATGGTGGTGGCAGCATCATGCTTTGGGGATGTTTTTCATCGGCAGAGACTGGGAAACTGGTCAGAATTGAAGGAATGGTAAATGGGGCTAAATACAGAGATATTCTTGAGGGAAACCTGTTTCAGTCTTCCAGAGATTTGAGACTAGGACGGAGGTTCACCTTCCAGCAGGACAATGACGCTAAACATACTGCTAAAGCAAAACTCGAGTGGTTTAAGGGGAAACAATTACATGTCTTGGAATGGCCTAGTCAAAGTCCAGAACTCAATCCAATTGAGAATCTGTGGTATGACTTAAAGGTTGCTGTACACCAGCGGAACCCATCCAACTTGAAGGAGCTGGAGCAGTTTTGCCTTGAAGAATGGGCAGAAATCCCAGTGGCTAGATGTGCCAAGCTTATAGAGACACACCCCAAGAGACTTGCAGCTGTAATTGCTGAAAAAGGTGGCTTTACAAAGTATTAACTTTGGGAGGAGGTGAATAGTTATGCACTCTCAAGTTTTCAGTTTTTTTTGTCTTATTTCTTGTTTGTTTCACAAGAAAATATATTTTGCATTTTCAAAGTGGTAGGCATGTTGTGTAAATAAAATGATACAAACCCCCAAATGCCAAGGGAGGTGAATACTTCGCAAGCCACTGTATACATCCAGCACACCCGTATTGACAAACAAACAAAAGGAAAGTCTTCTCATGCTTTGTAGATTTCAAATTTGACTCAATTTGACTCAGACTCAAGTCTGCTATACAAATTGATGGAAAGCGGTATTGGGGGAAAAACATATGGCATTTATAAAATCAATGAATCAATCAGCTTGAGCCCCATCATCTTCAACATACAGTATACTGTATGTCAATGAATTGGCGAGGGCAGTAGAACAGTCTGCAGCACCCGGACTCACCCGACTAGAATCTGAAGTCAAAATGTCTACTGTTTGCTGATGATCTGGTGCTTCTGTCCCCAACCAAGGAGGGCCTACAGCAGCACCTTGTTGTTCTGCACAGATTCTGTCAGACTTGGGTCTATTGGTGCTCCAAAAAAGGTTAAGTTGTCAGGACAAAAAAATACAAATTCCATCTAGACACCGTTGCCCTAGAGCTCACAAATAGTTGCACGTACCTCGGCCTAAAATTCAGCACCACAGGTGACTTCCACAAGGCTGTGTCAGACCTCACTCTCAATGTTGATGGTTGCCTCATTACACCTAACATTGTGGTTAAAAACCTTGGTGTTACCTTTGACCCCAGCCTAACTTTTGACAACCACCTAAAAACACACCCAGAACAACATACTTCAATCTCAGGAATGTTTTCAGAATTTTAAACTTCATCTCACAGACAGATGCCGGGAATCTGGTCCATGCGTTTGTTTAATCTAGGCTAGACTACTGTAATATCCTCCTGTCCAGCTGCTCAGTCTCTACTATCATCTAGTCTAGACTACTGTAATGTCCTCCTGTCCAGCTGCTCAGTCTCTACTATCATCTAGGCTAGACTACTATAATGCCCTCCTGTTCAGCTGCTCAGTCTCTACTATCATCTAGTCTAGACTACTGTAATGTCCTCCTGTCCAGCTGCTCAGTCTCTACTATCATCTAGTCTAGACTACTGTAATGCCCTCCTGTTCAGCTGCTCAGTCTCTACTATCATCTAGTCTAGACTACTGTAATGCCCTCCTGTCACGCTGCTCAGTCTCTACTATCATCTAGTCTAGACTACTGTAATGTCCTCCTGTCCAGCTGCTCAGTCTCTACTATCATCTAGTCTAGACTACTGTAATGCCCTCCTGTCACGCTGCTCAGTCTCTACTATCATCTAGTCTAGACTACTGTAATGTCCTCCTGTCACGCTGCTCAGTCTCTACTATCATCTAGGCCAGACTACTGTAAGGTCCTCCTGTCCAGCTGCTCAGTCTCTACTATCATCCAGTCTAGACTACTGTAATGTCCTCCTGTCCAGCTGCTCAGTCTCTACTATCATCTAGTCTAGACTACTGTAATGCCCTCCTGTCCAGCTGCTCAGTCTCTACTATCATCTAGTCTAGACTAATGTAATGTCCTCCTGTCCAGCTGCTCAGTCTCTACTATCATCTAGGCTAGACTACTGTATTGCCCTCCTGTTCAGCTGCTCAGTCTCTACTATCATCTAGGCCAGACTACTGTAATGCCCTCCTGTCACGCTGCTTAGTCTCTACTATCATCTAGGCTAGACTACTATAATGTCCTCCTGTTCAGCTGCTTAGTCTCTACTGTCATCTAGTCTAGACTACTGTAATGCCCTCCTGTCACGCTGCTTAGTCTCTACTATCATCTAGTCTAGACTACTGTAATGCCCTCCTGTCCAGCTGCTCAGTCTCTACTATCATCTAGTCTAGACTACTGTAATGTCCTCCTGTCCAGCTGCTCAGTCTCTACTATCATCTAGGCTAGACTACTGTATTGCCCTCCTGTTCAGCTGCTCAGTCTCTACTATCATCTAGGCCAGACTACTGTAATGCCCTCCTGTCACGCTGCTTAGTCTCTACTATCATCTAGGCTAGACTACTATAATGTCCTCCTGTTCAGCTGCTCAGTCTCTACTATCATCTAGTCTAGACTACTGTAATGCCCTCCTGTCACGCTGCTCAGTCTCTACTATCATCTAGTCTAGACTACTGTAATGTCCTCCTGTTCAGCTGCTCAGTCTCTACTATCATCTAGTCTAGACTACTGTAATGCCGTCCTGTCACCCTGCTCAGTCTCTACTATCATCTAGTCTAGACTACTGTAATGTCCTCCTGTCCAGCTGCTCAGTCTCTACTATCATCTAGTCTAGACTACTGTAATGTCCTCCTGTCCAGCTGCTCAGTCTCTACTATCATCTAGTCTAGACTACTGTAATGTCCTCCTGTCCAGCTGCTCAGTCTCTACTATCATCTAGTCTAGACTACTGTAATGCCCTCCTGTTCAGCTGCTCAGTCTCTACTATCATCTAGGCTAGACTACTGTAACGCCCTCCTGTCCAGCTGCTCAGTCTCTCCTATCATCTAGTCTAGACTACTGTAATGTCCTCCTGTCACGCTGCTCAGTCTCTACTATCATCTAGGCTAGACTACTGTAATGTCCTCCTGTCCAGCTGCTCAGTCTCTACTATCATCTAGTCTAGACTACTGTAATGTCCTCTTGTCCAGCTGCTCAGTCTCTACTATCAGACATGTACATCCAGATCACTGCGGCACTAGAAGGAATTAGCACATCACTCCACATTTATCTGCACTACTCTGGATGCCTGTAAAGTATCGGTCTGGTTTTAAAATCATGCCTGGCCTTGGCTCCTCTTATCTGACAGACATGCTTGTTCCCTATAACCTAGTGAGGGTGCTCTGCTCCCACAAGCCGGTTCCTAGATACAGAACCAAGCCGGGGTTCTGAGCATTCTCTATTAACGACCCTCAGTTGTAGAACAGCCCTGGCAGGTAGTAGGAACAGCCCTGTCAAGTAGGAGGAACAGCCCTGTCAGGTAGGAGGAACAGCCCTGTCAAGTAGGAGTAACAGCCCTGTCAGGTAGGAGGGACAGCCCTGTCAAGTAGGAGGAACAGCCCTGTCAGGTAGGAGGAACAGCCCTGTCAAGTAGTAGAACAGCCCTGTCAAGTAGAAGGAACAGCCCTGTCAAGTAGGAGGACCAGCCCTGTCAAGTAGGAGGAACAGCCCTGTCAAGTAGAAGGACCAGCCCTGTCAAGTAGGAGAACAGCCCTGTCAAGTAGGAGGAACAGCCCTGTCAGGTAGGAGAAACAGCCCTGTCAAGTAGTAGGAACAGCCCTGTCAAGTAGGAGGAACAGCCCTGTCAGGTAGGAGGAACAGCCCTGTCAAGTAGAAGGAGCAGCCCTGTCAGGTAGGAGGGACAGCCCTGTCAGGTAGGAGGAACAGCCCTGTCAGGTAGAGGGGAACAGCCCTGTCAGGTAGGGGGGACAGCCCTGTCAGGTAGGAGGAACAGCCCTGGCAGGTAGGAGGGACAGCCCTGTCAGGTAGGAGGGACAGCCCTGTCAAGTAGGAGGAACAGCCCTGTCAAGTAGGAGGAACAAACCTGTCAGGTAGGAAGGACAGCCCTGTCAGGTAGGAGGAACAGCCCTGTCAGGTAGGAGGGACAGCCCTGTCAGGTAGGAGGAACAGCCCTGTCAGGTAGGAGGGACAGCCCTGTCAAGTAGGAGGAACAGCCCTGTCAGGTAGAAGGAACAGCCCTGTCAGGTAGGAGGGACAGCCCTGTCAGGTAGGAGGAACAGCCCTGTCAGGTAGAGGGGAACAGCCCCGTCAGGTAGAGAGGAACAGCCCTGTCAGGTAAGAGGAACAGCCCTGTCAGGTAGGAGGAACAGCCCTGTCAGGTAGAAGGGACAGCCCTGTCAGGTAAGAGGAACAGCCCTGTCAGGTAGGAGGAACAGCCCTGTCAGGTAGGAGGAACAGCCCTGTCAGGTAAGAGGAACAGCCCTGTCAGGTAGAAGGAACAGCCCTGTCAGGTAGGAGGGACAGCCCTGTCAGGTAGGAGGAACAGCCCTGTCAGGTAGGAGGAACAGCCCTGTCAGGTAGAGGGGAACAGCCCTGTCAGGTAGGGGGGACAGCCCTGTCAGGTAGGAGGAACAGCCCTGGCAGGTAGGAGGAACAGCCCTGTCAAGTAGAGGGAACAGCCCTGTCAGGTAGAGGGGAACAGCCCTGTCAGGTAGGGAAAACAGCCCTGTCAGGTAGGAGGAACAGCCCTGTCAGGTAAGAGGAACAGCCCTGTCAGGTAGGAGGGACAGCCCTGTCAGGTAGGAGGGACAGCCCTGTCAGGTAGGAGGAACAGCCCTGTCAGGTAGAGGGGAACAGCCCTGTAAGGTAGAGGGGAACAGCCCTGTCAGGTAAGAGGAACAGCCCTGTCAGGTAAGAGGAACAGCCCTGTCAGGTAAGAGGAACAGCCCTGTTAGGTAGAGGGGAACAGCCCTGTCAGGTAGGAGGAACAGCCCTGTCAGGTAGAGGGGAACAGCCCTGTCAGGTAGGAGGAACAGCCCTGTCAGGTAGGAGGGACAGCCCTGGCAGGTAGGAGGAACAGCCCTGTCAAGTAGGAGGAACAACCCTGTCAGGTAAGAGGACCAGCCCTGTCAGGTAGGGTTAACAGCCCTGTCAGGTAGGAGGGACAGCCCTGTCAGGTAGGGTTAACAGCCCTGTCAAGTAGGAGGAACAACCCTGTCAGGTAAGAGGAACAGCCCTGTCAGGTAAGAGGAACAGCCCTGTTAGGTAAGAGGAACAGCCCTGTCAGGTAGGAGGAACAGCCCTGTTAGGTAGAGGGCAACAGCCCTGTCAGGTAAGAGGAACAGCCCTGTCAGGTAGGAGGAACTGCCCTGTCAGGTAAGAGGAACAGCCCTGTCAGGTAGGAGGAACAGCCCTGTTAGGTAGAGGGCAACAGCCCTGTCAGGTAAGAGGAACAGCCCTGTCAGGTAGGAGGAACTGCCCTGTCAGGTAAGAGGAACAGCCCTGTCAGGTAAGAGTAACAGCCCTGTCAGGTAAGAGGAACAGCCCTGTCAGGTAATGTGAACTGCCCTGTCAGGTAGAAGGGACAGCCCTGTCAGGTAAGAGGAACAGCCCTGTCAGGTAGGAGGAACAGCCCTGTCAGGTAAGAGGAACAGCCCTGTCAGGTAAGAGGAACAGCCCTGTCAGGTAGGAGGAACAGCCCTGTCAGGTAGGAGGGACAGCCCTGTCAGGTAGGAGGAACAGCCCTGTCAGGAAGGATGAACAGCCATGTCAGGTAGAGGGGAACAGCCCTGTCAGGTAGGGGGGACAGCCCTGTCAGGTAGGAGGGACAGCCCTGGCAGGTAGGAGGAACAGCCCTGTCAAGTAGGAGGAACAACCCTGTCAGGTAAGAGGACCAGCCCTGTCAGGTAAGAGGAACAGCCCTGTCAGGTAAGAGGAACAACCCTGTCAGGTAAGAGGACCAGCCCTGTCAGGTAAGAGGGACAGCCCTGTCAGGTAGGGTTAACAGCCCTGTCAGGTAAGAGGAACAGCCCTGTTAGGTAGAGGGGAACAGCCCTGTCAGGTAGGAGGAACAGCCCTGTCATTTAGAGGGGAACAGCCCTGTCGGCTAGGAGGGACAGCCCTGTCAGGTAAGAGGAACAGCCCTGTCAGGTAAGAGGAACAGCCCTGTCAGGTAAGAGGAACAGCCCTGTTAGGTAGAGGGGAACAGCCCTGTCAGGTAGGAGGAACAGCCCTGTTAGGTATAGGGGAACAGCCCTGTCAGGTAGGAGGGACAGCCCTGTCAGGTAGGAGGGACAGCCCTGTCAGGTAGGAGGGACAGCCCTGTCAGGTAGGAGGAACAGTCCTGTCAGGTAGAGGGGAACAGCCCTGTCAGGTAGAGCGGAACAGCCCTGTCAGGTAAGAGGAACAGCCCTGTCAGGTAAGAGGAACAGCCCTGTTAGGTAGAGGGGAACAGCCCTGTCAGGTAAGAGGAACAGCCCTGTCAGGTAAGAGGAACAGCCCTGTCAGGTAAGAGGAACAGCCTTGTCAGGTAAGAGGAACAGCCTTGTCAGGTAAGAGGAACAGCCCTGTTAGGTAGAAGGAACAGCCCTGTCAGGTAAGAGGGGAACAGCCCTGTCAGGTAAGAGGAACAGCCCTGTCAGGTAAGAGGAACAGCCTTGTCAGGTAAGAGGAACAGCCCTGTTAGGTAGAAGGAACAGCCCTGTCAGGTAAGAGGGGAACAGCCCTGTCAGGTAAGAGGAACAGCCCTGTCAGGTAGGAGGAACAGCCCTGTCAGGTAAGAGGAACAGCCCTCATAGGTAAGAGGAACAGCCCTGTTAGGTAAGGGGAACAGCCCTGTCAGGTAAGAGGAACAGCCCTGTCAGGTAAGAGGAACAACCCTGTCAGGCAAGAAGACCAGCCCTGTCAGGTAGGGTTAACAGCCCTGTCAGGTAGGAGGGACAGCCCTGTCAGGTAGGGTTAACAGCCCTGTATGGTAGGAGGAACAACCCTGTCGGGTAAGAGGAACAGCCCTGTCAGGTAAGAGGACCAGCCCTGTCAGGTAAGAGGAACAGCCCTGTTAGGTAAGAGGAATAGCCCTGTCAGGTAGGAGGAACAACCCTGTCAGGTAGGAGGAACAGCCCTGTCAGGTAGGAGGAACAGTCCTGTCAGGTAGGAGGAACAGCCCTGTTAGGTAGAGGGGAACAGCCCTGTCAGGTAAGAGGAACTGCCCTGTCAGGTAAGAGGAACTTCCCTGTCAGGTAAGAGTAACAGCCCTGTCAGGTAAGAGGAACAGCCCTGTCAGGTAGAAGGAACAGCCCTGTTAGGTAAGAGGACCAGCCCTGTCAGGTAGGAGGAACAGCCCTGTCAGGTAAGAGGAACAGCCCTGTCAGGTAAGAGGAACAGCCCTGTCAGGTAAGAGGAACAGCCCTGTCAGGTAAGAGGAACAGCCCTGTTAGGTAAGAGGACCAGCCCTGTCAGGTAGGAGGAACTGCCCTGTCAGGTAAGAGGACCAGCCCTGTCAGGTAAGAGGAACAGCCCTGTCAGGTAAGAGGAACAGCCCTGTCAGGTAGAAGGAACAGCCCTGTTAGGTAAGAGGACCAGCCCTGTCAGGTAAGAGGAACAGCCCTGTCAGGTAGAAGGAACAGCCCTGTCAGGTAAGAGGAACAGCCCTGTTAGGTAAGAGGAACAGCCCTGTTAGGTAAGAGGAACAGACACCATTTTAAATCACAAAAAAATGTAAGAATTACTGGAATATTAATAATTGTTCGTTATACTTTCTATGGTGTTTTATTATTGTTTTAATGTAAAGTGTTTAGCGTTTCTAAACGCTCTTTAAATACATTTTGATTTGAGACAAGACAAGAAAGGGCCTTCTATGCCATCAAAAGGAACATAAAACTCGACATCCCAATCAGGATCTGTCTCAAATTAATTTAATCAGCTATAGAACCCATTTCCCAACCAAATTATAAGAAAGAAAAAAGCTAACTATTTGACACACTGGAAAGAATCAAATAAAGAACTAATTGAAATACTTTCTGGTCCTAAACAGAGAGTACACACTGGCGGAATACTTGACCACTGTGACTGACCCAAAATGAAGTAAACCTTTGAATATGTACAGACTCAGTGAGCGTAGCCTTGCCATTGAGAAAGGCCACCGTAGGCAGACCTGGCTCTCAAGAGAAGACAGGCTATGTGCACACTGCCCACAAAATGAGGTGGAAACTGAGCTGCACTTCCTAACCTCCTGCCGAACGTAGAACCACATTAGAGACACATAAAGTGCATTCGGAAAGTATTCAGACCCCTTGACTTTTTCCACATGTTGTTACGTTACAGCCTTATTCTAAAATTGATGAAATTGTTTTTTCCCCCTCATCAATCTACACACACAGCCCATAATGACAAAGCAAAAACAGGTTTTTAGAAATATTGGCGAACTTATTAAAAATACAAAAACAGAATTATCACATTTACATAAGTATTCAGACCCTTTACTCAGTACTTTGTTGAAGCACCTTTTGCAGCGATTACAGCCTCGAGTCTTCTTGGGTATGACGCTACAGGCTTGGCACACCTGTCTTTGGCGTGTTTCTCCATTCTTCTCTGCAGATCCTCTCAAGCTCTTGGAGCTCAGCTATTTTCTGGTCTTTCCAAAGATGTTCAATCGGGTTCAAGTCCGGGCTCTGGCTGGGCCACTCAAGGACATTCAGAGGCTTGATCCGAATCCACTCCTACACTGTCTTGGCTGTGTGCTTAGGGTCATTGTCCTTTTGGAAGGTGAACCTTCGCCCCCATCTGAGGTCCTGAGCACTCTGGAACAGTTTTTCATCAAGGATCTCTCTGTACTTTGCTCCGTTCATCTTTCACTTGATCCTGACTAGTCTCCCAGTCCCTGCCGCTGAAAAACATCCCACAGCATGATGCTGCCACCACCATGCTTCACAGTAAGGATGGTGCCAGGTTTCCTCCAGACGCGATGCTTGGCATTCAGGCCAAAGATGGTTATTCTTCTGGAAGGTTCTCTGGAGCTCTTTCACAGTGGCCATCGGGTTCTTGGTCACCTCCTTGACCTAGACCCTTCTCCCACGATTGCTCATTTTGATCGGGCGGCCAGCTATAGGAAGTCTTAGTGGTTCCAAACTTCTTCCATTTAAGAATAATGGAGGCCACTGTGTTCTTTGGAATATTCGATGCTGCAGAAATGTTTAAGTACCCTTCCCCAGTTCTCTACCTCGACACAATCCTGTCTCAGAGTTCTATGGACAATTCCTTTGACCCCTTGGCTTGGTTTTTGCTCTGACATGCACTGTGAACTGTGGGACCTTATATAGACAGGTGTGTGCCTTTCCAAATCATGTCCAATCAATTGAATTTACCACATGTGGACTCCAATCAAGTTGTAGAAACATCTCAAGAATGATCAGTGGAAACAGGATGCAGCGGAGCTCAATTTAGAGTCTCATAGCAAAGGGCCTGAATACTTATGTAAATAAGGTTTTTCTGTTTTTATATTTTTTACATTTGCTAAATATTCTAAAAATGTGTTTTCGCTTTGTCATTATGGGGTATTGTGATGTCATTATGGGGTATTGTGTGTAGATTGATGAGGACATGTATTTATTTGATCTATTTTAGAATAAGGCTGTAACTTAATAAAATGTGGGAAAAGTCAAGGGGACTTTCAGAATGCACTGTATTTCCCACAGATCAAACAGACCCACGCATCATTTGAAAACAAATCAAACATTTATAAACTCCCATATCTCTTAGGCGAAATACCGCAGTGTGCAATCACAGCAGCAAGATTTGTAGCCCGTTGTCATGAGAAAAGGGCAACCAGTGAAGCATAAACAACATTGTAAATACCACCAATATGTATCTGGTTATTTATCTTTCCCTACTATTTGTACTACAACAATATTGCACATTGCTAAAACACTGTTCAATCTGTAGCTGATATTATAACACTTGAAATGTCTTTATCTTTTTCAAACTTTTTAATTGCACTGTCTACTGTTAAATTCTTCTCACTTTTGGTAATTGTTGACTTCACTTGCTTTGGCAATGTAAACACGTTTCCCATGTCAGTAAAGCCCCTTTGAATTAGAGAGAGAGAGAGAGAGAGAGAGGAGAGAGAGAGAGAGAGAGAGGAGCGAGGAGGAGAGAGAGAGAGAGAGAGGAGAGGAGAGAGAGGAGAGGAGGGAGAGGGAGAGAGAGAGAGAGAGAGAGAGAGAGAGAGAGAGAGACGGAGAGAGAGAGAGAGAGAGAGAGAGAGAGAGAGAGAGAGAGAGAGAGGAGAGAGAGAGAGAGAGAGAGAGAGAGAGAGAGAGAGAGAGAGAGAGAGAGAGAGAATTGTGAATCCCATTTATTGATATTGTCCTCTTCTGCTGGGAGATTTACTAATCCACAGATTGATTTTGGGGTGACTGCCAACATTGTCTGTATTAGTCTTTCCTCGCCGCTGTCTGACCTATGTTTCCTCTGCAGTGTTGCCTTCTACTGTGTCTTCGTCGTCTCCAGTTACATCGGAGGAAACGTAGTGTAATGGGGAATGATTTGGATCCTAGCTTCACAGCCACTGTGACTCCCCAAGGATTCTGTTATAAAGATAGACTTCAGTCGTGCAACAAGAGGAATGTAGAGCTTGATGAAAGGATTTTTGAGACCACTCAAGACATGTTCTGTATCCCAAATGGTACCTATTGGTACTATGGGCCCTTTTACAAAAAGTAGTGCACTAGGGAACCATTTAGGATGCAGAGACAGGTCTTGAGTTCTACAGAGTTGACCCCTCGTTCCTCTTGGTGCTGTGCCTCGTTCCCCCCAGATGCGGATAGGAGGACTGTACTTGTTGCAGCTTGAATTTCAGATCAATGTATACAAATTGATGAAAGAGAAGCGACTCTATATTTAAATGAGAGTACACATCAAATTGGCCGGTGTTAATTCAGGTGTTAAATTAACTCTGTAAGTATTACATTAACACTCGTTGGTGTAAAAGTACTCCAGTGTTGGTGTTAAGTACCGGTGTTAAACAAAAACCACACCCATTAATATCATATTTCCCAGCATACTCTATTGCAGGTAGATTTTTTTTTTTTTTTTGTTTCAATGTCTGTTTTAGCATGTACTTGATATTGATGTTAGGACACCTTTCGGTATTAAAAAATATATAATTAGAAAAATATTTAGATAAAATATTACATTTGCCCTTAGAAATGCATTGAATAACACATTTATAAATGACAAAGACAGTCCAAAAATAAATCTGAAGGTTTTGAAGCGTCTCTCCTGTATCTAGAAGAAATAAGATATAAGAGACCACTCAATAAGATATAAGATATAAGAGACCACTCAATAAGATATAAGAGACCACTCAACAAGATATAAGACATCTCAGGAAATGTAGATGTTTTTTGGGAGGGACACATATTTAACCCATTGTTATTGTTGCCACAAAACTACCTCTATACTTCCATTCATGTGTTTGGGTTCCATTCAGTCAGGTCCCCTTTCACGGAGAACAGCATCGTGTTCGCCAGAGTCTCTCCTGTCCGTAGTCGGATCACATTAGTTTGTAGGCCAAACCGGCATCTCTAGCTTCAATTGACTTATTTTGATGGGGATTTTTTTTTTTTATGATGTTACTTAGATTGACACACTGGTATGTCAATTGACTCATAAGTGTTTACGGCTACTCTGCTAGGCATTCAATAATACGGCCTTATTAAATAGTTATTGTGTTAGCATTTAGTTTGAATGATAACTTATTAGGATCTCATTTGGTGAAGGCTACAGGACTGAACGTGGGGGAATGAAACAACCATGTGTCTGTCACTAACAACAACAAAAAAGTCATTGTTGTTAACTCTACAAGTCACCTGAAAGGCAAGGCACTCTGGAAAATATGCAAATAAGACTTTACACTAAGCAGTGTGTTAATCTAACACTGAAAAGTGTGGGCCCATATCTGGAGAATAATGGAGTATTTGCTGTGTAGATGTATAAAGGACATACTGAAAAGGCATCTTTCATTAAGTTGTTTTCTTAATTTGATTTTAAATGTTAAGTTTCAAAACAGTGATTAGTCAAACTTGTTTCTCTCTCTTCAAAAGCATCAGAATCTCTGTTTCAATCAGAATCACTACTGTAGTTGCACAGGAAGACAGTAGCAAACAGAGGTAGAGAACAGAGAGGTAGAGAACAGAGAGGTAGAGAACAGAGAGGTATAGAACAGAGGGCTAGAGAACAGAGAGGTAGAGAACAGAGAGGTAGAGAACAGAGAGGTAGAGAACAGAGAGGTAGAGAACTGAGGGGTAGAGAAGAGAGGGGGAGAGAACAGAGAGGTAGAGAACTGAGGGGTAGAGAACAGAGAGGTAGAGAACAGAGAGGTAGAGAACAGAGGGCTAGAGAACAGAGAGGTAGAGAACAGAGAGGTAGAGAACTGAGGGGTAGAGAAGAGAGGGGGAGAGAACAGAGAGGTAGAGAACAGAGGGGTAGAGAACAGAGAGGTAGAGAACAGAGAGGTAGAGAACTGAGGGGTAGAGAAGAGAGGGGGAGAGCGCATTATTCAATGCATTAATAACAACACTGTTAAACTCATCTCTGGACCTTGAAGCCAGTTCCACTGATTGTTTTCATTGTTCCTCTCTAATCAGGGACTAATTTAGACCTGAGACACCAGTTTGCTGATAATGGGCCTCTGTACGCCTATGTCGATATTCCATAAAAAATCAGCCGTTTCCAGCTACAATAGTAATTTACAACATTAACAATGTCTACACTGTATTTTAGGATCAATTTGATGTTATTTTAATGAACCAAAAATGTGCTTTTCTATCAAAAACAAGGACATTTCTAAGTGACCCCAAACTTCTGAATGGTAGTTTATATTGGGAGTAGTGCCTTTCCTCAGCCACAGTGTGTTATATGTGCAAAAGTACTATCTCACAACTCGATGAAACCTTCACTCTTGAGCAGACTTTTAGAAACAAAACACGCTCATTTGAAAAATAAGCCACGGGAGTTTATTGAGTGATAATTAAGATGACTTTCGAGTAGTAAGACTTGAAAGGCTAGGACAGGCAAGCCCCATACTATTGTGGAGGACTTAATTACTCCTGCTGCTGCAGATATGACTGGGACAATGCTGGAGGAAAAGGACCAACAAAAACTATACAGACAATGCCTTCATCAAACAACACTGTTTCAAGATGAATCAGTGACATGGCAGGAGATGTTTTGAAACAATTACTGCTTCGCATACAAGCCAGTGAATTCTATGCGTTCCAGCTGGATGAGTCAACAGACGTGGCGGGCCTGGCACAGCTCCTGGTATATGTCCGTTACGTTTATGTGGAGTCAAATAAGGAAGACATCCTCTTCTGCAAACCACTGGAAACCAGGACAACAGGAGAGGATATTTTTTTAAGTATTGAACAGCTTTGTGACGTCAAATGGACTTTGGTGGTCAAGATGTGTTGGTATCTGTACTGATGGCGCAAAAGCCATGACAGGGAGACATAGTGGAGTGGTAACGTGCGTGCAAGCAGTTGCTCCCGACGCCACTTGGGTACACTGCAGCATCCACCGAGAGGCTCTTGCTGCCAAGGGAATGCCTGATAGCTTGAAAGACGTTTTGGACACTACAGTGAAAATGGTTAACTTTGTTAAAGCAAGGCCCCTGAACTCTCATGTATTTTCTGCACTATGCAATGATATGTGCAGCGACCATGTACTGCTTTTACAACATACAGAAGTGTGCTGGTTATCAAGGGGCAAAGTATTCAAAATATGTTTTTAATTGAGAGACGAGCTTAAAGTTTTTTTAACTGACCATCATTTTTCCATTTGTCTGACTGCTTTGCATGAGGATGAGTTTCTCACATAACTGGCCTATCTGGGTGATGTTTTCACTCACATGACTGGCCTATCTGGGTGATGTTTTCTCTCACACGACTGGCCTATCTGGGTGATGTTTTCTCTCACACGACTGGCCTATCTGGGTGATGTTTTCTCTCACACGACTGGCCTATCTGGGTGATGTTTTCTCTCACACGACTGGCCTATCTGGGTGATGTTTTCTCTCACACGACTGGCCTATCTGGGTGATGTTTTCTCTCACACGACTGGCCTATCTGGGGGATGTTTTTTCCTCGTCTGAATGATCTGAATCTAGGATTACAGGGACTCTCCGCAACTATATTCAATGTGCGGGACAAAATTGAGGCTATGATTAAGAAGTTGGAGCTCTTTTCTGTCTACATTAACAAGGACAACACACAGATGTTTCCATCGTTGTATGATTTTTTGTTTGCAAATTAACTCAAGCTTACGGACAATGTCAAATGTGATATAGCGAAGCATAGGAGTGAGTTGGGTGCGCAATTACGCAACTACTTTCCCAAAACGGATGACACAAACAACTGGATTCGTTATCCCTTTCATGCCCTGCCTCCAGTCCACTTACCAATATCTGAACAAGAGAGCCTCATCAAAATTGCAACAAGCGGTTCTGTGGAAATTGATTTTAATCAGAAGCCACTGCCAGATGTATGGATTGGACTGTGCTCAGAGTGTCCTGCCTTGGCAGACACTGATACCCTTTGCAACCACGTACCGATGTGAGAGTGGATTCTCGGCCCTCACTAGCATGAAAACGAAATACAGGCACAGACTGTGTGTGGAAAATGATTTAAGACTGAGACTCCCTCCAATACAACCCAACATTGCCGAGATATGTGCGTCCTTTCAAGCCCACCCTTTTTCACAATTTCCAATTAACAAATACAGTTTTATATGTAAGATGGCTAAATAAAGAGCAAAATTAGTGATTATTATTATATTATTATTTGTGCCCTGGTCCTATAAGAGCTCTTTGTCACTTCCCACAATCTAGGTTGTGACCAAAACTCACACTCATTCTTATGTTTAATACGTTTATCATGTAGTGTGTGTGTGTGTGTGTGGCAGGCTTACAATGATGGCAAAAAAACAACATTTGAGAGTGTGCTGACCCTGGTGCTAGAGGGGGTACAGCTGGAGTGTGCTGACCCTGGTGCTAGAGGGGGTACAGCTGGAGGTTGAATGTTTGAAGGGGTACGGGACTATAATAAGTTTGGGAACCACAGGTGTAGATAATCCTCTGAGAAAACGATTGGTCTAAATCTCAAGTGTATTATAACCTGTTCGGTTTTTTTTTAAGTTATTGGAGTGTTTACCCTTGTAGAATAGCCAGAAATAGGGAAATCATTGGAGGCCAGAGAGAAAAATTACAAGTTGTATCTCGTCGGGCAAGCTGGAATCTGACTACATGTTACCTGACAGGCTCGACCGTTGAACTCATCATGTCTCTTCTCAAATCCGCAGGACTTAAAAGAAAGTAGAGATGAGACAGATATCGATTTGGAGACGTGACATGTAGTATTTTCATATTTTAGTTTTATTTTAACACTTTTCACATTCATTCAAAATTCCTGTTCTTTTTCATTTGAAGATTTCTCAGAAAAACAAAACAAATCTCTGTGAAATGTCAACGGAGCGCTGACTGTATAGCCTTTTACATTTCATTCAGCTCGTTGTCAGGCTAATTTAGCTTTTTGCCTTTTACATTTCATTCAGTTCGTTGTCAGGCTAATTTAGCTTTTTGCCTTTTACATTTCATTCAGTTCGTTGTCAGGCTAATTTAGCTTTTTGCCTTTTACATTTCATTCAGCTCGTTGTCAGGCTAATTTAGCTTTTTGCCTTTTACATTTCATTCAGCTCGTTGTCAGGCTAATTTAGCTTTTTGCCTTTTACATTTCATTCAGCTCATTGTCAGGCTAATTTAACTTTTTGCCTTTTACTTTTCATTTAGCTCGTTGTCAGGCTAATTTAACTTTTTGCGACCCCTTGGAAACAACTTTGAAGACGATTTATGACATGAATAAACATATTTGTCGAGGTGAAATGTTTTTTTATGACATAAGGAAGTGATATTTAAATATATTGGTAAAGAGTTTGGTGGACAACACCCGACACAAGTGTTTCTCAAACTCGGTCCTGGGGACACCCAAAGGGTTACGTTTTTTGCCGCCTAACACTACACACCTGATTCAAATAATGAATTCATCATGAAATTGGATTATTGGATTTGGCTGTGTGGTGTTATGGGGCAAAAACTTTAACGCGCACCATTTGGGGTCCTGAGGACCGAGTTTGGGAAACACACACACACACACACACACACACACACACACACACACACACACACACACACACACACACACACACACACACACACACACACACACACACACACACACACACACACACACACACTTTGTGTGGTTGCATTCATATTCATCACCAATATTTTGGAGGCCTCTCTTCTTCTGTCCTCAATATGAGTAACGCAATGAATAAACATTAAAGGGGCGAGTGGGATATCATTTCATTTCATTCCTGCTCTGCTGTTAGCATAACGCGCCATCTCTCCGACCAAACCGACACACGCACACGCACACACAAACACACACACACACACACACACACACACACACACACACACACACACACACACACACACACACACACACACACACACACACACACACACACACACACACACACACACAAGTCTGTGCCGGGGCACAGTGTACAGCCATTAGGTTAGATTAATATTAGATTATTTGATGATAAATCCTATCAAACCAACGTGAACTTTCCTCCACATGTAAATGTGATGTGCGGCATATTTTCAAAGATGGGTATCAGTCAAGCGAGGCCTGATGAGAAGTTTGATATGTGCTCCAGCCTGCCGCGTAAAGGCACTATGGATGTTTTTTTACTGGTTTACACAGACATGCTGAGGAAAGGGATATCACAACAAGTTATAACTAACCTGTGACTAACCCTGTCTGCGACTAACCCTGTCTGTGATAAGTTATCCTCTTGAAGCTAGGGGGCAGAATGTTTATGTTTGGAAAAATAACGTTCCCAATGTAAGCTGCCTATTTCTCAGGTGCAGATGCTAGAATATTCATATAATTGACAGAGTAGGATAGAAAACACTCTAAAGTTTCCAAAACTGTCAAAATATTGTCTGTGAGTATAACAGAACTGATTTTGCAGGCGAAAACCTGAGGAAATCCAACCCGGAAGTGCCTCTTATTTTGTTTTGAAAAATCCCTGTTCCATTGCCTGCCTATCCTCCATTTAAAGGGATATCAACCAGATTCAAACGCGTCAGTGGATAGCCAGATGTCCTTCGATTAGTTCATGTGTGCGAAGTTGTAGCTCGACATTTTCTTTATCTCTTTTATTGAATAGTTTGCCATCCGGTTGAAATATTATCGATTATTTATGCTAAAAACAACCTGAGGATTGATTATAAAAAACAGTGTACATGTTTCTAAAACTTTACGGATACTATTTGGAATTTTTGTCTGCCCTTCATGACCTCTCGAGCATGTTGACTTCTGAACATAACGCGCCAACCAAATGGAGGTTTTTGGATGTAAAAATAATATTTTTCGAACAAAAGGAACATTTATTGTGTAACTGTGAGTCTCGTGAGTGCAAACATCCGAAGATCATCAAAGGTAAGCGATTTATTTTATTGCTTTTCTGACTTTCTGACTTTTCTGACTACATTGCTGCTAGCTGTTCGTAATGTTTTGTCTAGTGATCGATAAACTCACAAACGCTTGGATTGCTTTCGCTGTAAAGCATATTTTCAAAATCTGACACGACAGGTGGATTAACAACAAGCTAAGCTGTGTTTTGGTATATTGCACTTGTGATTTCATGAAATAAAATTTGTTTTGTAATTTGTTTTGAATTTGGTGCTCTGCAATTCAGCGGATGTTTACGAAAATTATCTCGTTAAAGGGATCTGTGCGTCAAGAGGTGATTAATAATCCTGTCTGTGTCTAATAACCCTATCTGTAACTAATAACCCTGTCCGTGACTAATAACCCTGTCCGTGACTAATAACCCTGTCTGTGACTATTAACCCTGTCTGTGACTAATAACCCTGTCTGTGACTAATAACCCTGTCTGTGACTAATAACCCTGTCTGTGACTAATAACCCTGTCTGTGACTAATGACCCTGTCTGTGACTAATAACCCTGTCTGTGACTAATAACCCTGTCTGTGACTAATAACCCTGTCTGTGACTAATAACCCTGTCCGTGACCAATAACCATGTCCGTGACTAATAACCATGTCCGTGACTAATAACCCTGTCCGTGACTAATAACCCTGTCTGTGTCCCAAATGACAACCTGAACTTTTCTCCTTAGTGCACTACTTTTGACCAGGGCCCAAAGAGCAATATGTCACGTTCGTCGTATGAATCGGACCAAGGTGCCGCGTGGTATGCGTACATTCTTCTTTATTAAAGAAAGAACACTGAACAAACGAACAAAACAACAGAACGAACTAAACGTGAATCTATATGAAATAATGCAGACAGGCAACTAAACATAGAACAAGAACCCACAAACACCAAAGGGGAAATGGCTACCTAAATATGATCCCCAATCAGAGACAACGATAAACAGCTGCCTCTGATTGAGAACCATATCAGGCCACCATAAACATACAAATACCTAGACCTACAAAACTCTAGACATACAAAAACCCTAGACAATACAAAAACCCTAGACAATACAAAAACTAGCGTAATCCACCCTAGTCACACACTTACCTAACCAAAATATACAGAAATAAGAGATATCTCAGGTCAGGGTGTGACAGTACCGCCTCCCCAAAGGTGCGGACTCCAGGCCGCAAACCTGAACCTATAGGGGAGGGTCTGCGTGGGCATCTACCCTTGGTGGTGGCTCTAGTTCTGGAGGCCGCCCCCTCTCTTTACGCTGATCCCTCCGCCTTTGTAGAACCGGACCGTGGATCATCGCCGGAGGCCCTGGACTGCGGATCATCGCCGGAGGCCCCGGACTGGGAACCGTCTCTGGAGACCCCGGACTGGGGACCGTCGCTGGAGACCCCGGACGGGGGACCGTCGCTGGAGACCCCGGACTGGGGACCGTCGCTGGAGACCCCGGACTGGGGATCTTCGCTGGAGGCCCCGGACTGGGAATCTTCGCGGGAGTCCCCGGACTGGGGATTTTCACCGGAGACCCCGGACTGGGGACCGTCGCCGGAGACCCCGGACTGGGGACCGTCGCCGGAGACCCCGGACTGGGGACCGTCGCCGGAGACCCCGGACTGGGGATCGTCGCCGGAGGCTCCGGACTGGGGATCGTTGCCGGAGGCTCCGGACTGGGGATCGTCGCCGGAGGCCCCGGACTGGGGATCTTCGCTGGAGGCCCCGGACTGGGGACCGTCGCTGGAGGCCCCGGACTGGGGACCGTCGCTGGAGGCCCCGGACTGGGGACCGTCGCTGGAGGCCCCGGACTGGGGATCGTCGCTGGAGGCTCCGGACTGGGGATCTTCGCTGGAGAACCCGGACTGGGGACCATCGCTGGAGACCCTGGACTGGGGACCGTCGCCGGAGACCCCGGACTGGGGACCGTCGCCGGAGACCCCGGACTGGGGATCGTCGCCGGAGACCCCGGACTGGGGATCGTCGCCGGAGACCCCGGACTGGGGATCGTCACTGGAGGCTCCGGACTGGGAATCGTTGTTGGAGGCTCCGGACTGGGTGATCGTCGCTGGAGGTTCCGGACTGTGGCCCGTCGTTGGAGGTTTCGGACTGTGGCCCGTCGTTGGAGGTTTCGGACTGTGGCCCGTCGTTGGAGGTTCCGGACTGTGGCCCGTCGATGGAGGTTCCGGACTGTGAAACGTCGTTGGAGGTTCCGGACTGTGAAACGTCGTCGGAAGCTCTGGACTGGGAACTGTCGCCGGAAGCTCTAGACTAGGAACTGTCGCCGGAAGCTCTGGACTGGGAACAGTTGCCGGAAGCTCTGGACTGGGAACAGTCGCCGGAAGCTCTAGACTGTGGAAGCGCACTGGAAGCCTGATGCGTGGTGCCGGAACTGGTGGTACCGGGCTGAGGACACGCACCTCAGGGCGAGTGCGGGGATGAGGCACAGGCCGTACTGGACTGTGGAAGCGCACTGGAGGCCTGATGCGTGGTGCCGGAACTGGTGGTACCGGAGTGAGGACATGCACCTCAGGGCGAGTGCGGGGAAGAGGCACAGGCCGTACTGGACTGTGGAGGCGCACTGGAGACCTGATGCATGGGACCGGAACTGGTGGTACCGGGCTGAGGACACGCACCTCAGGATGAGTGTGGAGAGGAAGCACCACTCTTCCTTACTGGATGCTCACTCCAGCCCGGCAAGTGCGGGAAGCTAACACAGGACACACTGGGCTATTAATGCACACTGTAGATCTGATGCGTGGGACCGGTACAGGTGACACCTGGCTGATGACACGCACCTCAGCACGCCAGCTCTGCAGAGCTCTCAATGCTAGCACCTCTCTCCGGAATCTTGCGTCAATCTTCTCATTCGACTCCGTGACTGGCTCTGGTTCGCTCCTCGGCTCCGCCGACTGCTCCATATGCCCCCCTCCCAAATAATTAGTTTTTTTGGGGGGTTTCTGTGGCCTTCCTCGTTGGTATAACTCCTCGTAATATCGCCGTTCCGCTTTCGCTGCCCCTATCTCCTCTTTAAGAAGGCGATACTCCCCAGCCTGCGTCCAGGGTCCTGCTCCATCCAGTATCTCCTCCCAGGTCCATTCCTCCTTAACACGCTGCTTGGTCCTTTTTTGGTGGGTTCTTCTGTCACGTTCGTCGTATGAATCGGACCAAGGTGGAGCGTGGTATGCATACATTCTTCTTTATTTAAGAAAGAACACTGAACAAACTAACAAAACCACAAAACGAACGAAACGTGAAGCTATACGAAATACAAAAACTAGCGTAATCCACCCTAGTCACACCCTGACCTAACCACAATATAAAGAAAACAGAGATATTTCAGGTCAGAGCGTGACACAATGGGAAAGACAACCACCTGCTCTTCCTCTCTCCCTCCTTTTCCCTTCATTTTTATTTCTCGCTCTCTCCATCAGGGAGATCAGATAAAATATATTTTAATTAAAATATAGAGAAGGAAGCTTTTTTCCACACACTCACACTCCTGTCTTCCAGTCGATGTGAGTGACAGCAGTTATCTGAGGGGCTTTAGACAGGAGGAGATAAAACGATCAGAAACTGAGTTTGTACTTTAAGCTAAATTATTCTTTCTGAAAATGTATGAAATTAAAGGAATCTTCCAGAGCAAGGCGTATGCAATACAGCTCTCTGATTTGTCCTGATCCTCTGCCTGACTGGGGCTGCGTTCGTCTATTCCCTGTATCCCAGAGGAGAGAGAGAGAATGGACTGGATTGGTCAAGAATTACAGCTGACTACCTCTATAAGGTTTATGACGTCAGGTGATCATTCATCCTTATATCTCTGGGCTAAGTGCTCTCTGTTCATCTATATGACACAGGGCTGAGTGCTCTCTATTCATCTCTATGACACAGGGCTGAGTGCTCTCCATCTCTATGACACAGGGCTGAGTGCTCTCTATTTATAACACAGGGCTGAGTGCTCTCCATCTCTATAACACAGGGCTGAGTGCTCTCCATCTCTATGACACAGGGCTGAGTGCTCTCCATCTCTATGACACAGGGCTGAGTGCTCTCTATCTCTATGACACAGGGCTGAGTGCTCTCTATTCAACTCTTTGACACAGGTCTGAGTGCTCTCTATTCATATCTATAACACAGGGCTGAGTCCTCTCTATTCATCTCTATAACACAGGGCTGAGTGCTCTCTATTCATCTCTATGACACAGGGCTGAGTGCTCTCTATTCATATCTATAACACAGGGCTGAGTGCTCTCTATTCATCTCTATGACACAGGGCTGAGTGCTCCTATTCATCTCTATGACACAGGGCTGAGTGCTCTCTATTCATCTCTATGACACAGGGCTGAGTGCTCTCTATTCATCTCTATGACACAGGGCTGAGTGCTCTCCATCTCTATGACACAGGGCTGAGTGCTCTCTATTCATCTCTATGACACAGGGCTGAGTGCTCCTATTCATCTCTATGACACAGGGCTGAGTGCTCTCTATTCATCTATATGACACAGGGCTGAGTGCTCTCTATTCATCTCTATGACACAGGGCGGAGTGCTCTCTATTCATATCTATAACACAGGGCTGAGTGCTCTCCATCTCTATGACACAGGGCTGAGTGCTCTCTATTCATCTCTATGACACAGGGCTGAGTGCTCTCTATCTCTATGACACAGGGCTGAGTGCTCTCTATTTATAACACAGGGCTGAGTGCTCTCCATCTCTATGACACAGGGCTGAGTGCTCTCTATTCATCTCTATGACACAGGGCTGAGTGCTCTCCATCTCTATGACACAGGGCTGAGTGCTCTCTATTTATAACACAGGGCTGAGTGCTCTCCATCTCTATAAAACAGGGCTGAGTGCTCTCCATCTCTATTACACAGGGCTGAGTGCTCTCCATCTCTATGACACAGGGCTGAGTGCTCTCTATTCAACTCTTTGACACAGGGCTGAGTGCTCTCTATTCAACTCTTTGACACAGGGCTGAGTGCTCTCTATTCATCTCTATAACACAGGGCTGAGTGCTCTCTATTCATCTCTATAACACAGGGCTGAGTGCTCTCTATTTATAACACAGGGCTGAGTGCTCTCTATTTATAACACAGGGCTGAGTGCTCTCTATTCATCTCTATAACACAGGGCTGAGTGCTCTCTATTCATCTCTATAACACAGGGCTGAGTGCTCTCTGTTCAGCTCTATGACACAGGGCTGGGTGCTCCTATTCATCTCTATGACACAGGGCTGAGTGCTCTCTATTCATCTCTATGACACAGGGCTGAGTGCTCTCTATTCATCTCTATGACACAGGGCTGAGTGCTCTCCATCTCTATGACACAGGGCTGAGTGCTCTCCATCTCTATGACACAGGGCTGAGTGCTCTCTATTCATCTCTATAACACAGGGCTGAGTGCTCTCCATCTCTATGACACAGGGCTGAGTCCTCTCCATCTCTATGACACAGGGCTGAGTGCTCTCTATTCATCTGTATGACACAGGGCTGAGTGCTCCTATTCATCCCTATGACACAGGCCTGAGTGCTCTCTATTCATCTGTATGACACAGGGCTGAGTCCTCTCTATTCATCTCTATAACACAGGGTCGAGTGCTCTCTATTTATAACACAGGGCTGAGTGCTCTCTATTCATCTCTATAACACAGGGCTGAGTGCTCTCTATTAATCTCTATGACACAGGGCTGAGTGCTCTCTATTCAACTCTATGACACAGGGCTGAGTGCTCTCTATTCATCTCTATAACACAGGGCTGAGTGCTCTCTATTTATAACACAGGGCTGAGTGCTCTCTATTCATCTCTATAACACAGGGCTGAGTGCTCTCTATTCATCGCTATAACACAGGGCTGAGTGCACCTATTCATCTCTATGACACAGGGCTGAGTGCTCTCTATTCAACTCTATGATACAGGGCTGAGTGCTCTCTATTCATCTCTATAACACAGGGCTGAGTGCTCTCTATTCATCTCTATGACACAGGGCTGAGTGCTCTCTATTCATATCTATGACACAGGGCTGAGTGCTCCTATTCATCTCTATGACACAGGGCTGAGTGCTCTCTATTCATCTCTATAACACAGGGCTGAGTGCTCCTATTCATCTCTATAACACAGGGCTGAGTGCTCCTATTCATCTCTATAACACAGGGCTGAGTGCTCTCTATTCAACTCTTTGACACAGGGCTGAGTGCTCTCTATTCAACTCTTTGACACAGGGCTGAGTGCTCTCTATTTATAACACAGGGCTGAGTGCTCTCTATTCATCTCTATGACACAGGGCCGAGTGCTCTCTATTCATCTCTATAACACAGGGCTGAGTGCTCTCTATTTATAACACAGGGCTGAGTGCTCTCTATTCATCTCTATAACACAGGGTTGAGTGCTCTCTATTTATAACACAGTTCTGAGTGCTCTCCATCTCTATGACACAGGGCTGAGTGCTCTCTATTCATATCTATAACACAGGGCTGAGTGCTCTCTATTTATAACACAGGGCTGAGTGCTCTCCATCTCTATGACACAGGGCTGAGTGCTCTCTATTCATATCTATAACACAGGGCTGAGTGCTCTCCATCTCTATAACACAGGGCTGAGTGCTCTCCATCTCTATGACACAGGGCTGAGTGCTCTCTATTCATCTCTATAACACAGGGCTGAGTGCTCTCCATCTCTATGACACAGGGCTGAGTGCTCTCTATTCATCTCTATAACACAGGGCTGAGTGCTCTCCATCTCTATGACACAGGGCTGAGTGCTCTCTATTCATCTCTATAACACAGGGCTGAGTGCTCTCCATCTCTATAACACAGGGCTGAGTGCTCTCCATCTCTATGACACAGGGCTGAGTGCTCTCCATCTCTATGACACAGGGCTGAGTGCTCTCCATCTCTATGACACAGGGCTGAGTGCTCTCCATCTCTATGACACAGGGCTGAGTGCTCTCCATCTCTATGACACAGGGCTGAGTGCTCTCTATTTATAACACAGGGCTGAGTGCTCTCTATTCATCTCTATAACACAGGGCTGAGTGCTCTCCATCTCTATAACAGAGGGCTGAGTGCTCTCCATCTCTATGACACAGGGCTGAGTGCTCTCCATCTCTATGACACAGGGCTGAGTGCTCTCTATTCATCTCTATGACACAGGGCTGAGTGCTCTCTATTCATCTCTATAACACAGGGCTGAGTGCTCTCCATCTCTATGACACAGGGCTGAGTATTGTTCACTCTTGCAACCAATACAAAATAAAAGGAATAAACACATGGGCTGGGAAGGCCAGAGCAATCAATCCCAGAACCGTTTGGTGTCTGTGGAGCAATCCCATAACCATTTGATGTATATGGTTAAAAAATAGTCTATTGACGCACCCGTACATCAATCAAAATAACATTATAAATTAGTCATCATCAAGGTCTGTCTGTGTTGTAAGATAGTCCCCATCCAGGTCTGTCTGTGTAGTAAGATAGTCCCCATCAAAGTTTGTCTGTGTAGTAAGATAGTCCCCATCCAGGTATGTCTGTGTAGTAAGATAGTCCCCACCCAGGTCTGTCTGTGTAGTTAGATGGCCCTCGTCCAGGTCTGTCTGTGTAGTTAGATGGCCCTAGTCCAGGTATGTCTGTGTAGTAAGATGGCCCTAGTCCAGGTATGTCTGTGTAGTAAGATGGCCCTCGTCCGGGTCTGTCTGTGTAGTAAGATGGCCCTAGTCCAGGTATGTCTGTGTAGTAAGATGGCCCTAGTCCAGGTCTGTCTGTGTAGTAAGATGGCCCTCGTCCGGGTCTGTCTGTGTAGTAAGATGGCCCTAGTCCAGGTATGTCTGTGTAGTAAGATGGCCCTAGTCCAGGTCTGTCTGTGTAGTCTCGCAAGAGCGAGAGTTTTTTTTTATGGGTCCTCGTCTCAATCCACCTCATCCGCCTATGTCGTCCTTCCGCATCCACAGTGGAAAGTGGCAGAGCCGCAGTGGTGTTGTAACAGAGCAGGAGACATCCCGAAAATCGGTCTTCTCAGGAAAACATCTGTAGCGTTTTGAACCGGTTGAATCACAAACACAATGGTGTTCTCCATTTTTGGCTCCATGAGCCCCACTGGACATGTCTGAAGTTGGTACCGCCTATGTGCTGACGTCTGTCTTTAGTGTCCGAACTGTTTGGGCTACAAACTAATAGGGTGACTACGGTGAGACTCGCACAAACACGGTGGTGTTCACTGTTCTGCTCTCTGACCCCCACAAGTATCATAGGACCCATTTGAAGGTAACCGGTGCTGGTTTTAAAACATTTATGGAAATATAGAAGTAAAACTCAGCATAAAAATAAATGCCCCTCTTTCAGGACCCTGTCTTTTATTGATAATTCGTAAAAATCCAAATAACTTCACAGATCTTCATTGTGAAGGGTTTAAACACAAATTTCCATGCTTGTTCAATGAACCATAAACAATTAATGAACATGCACCTGTGGAACGGTCATTAAAACACTAACAGCTTACAGATGGTAGGCAATTAAGGTCACAGTTATGAAAACTTAGGACACTAAATAGGCCTTTCTACTGACTATGAAAAAAACTAAAATAAAGATCCCCAGGGTCCCTGCTCATCTGCGTGAACGTGCCTTAGGCATGCTGCAACGAGGCATGAGGACTGCAGATGTGGCCAGCAATAAATTACAATGTCCGTACTGTGAGATGCCTAAGACAGCGCTACAGGGAGACAGGAAGGACAGATGATTGTCCTCGCAGTGGCAGAACACGTGTAACACCTGCACAGGATTGGTACATCCAAACATCACACCTGCGGGACAGGTACAGGATGGCAACAACAACTGCCCGAGTTACACCAGGAACGCACAATCCCTCCATCAGTGCTCAGACTGTCCGCAATAGGCTGAGTGAGGCTGGACTGAGGGCTTGTAGGCCTGTTGTAAGGTAGTACCTCACCAGACATCACCGCCAACAACGTCACATATGGGCACAAACCCACCGTCGCTGGACCAGACAGGACTGGCAAAAAGTGCTCTTCACTGACTAGTTGCAGTTTTGTCTCACCGGGGTGATGGTCAGATTCACGTTTATCGTTGAAGGAATGAGCGTTACACCGAGGCCTGTACTCCGGAGCGGGATCGATTTGGAGGTGGAGGGACCGTCATGCTCTGGGGCGGTGTGTCATAGCATCATCGGACTTGTTGTCGTTGCAGGCAATCTCAACACTGTGCGTTACAGGGAAGACATTCTCCTCCCTCATGTGGTACCCTTCCTGCAGGCTCATCCTGACATGACCTCCAGCATGACAATGCCACCAGCCGTACTGCTCGCTCTGTGTGAGATTTCCTGCAAGACAGGAATGTCAGTGTTCTGCCATGGACAGCGAAGAGCCCAGATCTCAATCCCATTGAGCACTTCTGGGACCTGTTGAATTGAAAAGTGAGGGCTAGGGCTATTCCCGCCAGAAATGTCCAGGAACTTGCAGGTGCCTTGGTGGAAGAGTGGGGTAACATCTCACAGCAAGAACTGGCAAATCTGGTGCAGTCCATGAGGAGGAGATGCACTGCAGTACTTAATGCAGCTGGTGGCCACACCAGATACTGACTGTTACTTTTGATTTTGACCCCCCCCCCCCCCTTTGTTCAGGGACACAATATTCAATTTCTGTTAGTTTCACATGTCTGTGGAACTTGTTCAGTGTATCTTGTTCTGGCCATACAAATATTTACACATGTTATTACACATTTACACATGTTATTTACACATTTACACATGCTGAAAATAAACGCAGTTGACAGTGAGAGGACATTTCTTTTTTTGCTGAGTTTAGTTTTGTGCCAACAAAGTGGTTAAATATGTGTCGAATATATATTTACATGTATATTTCTTGAGATTTCTTATATCTCCTAGATATAGGACAGACACTTCAAAACCTTTTTTATTATATATTTTTGGACAGTCTGTGTTGCCATTTTAATATGTTATTCAAAGTATTTATATGGGCTATAGTGATAAAGGCTAAACGCAATATTTTATCAAATAATTGTTAAACAATTTTCTGCGATACATGCAGCGGTCCTAAAATTTGAATTCAAATAGCTAAATGATCCATGCTATGACTATTTTAAAACAATTCCATATGTTAACTTAGTAGAACCCCCCTCCCTCCCTCCCTTCCTCCCTTCCTCACTGAATACCCCTCATCCACTCTGATTCATGCTTGCTCTTCCCCAGTTTACTGTAAAGCACTTTGTGACTACTGTTGATGTCAAAAGAGCTTTATTAATATGGATGGATTGAATGAATGATTTATTGATTGATTGATTATTTCAATGATTGGTTGATGAGTTGATTTTATTGGTTGGTTGATTTATTGGTTGGTTGATTGATTGGTGGGTTGATTGATTGGTTGGTTGGTTGATTGATTGATTGATTGATTGGTTGGTTGATTGGTGGATGAATGGATTTGCTTGACTGATCCTTACCTGGCTTTCCCTCTGCCCCACCCTCTCTCCAGGTTCCTCCGATCCTATTGGACAAGCAGTTCTCTGACTTCACTCCTGACATCACCCCCATCATTCTGGCAGCTCACACCAACAACTATGAGATCATCAAACTACTGGTGCAGAAAGGAGTGGCTGTTCCACAACCACACGAGGTACTGTAACCATACCAGTAGTATAGTGGTATAGTATTTTAAATAGTGGTATAGTATATTATATAGTAGTATAGTATATTATATAGTTGTATAGTGGTATAGTATATTATGCAATAGTATAGTATATTATATAGTAGTATAGTATATTATATAGTGGTATAGTATAATATGCAGTAGTATAGTATATTATGCAGTAGTATAGTATATTATATAGTGGTATAGTATATTATATAGTGGTATATTATACAGTAGTATAGTGGTATATTATACAGTGGTATAGTATATTTTATAGTGGTATAGTATAGTATACAGTAGTATAGCGGTGTAGTATATTATATAGTGGTGTAGTTTATTATGAAGTAGTAGCGTGGTATAATATATAGTGGTATAGTATGCAGTAGTATAGTATATGATACAGTTGTATAGCGGTATAGTATATTATATAGTGGTATAGTTTATTATGGAGTAGTAGTGTGGTGTAATATATTGTGGTATAGTATGCAGTTGTATAGTATATGATACAGTACTATAGTGGTATAGTATATTATGTAGTAGTATTGTATGTGATACAGCAGTATAGTGGTATAGTATATCATATAGTGGTAACGTATATGATACAGTAGTACAATGGAATAGTATATTATGCAGTAGTATAGTATATTACATAGTGATACAGTATATTATGCAGTAGTATAGTATATTACATAGTGATATAGTATATTATGCAGTAGTATAGTATATTATATAATGGTATATTATGCAGTAGTATAGTGGTATATTATATAGTGGTGTAGTATATTGTGTAGTAGTATAATGGAATATTATATTATGCGGTAGTATAGAATATTACATAGTGGTATAGTATATGATATAGTGGTATAGTATATTATGCAGAAGTATATTTTATAGTGGTATAGTTTATGATGCAGTAGTATAGTGGTATAGTATATTATACAATAATATTGTGGTATATTATATAGTGGTATAGTATGGTATGCAGTAGTATAGTATATGATACAGCAGTATAGTGGTATAGTAAATTCTATAGTTTTAAGGTATATGATACTTTAGTATAATGGTATAGTATAGTATGCAGTAGTATAGTATATTACATAGTGGTATAGTATATGATACAGTAGTACAGTTGTATAGTTTATTATGCAGAAGTATAGTATATTTTATAGTGGTATAGTTTATGATGCATTAGTATAGTGGTATAGTATATTATGCAGTATTATTGTGGTATATTATATAGTGGTATAGTGTTTTATGCAGTAGTATAGTGTAAAGTATATTATGCGGTAGTAAATTCTTGTTTTCAATGATGGCCTACCCCGGCCAAACCCTGTCACGACTTCTGCCGATGTCGGCTCCTCTCCTTGTTCGGGCGGCGTTCGGCGGTCGACGTCACCGGCTTTCTAGCCATCGCCGCTCCATTTTTCATGTATCCATTTGTTTTGTCTTGTTCCCTGCACACCTGGTTTTCATTCCCCAATCAATCTACATGTATTTATTCCTCTGTTCCCCATCATGTCTTTGTGTAAGATTGTTTGTGTTACGTGTGTATTGTTGTCGCGCCGGACTGGCTTGGTTTTTCCGTGTTATTGTCACGAAGATGTTTATTGTTAAACATAATTCTTGTGACTGTTTTACGCGTTTTGCACTTTTACCTAAATAAAGTGTTCGCCTGTTCACAAATCTCTGCTCTCCTGCACCTGACTTCGCAACCAGTACGCACAGAATTGACAAACCCGGACAATGCTGGTGTCACGCCCTGGCCTTATTATTCTTTGTTTTCTTTATTATTTTAGTTAGGTCAGGGTGTGACATGGGGAATGTTTATGTTTTGTTGGTTTTGGGTGTTTATTTGGTAAAGGGGTTATGGGGTGTAGTAGATGGTTTTGTGTTGAGTGTATATGTCTAGCGTTGTCTATGTTGGTTAGTTATCTAGGAGAGTCTATGGTTACCTGAATGAGTTCCCAATTAGAGACAGCTGATTTCGGTTGTCTCTGATTGGGAGCCTTATTTAGGGTAGCCATAGGCTCTCATTGTTTGTGGGTAATTGTCTATGTAAGAACGTTTGTAGCCTGTTTGTATGTGCACAACGTTTGTAGCTTCACGGTCGTTTTGTTGTTTTCTTGTTTTGTTAAAGTGTTTTTGTGTCGTGTTCATCTTCGTGGTATAATAAAAGAAGATGGCTTATTTTCCAAATGCTGCGTTTTGGTCCGTTAATCCGCCACACGATCGTGACAGAATTACCCACCATAGGACCAAGCGGCATGACCAGCGGCAACAGGAGCAATACAAGGATTTATGGACATGGGAGGAAATTTTAGACCGGGAGGTACCAGGAGAATATAACCGCCCCAAAGCTGAGCTGGAGGCAGCGAAAGCAGAGAGGCGGCGATATGAGGAGCTAGCTCGGAGGCAGGAAAAGGAACCTACAAAGGATCTGGGTTACACTACGTGGGAGGAGATCGACAGGTGGGCGATCAACCCAGGGAGAGTGCCGGAGCCCGCCTGGGATTCTCTGGCGCAGTGCGAGGAGGGATACCGGCGAATGGAGGCAGCACGACGAAGCGGTAGGAAGCCTGTGGGAAAACCCAAAAAATTTCTTTGGGGGGGGCTTAAAGGGAGAGTGGCGAAGTCAGGTAGGAAATCTGCGCCTACTCCCTGTAATTACCGTGGAGAGCGAGAGTACGGGCAGACACCGTGTTACGCAGTAGAGCGCACGGTGTCTCCTGTACGTGTGCATAGCCCGGTGCGGGTTATTCCACCTCCCCGCACTGGCAGGGCTAGATTGAGTATTGAGCCGGATGTCATGAAGCCGGCCCTACATATCTGGCCACCAGTGCGTCTCCTCGGGCCGGTTTACATGGCACCAGCCTTACGCATGGTGTCCCCGGTTCGCCTACATAGCCCGGTGCGGGTTATTCCACCTTCCCGCACTGGTCGGGCAACGGGGAGCATTCAACCAGGTAAGGTTGGTCAGGCTCAATGCTCAAGGGAGCCAATACGCCTGCACGGTCCGGTATTTCCGGCGCCACCTCCCCGCCCCAGTTCAGTGCCACCAGTGCCTACACCACGTAACAGGCTTCCAGTGTGTCTCCAGAGCCCTGTTCCTCCTCCACGCACTCGTCCTATGGTGCGTGTCTCCAGCCCGGTATCACCAATTCCGGCACCACGCACTAAGCCTTTTGTGCGTCTCCAGAGTCCTGTGCATCCTGTTGCTGCTCCCCGCATTAGCCCTGAGATGCGTGTCCCCAGTCCGGTACCACCAGTTCCGGCCCCACGCACTAGGCCTAATGTGCGTCCCCAGGGTCCAGTATGCCCTGTTCCTGCTCCCCGCACTAGCCCTGAGATGCGTGTCCCCAGCCCGGTGCCACCAGTCCCGGCACCACGCACCAGGCCTACAGTGCGCCTCAGCCGGCAGGAGTCTGCCGTCTGCACAGCGATGACTGAACTGCTCGTCTCCCCAGCGCCATCTGAGCCATCCGTCTCCCCAGCGCCATCTGAGCCATCCGTCTCCCCAGCGCCATCTGAGCCATCCGTCTGCAATGAGCCTGCAAAGCCGCCCGTCTGCCATGAGCCTGCAAAGCCGCCCGTCTGCCATGAGCCCACTGAGCCGTCCGCCAGACAGGAGCCGCTAGAGCCGCCAGCCAGACAGGAGCCGCTAGAGCCGTCCGTCAGACAGGATCTGCCAGAGCCGCCAACCAGACAGGATCTGCCAGAGCCGCCAACCAGACAGGATCTGCCAGAGCCGCCAACCAGACAGGAGCAGCCAGATCAGTCAGCCAGCCATGAGCAGCCAGATCCGTCAGCTAGCCATGGGCAGCCAGATCCGTCAGCCAGCCATGAGCAGCCAGATCCGTCAGCCAGCCATGAGCAGCCAGATCCGTCAGCTAGCCATGAGCAGCCAGATCCGTCAGCTAGCCATGAGCAGCCAGATCCGTCAGCTAGCCATGAGCAGCCAGATCCGTCAGCTAGCCATGAGCAGCCAGATCCGTCAGCTAGCCATGAGCAGCCAGATCCGTCAGCCAGCCATGGGCCATCCCTCAGTCCGGAGCTGCAGTCATTCAGTCCGGAGCTGCAGTCCCTCAGTCCGGAGCTGCCATTCTTCAGTCCGGAGCTGCCCCTTATCCTGGTGCTGCCCCTTACCCTGGTGCTGCCCCTTACCCTGGTACTGCCCCTGACTCTGGTACTGTCCCTGACCCTAGTACTGCCCCTGACCCTGGTACTGCCTCTTACCCTGGTACTGCCCCTTAGTCCGGAACTGCCCCTGAATGCAATGGGGTTAATGTGGAGGGGGGTCGTTTGGAGGAAGCCTAGGAGGTGGTTAGGTACTGTGGTGACGTGGGGACTACGACCAGAGCCGGAGCCGCCACCGTGGAGGGGAGCCCACCCAGACCCTCCCCTAGACTGTGTATGGTGCGCCCGGAGTTCGCGCCTCAAGGGGGGGGTTATGTCACGCCCTGGCCTTATTATTCTTTGTTTTCTTTATTATTTTAGTTAGGTCAGGGTGTGACATGGGGAATGTTTATGTTTTGTTGGTTTTGGGTGTTTATTTGGTAAAGGGGTTATGGGGTGTAGTAGATGGTTTTGTGTTGAGTGTATATGTCTAGCGTTGTCTATGTTGGTTAGTTATCTAGGAGAGTCTATGGTTACCTGAATGAGTTCCCAATTAGAGACAGCTGATTTCGGTTGTCTCTGATTGGGAGCCTTATTTAGGGTAGCCATAGGCTCTCATTGTTTGTGGGTAATTGTCTATGTAAGAACGTTTGTAGCCTGTTTGTATGTGCACCACGTTTGTAGCTTCACGGTCGTTTTGTTGTTTTCTTGTTTTGTTAAAGTGTTTTTGTGTCGTGTTCATCTTCGTGGTATAATAAAAGAAGATGGCTTATTTTCCAAATGCTGCGTTTTGGTCCGTTAATCCGCCACACGATCGTGACAGCTGGGCCAATTGTGCAACGCCCTATGGAACCCCCAATCACAGCAGGTTGTAATACAGAGTCTGTTGTGACGTCTGTTGTGACGCCTCTAGCACTGAGATGCAGTGCCTAAGACCACTGCGCCACTCAGGAGCTAGTGGGCTAGTATATGATACAGTTGTAACTAGCCCAGCATTGAGATATACATAGCCACTTATGGATACTCTTGTGTACACTTAAATAAAAGCTACAATAAGTGTCAGTGCTCAACCTTATTAACATATGTTGACAATAGAACAGATTGGCATTTACTTTCACGGGTGGCCATAAATAACTATCTGAAAGCCACGCCCCGACTAAGATACATCTCCAGTCTTCTGCTCTGACCTGGTGGCTCATAGCCAAGGATGGGCATAAGTTCAAATGACATTTTCAAAATACAACTACAAAGTATCCTAAAGACCAATGTATCAAAACAAAATATAAGATCCTTTAATTAAAATACATGTATTTTGCAAATAGCCGGCCAAACAGCAACAAAATTCTCAGTAATGGTTACAGAAACGTCTTACTCACTATGACTGTTTCTACACCTGCATTCTAGCTGTTTGGGGTTTTAGGCTGGGTTTCTGTACAGCACTTCGAGATATTATCTGATGTACGAAGGGCTATATAAAATAAAATTGATTGATTGATAGATTGATGACTGTGAAATGTTGTTTACATTAGTTGAATGCACTATCATTCTGGAAAAGAGCATCTGCTAAATGACTAATATGTATATGTGAAAACGAACAACTTGTAACAATTCTCCTCTTCGTCTGAGGAAGAGTAGGAAATATCGGACCAATATGCAGCGTGGTAAGTGTCCATAATTAGATTTTTAATGAATCAACTGAACACTGAACAAAATAACAAACGCACAAACAAACAACCAAAACAGTTCTGTATGGTGAAACACAGACACAGAAAATAACTACCCACAATCCATAGTGGGACAACAGGCTACCTAAGTATGATTCTCAATCAGAGACAACGATCGACACCTGCCTCTGATTGAGAACCATACTAGGCCAAACACATAGAAATATAACACACAGAACGAAACATAGAATAACAACATAGAATGCCCACCCCAACTCACGCCCTGACCAAACTAAAATAAAGACATAAAAAAGGAACTAAGGTCAGAATGTGACACAACTGAGCTCATTAAAATACTACCCACCATACCTTGTAATTGTTCATTTTTACATTTAAAAGACACTCTTATCACACCATAGTACCATCAGACTTCTGATATCAATGCCGGGTGAAGTGGAGCCACACAATTGTGAACCGCTGTAAAAAAATAAATAAAAAAAAAATGGTATAGGAAAGTATTTTATATTTTGAATATACACATTTGAAAGTATTTTTTTTACAAAATATATTTGAGTGTAGTTCAGCCCAGTGTAATACAACATACAAAATACTCAGAAGTAATTAAAATCAGTATTTCAAATGCATGTGACACAAATACTGCCCATCTCTGATCATAGCACAAGAACTTAGCATCAACGACGCAGCCTTGCACTGGCAATGGGTTGTTAAGTGACCCAACGTGTTCTGTTCAATATTTAACCAAATTGAGATGTTTTTAATCCAGCATTTATTACTGTGTTGTAGATAAAGGGGTGGTGTATATAAAGGGGTGTTGTAGATAAAGGGGTGTTGTAGATAAAGGGGTGTTGTAGATAAAGGGGTGGTGTATATAAAGGGGTGTTGTAGATAAAGGGGTGGTGTATATAAAGGGGTGTTGTAGATAAAGGGGTGTTGTAGATAAAGGGGTGTTGTAGATAAAGGGGTGGTGTATATAAAGGGGTGTTGTAGATAAAGGGGTGTTGTAGATAAAAGGGTGTTGTAGATAAAGGGGTGTTGTAGATAAAGGGGTGGTGTAGATAAAGGGGTGTTGTAGATAAAGGGGTGTTGTAGATAAAGGGGTGTTGTAGATAAAAGGGTGTTGTAGATAAAGGGTGTTGTAGATAAAGGGGTGTTGTAGATAAAAGGGTGTTGTAGATAAAGGGGTGTTGTAGATAAAAGGGTGTTGTAGATAAAGGGGTGGTGTAGATAAAGGGGTGTTGTAGATAAATGGGTGTTGTAGATAAAAGGGTGTTGTAGATAAAAGGGTGTTGTAGATAAAAGGGTGTTGTAGATAAAGGGGTGTTGTAGATAAAGGGGTGTCCGTTTGAGGTGGGTTTGATATAAAGAACATCATGGATGCAGATAAAGGGGTTTGTGTGGAGGGTGTGTCGTGTGTTTCGCGATGCGTTGTAACTGTGTGGAGGGTGTGTCGTGTGTTTCCAGGTGCGTTGTAACTGTGTGGAGGGTGTGTCTTGTATCTCCAGGTGCGTTGTAACTGTGTGGAGGGTGTGTCGTGTGTTTCCAGGTGCGTTGTAACTGTGTGGAGGGTGTGTCGTGTGTTTTCAGGTGCGTTGTAACTGTGTGGAGGTTGTGTCGTGTGTCTCCAGGTGCGTTGTAACTGTGTGGAGGGTGTGTCATGTATCTCCAGGTGCGTTGTAACTGTGTGGAGGGTGTGTCGTGTGTTTCCAGGTGCGTTGTAACTATGTGGAGGGTGTGTCTTGTATCTCCAGGTGCGTTGTAACTGTGTGGAGGGTGTGTCGTGTGTCTCCAGGTGCGTTGTAACTGTGTGGAGGGTGTGTCGTGTGTTTCCAGGTGCGTTGTAACTGTGTGGAGGGTGTGTCCAGGTGCATTGTAACTGTGTGGAGGGTGTGTCGTGTGTTTCCATATGCGTTGTAACTGTGTGGAGGGTGTGTCGTGTGTTTCGCGATGCGTTGTAACTGTGTGGAGGGTGTGTCTTGTGTCTCCAGGTGCGTTGTAACTGTGTGGAGGGTGTGTCTTGTGTCTCCAGGTGCGTTGTAACTGTGTGGAGGGTGTGTCATGTGTTTCCAGGTGCGTTGTAACTGTGTGGAGGGTGAGTCTTGTGTCTCCAGGTGCGTTGTAACTGTGTGGAGGGTGTGTCGTGTGTTTCCAGGTGCGTTGTAACTGTGTGGAGTGTGTGTCCAGCTCGGATGTGGACAGCCTTCGCCACTCCCGATCCCGTCTCAACATCTACCGAGCCCTGTCCAGCCCTTCCCTCATCGCTCTCTCCAGTGAAGACCCTTTCCTCACAGCATTCAGACTGAGCTGGGAACTACAGGAGCTTAGCAAGGTGAGGTTTGATCAAGGGGCAACTGATTTATTGATTGGCTGATTGATTAGTTGGTTGGCTGATTAGCTAGCTGGTTGTATAAGGGCCCAGATCTATTGATTGATTATTTTGACTATTTTTGTATTTTTTTACCAGGTAAGTTGACTGAGAACACGTTCTCATTTACAGCAACGACCTGGGGAATAGTTACAGGGGAGAGGAGGGTGGGATGAATGAGCCAATTGGATGCTGGGGATGATTAGGTGGCCATGATGGTATGAGGGACAGATTGGGAATTTAGGACACCTCAACTCTAATGACTCAACTTATGACTCAACTCTCTTAAGTGCCATGAGAACTACACAAACTTAGCAAGGGGAGTATTGATCAAGGGGCAACTGATTGATTGATTGGCTGATTGATTAGTTGGTTGGTTGATTAGCTAGCTGGTTGTATAAGGGCTCAGGGCCAGATCCAGATGCAGACACGGGAGGCAGATGTTTTGAGTATTTTATATTTATTCGTTCCAAAAAGGGTAGGCAAGAGAATGGTCGTGGACAGGCAAAAGGTCAAAACCAGATCGGAGTCCAGGAGGTACAGAGTGGCAGACAGACTGGTCAGGCAGGCAGACTGGTCAGGCAGGCAGACTGGTCAGGCAGGCAGACTGGTCAGGCAGACAGACTGGTCAGGCAGCAGATACAGAGTCCAGAAAACAGGCAAGCGTCAAAACCAGGAGGACTAGCAAATGAGAGATTTGTAAAAGCAGGAGCATGGGGAAAAACACGTGGGTTGAATTGAAACAGACAAGACGAACTGGCACAGAGAGACAGGAAACAGGGCATCTGGAGGGGGTGAAGACAATCACAAGGACAAGTGAAACAGATCAGGGATGGAGCCCTTGGAGAAGGCGGGAACGAGATGGTGGTTAGGAGTAGTGCAGTATTATAATGATGAGACGTGTACTTGGAAAACGGAGGAGGAATGAAGGGGAATGGAGAGGGGGAGAAGGTTTAAAAGAGGAAGAGGGTGAGCTTGAGTCAAATAAGAATGGTGGAAAAAAAGCAATGGTTTGTTAAAGAAGAAGGGAAGAAAGTGGAAGCAGAAGCTGAAGACAGGAGGGAAAATGGAAGTGAATGAGGGTGAAGTATCAGGTGGTAGGTTTGGTGAAGTTCTCTGAGCCCGAGGCTTGAATTGAGGGTCAAGATAAAGATGAATCTGACACTAGGAGTGAAGTTTATGGAAAAAAGTGGACTCTTGCCTTTTGGCTGATCCATTTGTGGTTTCAAGGTGGGTGAAAAATAGTTAAGTAATTTGGAATCGGTGAACGTAAACAGAAGTGGTCTAGTGATAATTGTTTGTGTTTCTGCTGGTCAGAGGGAGAAAGAATGCTCTCGGAGTAAAACAAATGGGGGCCAGAAAAGTGAATTGTTTCGTTTTCAAGAAGAGGGCACCAATGAAAGGAGTGATAACTGGGGTAGCAGTAGATATAAAAGTTGACCAGCTGAGGGGAAAGATTCCCGGTGTATGTGATGCTCGTCATTTGATGCGACATATAGACAGGGTGGCGAGAGTGGGGAAACAGAAGAGTCATTGTCTGAGAGTGGGGAAACAGAAGAGTCATTGTCTGAGAGTGGAGGAACAGAAGAGTCATTGTCTGAGAGTGGGGAAACAGAAGAGTCATTGTCTGAGAGTGGGGAAACAGAAGAGTCATTGTCTGAGAGTGGGGAAACAGAAGAGTCATTGTCTGAGAGTGGAGAAACAGAAGAGTCATTGTCTGAGAGTGGTGAAACAGAAGAGTCATTGTCTGAGAGTGGAGAAACAGAAGAGTCATTGTCTGAGAGTGGGGAAACAGAAGAGTCATTGTCTGAGAGTGGGGAAACAGAAGAGTCATTGTCTGAGAGTGGGGAAACAGAAGAGTCATTGTCTGAGAGTGGAGAAACAGAAGAGTCATTGTCTGAGAGTGGAGAAACAGAAGAGTCATTGTCTGAGAGTGGAGAAACAGAAGAGTCATTGTCTGTTCTTTTGAAGTTGAGTCTTTGCCCGACAAAAGTGAATCTAAGATACAGTTGAAGTTGGAAGTTTACATACACACCTTAGCCAAATATATTACAAATCATTTTTTCACCATTTCTGACATTTAATCCTAGTAAAAAATCCCTGTTTTAGGGCAGTTAGGATCACCACTTTATTGTAAGAATGTGAAATGTCAGAACAATAGTAGAGAGAATTATTTCTTCAGCTTTTATTTTTTTCATCACATTCCCAATGGGTCAGAAGTTTGAAAACACTCAATTGGTACTTTGTAGCATGACCTTTAAATTGTTGAACTTGGGTCAAATGTTTCGGGTAGCTTTCCACAAGCTTCCCACATCAAGTTGGGTGAATTTTGGTCCATTCGTCCTGACAGAGCTGGTGTAACTGAGTCAGGTTTGTAGGCCTCCTTGCTCGCACACGCTTTTTCAGTTCTGCCCACAATTTTTCTATAGGAGTGAGGTCAGGGCTTTGTGATGGCCACTCCAACACCTTGACTTTGTTGTCCTTCAGCCATTTTGCCCCAACTTTGGAAGTATGCTTGGGGTCATTGTCCATTTGGAAGACCCATGTGCGACCAAGCTTTAACTTCCGGACTGATGTCTTGAGATGTTGCTTCAATATATCCACTTAATTTTCCATTCTCATGATGCCATCTATTTTGTGAAGTGCACCAGTCCCTCCTGCAGCAAAGCACCCTCACAACATGATGCTGCCACCCCCGTGCTTCACGGTTGGGATGGTGTTCTTCGGCCAGCAAGCCTCCCCCTTTTTCTTCCAAACATAACAATGGTCATTATGGCCAAACAGTTCTATCTTTGTTTCATCAGACCAGAGGACATTTCTTCAAAAGGTATGATCTTTGTCCCTATGTGCAGTTGCAAACCGTAATCTGGATTTTTTTATGGTTTATTAAGGAGCAGTGGCTACTTCCTTGCTGAGCGGCCTTTCAGGTTTTGTCGATATCGGACTCATTTTACTGTGGATATAGATAATTTTGTACCTGTTTCTCCCAGCATCTTCACAAGGTCCTTTGCTGTTTTTCTGGTATTTATATGCACTTTTCGCACCAAAGTATGTTCATCTCTAGGAGACAGAATGCATCTCCTTCCTGAGCGGTATGACGGCTGCGTGGTCCCATGGTGTTTATACTTGCGTACTATTGTTTGTACAGATGGATGTGGTTGCTTCAGGCATTTGGAAATTGCTCCCAAGGATGAACCAGACTTGTGGAGGTCCACAAATTTGTTTCTGAGGTCTTGGCTGATTTCTTTTGACTTTCCCATGATGTCAAGCAAAGAGGCACTGAGTTTGAAGGTAGGCCTTGAAATGCATCCATAGGTACACCTCCAATTGACTCAAATTATGTAAATTAGCCTATCATAAGCTTCTAAAGCCAAAACATAATTTTCTGGAATTTTCCAAGCTGTTTAAAGGCACAGTCAACCTAGTGTATGTAAACTTCTGACCCACTGGAATTGTGATACAGTGAATTATAAGTGAAATTATCTGTCTGTAAACAAAGTAGATGTCCTAACCGACTTGCCAAAACTATAGTTTGTTAACAAGAAATTTGTGGAGTGGTTGAAAAAGGAGTTTTAATGATTCCACCTAAGTGTATGTAAACCTCCGACTTCAACTGTATATAAATGTTCCTGTACGTGCGTATGTGCCAACTACATTACGATGATACAGGTGTCCAGCTTATGGGCATGTGGCAGCAGTGTGTAGGAGGGAGGGTCCAAGTTGTGAGAAGTGTGCAGAAGGGCATGAGACAAAGGAATGTGTAGCATTGGGGAAAGTAGTGGAATGTGTTAATTGTAGGGGTGCCCATGGGGCGGGGGATCAGAAATGACCCGTGCCACAGAGGCAGGTTGAGGTTTCCAGGGTAGTGCAGAAGTTGTCATATGCTGAGGCAGTGAAGAAAGTATAGGAAGATGGGTCAAGGGGGAGGAGTGGTGAGAGTAGTAGAGATATACCAGTACAGAGGGATAGGCCAAAAAAGTGAATTAAGTTTCAGTAAGATTGGATTTTTAGCATTTATAGCAACGGTTATCAACAGTACTTCAGGGATGGAACTGAAGTTGCAGAAAATGGAGGTTGTGGTGGCAGCTGCAGAGAGGTATTCAGAGAAGAAGAGTTACAGGATGTGTTAAGTGGGGATGTCAAGGCCTTTCAGGATAATGAGACGGGGAATAAATACATGTAATTAGTGGAGTAGCGGGGGTGTTCATGTTATATCATTTTGAAATGAGTGAGTGTAGTTTTAGACGGTAGGGTAATGATTTATTACATTTTATCTATGAAGCAAAGTGTATGGGAGTTGTATTCCGGTCTGGTAGGTGGCGGTAATACAACAAATTGGATGCAAACTGCCGTTAAATCTCATAGAAGAAGAAGAAGAAGGCTGGCTGACCGGGTGGTTGGTTGGTTGAGTAAATTAAGATCCCTTCACTCCAAGCTAATCTTATGATGATCTTTAGGGCCCTGGGTTTTTCATTGAATGAATGAATGAATGAATATACTCTGCGCTCCCTTTACCCCAGGTGGAGAATGAATTTAAGTCGGAGTATGAGGAGTTATCCCAACAATGTAAGCAGTTTGCTAAAGACCTTCTGGATCAGACCAGGAGCTCCAGAGAGCTGGAGATGATCCTGAACTACAGAGATGACATTAACCTGTTGGAGGAGGAGGGAAACAACGACCTGGCTAGACTCAAACTGGCTATTAAATACCACCAGAAAGAGGTAGGAGTTTAAACTATACACACTACTACACTACTAGACTACTATACTACACACAACTACCTGGCTAGACTCAAACTGGCTATTAAATACCACCAGAAAGAGGTAGGAGTTTATACTATACACACTACTACACTACTACACTACACACAACTACCTGGCTAGACTCAAACTGGCTATTAAATACCACCGGAAGGAGGTCGGAGTTTATACTATACTGAACACAAATATAAAGCAACATGTAAAGTGTTGGTCCCATGTTTCATGAGCTGAAATCAAAAATACCATAAATTCTCATTACGCACAAAAATATTATTTCTCTCAAATTTTGAGCACACATTTGTTTACATCGCTGTTGGTGAGCATTTGTCATTTGCCAAGATAATCCATCCACCTGACAGGTGTGGCATATCAAAAAGCTGATTAATCAGCATGATCATGACACAGGTGCACCTTGTGCTTGGGACATTAAAAGGCAGTTTTGTCACACAACACGATTCCACAGAAGTTTTGAGGGAGTGTGCAATCGGCATGCTGATTGCAGGAATGTATACCAGAGCTGTTGCCAGAGAACTGAAGGTTAATTTCTCTACCATAAGCCGCCTCCAACGTCATTTTAGAGAATTTGGCAGTACGTCCAACCAGCCTCACAACCGTACACCACGTATAACCACACCAGCCCAGGACCTCCACATCCAGCTTCTTTACCTGCTGGATCATCTGAGACTATCCACCCGGACAGTTGATGGAATTGAGGATTATTTCTATGTAATGAAGCCCTTTGTGGGAAAAACTGATTCTGATTGGCTGGGCCTGGCTCCCCAGTGGGTGGGCCTATGCCCTTCCAGGCCCACCCATGGCTGCGCCCCTGCCCAGTCATGTGAAATCCATAGATTGACTAATTTCCTTATACCAACTGTAACTCAGTAAAATTGTTGAAATTTTTGCGTGTTGCGTTTATATTTTTGTTAAGTGTAGATATACACTACTACTACAGTACTATACTACTACACTTCTACAGTACTAGACTACACCACTACACTACTACAGCACTACCCTACATTACACAAACCTACACTACTACAGTACTACACTACACTGCTACACCACTATACTACACTACTACAGTACTGCACTACTACACTACACTAACACTACACTACACTACCACAGTCCTACATAACAATACTACACTACTACACTACACTACTACACTACAGTACTACACTGCTACAGTACTACACTACACTACTACAGTACTACACTACACGACTACAGTACTACACTACACTACCACACTACAGTACTGCACTACACTGCTACACTACAGTACTACACAAATACACTACACTAATACACTAATACAGTACAACACAAATACACTACACTAATACACTAATACACTACTACAGTACTACACTACACTAATACACTACTATAGTACTACACTACTCACTACGACCTGGCGAGACTCAAACTAGCTAATAAATACCACCAGAAAGAGGTAGGAGTTTATACTATATATACTACTACATTACACTACACACCACATATTTTATTTTTATTTAACCTTTATTTAACTAAGAACAAATTCTTATTTACAATGATGGCATACCAAGAGGCAAAATGCTTCCTGCGGGGGCTGAGATGAAAAATATAGGACAAAACACACATCACGACAAGAGACACCACAACATTACATAACGAGAGACCACAACACTACATAAAGAGAGAGACCACAACATTACATAAAGAGAGCCCACAACATTACATAAAGAGAGACCACAACATTACATAATGAGAGACCACAACACGACATAAAGAGAGACCACAACACTACATAGAGACCACAACACTACATAAAGAGAGACCACAACACTACATAAAGGTTTCAGCGACTTCATTAGATGTGGTTGCTGATGCGTATATGGTTGAATCATCAGCATACATGGACACACATGCTTTGTTTAATGCCAGTGGCAGGTCATTGGTAAAAATAGAAAAGAGTAGAGGGCCTAGTGAGCTGCCCTGCGGTACACCACGCTTTACATGTTTGACATTAGAGAAGCTTCCATTAAAGAAAACCCTTTGAGTTCTATTAGATAGATAGCTCTGAATCCACAATATGGCAGAGGTTGAAAAGCCATAATCAATCATCAATCAAGTTTATTTTATATAGCCCTTCGTACATCAGCTAATATCTCGAAGTGCTGTACAGAAACCCAGCCAAAAACCCCAAACAGCAAGCAATGCAGGTGTAGAAGAACGGTGGCTAGGAAAAACTCCATAGAAAGGCCAAAACCTAGGAAGAAACCTAGAGAGGAACCAGGCTATGAGGGGTGGCCAGTCCTCTTCTGGCTGTGCCGGGTGGAGATTATAACAGAACTATGCCAAGATGTTCAAAATGTTCATAAGTGACCATATGTTTCTCAACAACAGGTCAATAAAATCAAAGGCTTCACTGAAATATAACAGTACAGCTCCCAAAATATTCTTATCATCAATTTCTTTCAACCAATCATGAATAATTTGTGTCAGTGTAGTACATGTTGAGTGCCCTTCTATATAAGTATGCTGAACGTCTGTTGTTAATTTATTTACATAGAAACAGCATTGTATTTGGTAAAACACAATTTATTCCAACAGTTTCCTAAGACCTGGTAGCAAGCTGATATGTCTGCTGTTAGAACCAGTAAAGGCCGCTTTACCACTCTTGGGTAGCGGAATTACTTTGGTTTCCTTCCAGACCTGAGGACAAATACTTTCCTCTAGGCTCAGATTATAATTAAAATATGACAGAAGTGACCGTGGAGTCAGCTATCATCCTCAGTAGTTTTCCATCTAAGTTGTCAATGCCAGGAGGTTTGTCAGTATTGATCGATAACAATATTTTTTCCCACCTCTCCCACACTAACTTTACAAAATTCAGACTTCCAATGCTTTTCTTTCATTATTTGTTTTTTTTATGCATGTATAAAATTGCTCACTTTTTTTTTTGGGGGGGGGGGGGGGGGGGGGAGTGGATCAGCTTAATATTGCGGAAAGAATGTTGCTTCCAATGTAATTGTCTGCATCATTTCCAATCCCCCATATTTTTGGGGGTAAATATATATATCTATATATTATATCTATAAAAAATATTATATCTATAAAAAAAAATAATAATAATAATAATAATTGCTCACTCTTCGTTATTGGCATTTCCTGCCTACATTTGCCCACTTTGCCAATGAAATAAAATAATTGGAAACATCAAATGGTTTCGTGATGAATAAGCCATCTGATTCGATGAAAGATGGAGTTGAACTTGTCTTTCAGCCCATAATTTAATTTAACCCTCCTGTTGTGTCCGTTTCATGTGAATTCATTCTGTGTTCCCGCTCCAAAATGACCGCCCCATTATAGCTGATTATAAATCCATAAAAATACATATATTATCACCTAATGTTGTGTTAAATCGTTTTATCAACTTATGTTCTTGTGAACATTACAAGTTTTGAACTTCTATTTGATATTGATGGCCTGTAGGCCTCATTGACCTGAGCTCATTCAACTTGTTTTTGAGTTAAAAAAAAGCATAACGGATGGATTATTTTGACTAAAACAAATACTCAGATGAAATATATTGTGATATTTATCACAGACTACTTTGTGTCAAAGTTTAGCAAGGACTCTCTCTCCTCCTCACCAGTGGCATGATCAAAAATATGATCAAGAGCCTCACATACAGTATATCGTTTGGTCATTGTGCTGTCACAGAATGAATGAATTGTGAGCAAGGCCTCAAAAAAGCTTTTATATACCAGAGCTGCGAGAAAAGTTATATATATATTATTGAAACAATGTTGTGATTGCTTGTGAGAATGCCAACAGGTGTGGTTCCCGTGGGGGAAAGATTCTATTAGGGAAAGATACCCATGGGGGTTGCCATGGAAGCCAAGAAGGGGAGTGAGGTGTTTGTGTGTGTGCTCAAACACACATGCATGTGGGGTCTGGGAGAGGAAGTGTGTCCATCAGATGAATGGGCATGTGCCTGAACTCAATGTTATACACTAATTGTAGTCTCACCCATTAATTTCTAATGACCCGGTCATTTTTGACCCACATATACACTACATGTGTACAAAAGTTAAATAAAACACCCACAATTTTATGGAAATCATCAACATGTGTTTTGTGTGTTCAGATGCCCTGTGTGGACAAACTCATGGAACCTGATGACAGTCAGATTCAATTAACTACATTTTTTCAGAGAGAAAACTTGTAAATCGGTGTCACGCCCTGGCCTTAGTATTCCTTGTTTCCTTTATTATTTTAGTTAGGTCAGGGTGTGACATGGGGAAGGTATGTGTTTTTGTATTGTCTAGGGTGGTTGAATGGTTTAGGGGGTTAAGTAGAGTAGATGGGTTTGTGTTTAGTGTAGGTGTCTAGCTGTGTCTATGGTTGCCTGAATGGTTCTCAATCAGAGACAGATGTCATTTATTGTCTCTGATTGGGAGCCATATTTAAGACAGCCATAGGCACTAGGTTAATGTGGGTAATTGTCTATGTTGAAGGTTTGTAGCTTGTGTGTGCACTAACGTTTGTAGCTTCACTGTTGTTTTGTTTCAGTTTGTGTATAGTGTTCGTTTCGTGTTTTCTCTCTTCTAAATAAAAGAAGATGTATTTTCCACACGCTGCGCCTTGGTCCTCTCTCTCACCCATAGACGATCGTGACAATCGGTCCAATTTGACCGGAACACAGCAGGAGGGTTAAAGTACTCCAAAGTTTTTTCCATCATTCTTTATATTATTGATCTTGGCTTTATAACACAGTTTCTTCTTCTTTTTGTTGAGTTTAGTCACATCATTTCTCAATTTGCAGTAAGTCAGCCAGTCAGATGTGCAGCCAGACATATCAGCCACTCCTTTTGCCCCATCTCTTTCAACCATGCTGTTTTTCAATTCCTCATCAATCCATGGAGTTAGTTCTAACAGTCAGTTTCTTAACAGGTGCATGTTCATCAATAATTGGAAGAAGCAGTTTCATAAACTCATCAAGTGCAGCGTCTGGATGCTCCTCATTAATCACATCAGACCAACAAAAATTTTAATAACATCCTCCACATAAGAGTCACAGCTCAATCTTTTGTATGATCTCTTATACACTGTTTTAGGCCCAGCTGTTGGAACTTTGGCTTTCCTGGATATAGCCACTATATTGTGATCATTGCGTCCAATGGGTACGGATACAGCTTCAGAACAAAGTTCTACAGTATTAGAAAACATGGGATTGATACATGTGGATGATCTTGTTCCTGTAGAGTTTGTAAACACCCTGGTAGGTTGATTAATAACCTGAACCAGATTAAAGGCACCGATTACAGTAAGAATCTTCCTCTTGAACGGAAAGCTTGATGAAAACCAGTCAATATTCAGGTCCCCAAGAAAGTAGACCTCTCTGTTTACATCACATACACTATCAAGCATTTCACACATATTATTTAGATACTGACTGTTAGCACTTGGTGGCCTATAGCAACACCACAAAAGAAAAGGCTTTAGATGTGTGCAACCACAACACTTCAATAACACTTGACATAAGATCTTCTCTAAGCAACACAGGGATATGCCTCTGAAAATATACAACAACACCTCCCCCATAAGCATTTCTGTCTCTTCTATAGATGTTATATCCTTGTATTGCTACTGCTGTATCATCAAGTGAAATATCTAAGCGCGTCTCAGAAATGGCTAATATGTGAATGTTATCTGATGTTAGCAAGTTATTGATTTCATAAACCTTATTTCTAAGGCTACATATATTATTATGGGCTATTTTCAGCCCTTTCCTGGGTAGCTTATCAGAGATAGACATAATACTGAAAAAAAAAGAGCAAACAAAGCAAGATAAAAAAATATACATTCAGCTGTGTCACGGTTGTGTGGAGAGACGGACCAAGGCGCAGCGTGCTCTGAGTTCCACATATTTTATTAAGTGAAACTTTGAACAAAACAAAATAAAGAAACAACGAACCGTGACTACAGAGGTGCTACATGCACTAACTCAAAACAAGATCCCACAAAACACAGTGGGGAAATGGCTGCCTAAATATGATCCCCAATCAGAGACAACGATAAACAGCTGCCTCTGATTGGGAACCATACCAGGCCAACATAGAAATAAAACAACCTAGATTATCCACCCTAGTCACACCCCGACCTAACCAAAATAGAGAATAAAGGCTCTCTATGGTCAGGGTGTGACAAGCAGTCCATTAATCAATTGGTGTATGTGTGTCTGCTGCGGGTTTGACGCTACGAAGCCATAGGCTTGGCTCTCTCATCCCTTTTAGGCTTCTGGGAGGGAGGGTGGACAATGAGTCTGTCATAGCGGATGTACGCAATGTCCCCACGCGCTCTGGCAGCTTTCATGGCTGGGATCAGTTCTTTACTCTTCTGGTGCACAGCTTCAGGATAGTCCTCGTTGAAGAAGATATACGTTCCTCTCAAGTTCTTGGCTCTTTCCAGAACAGCTACCTTGTCCTTGAACGTCAGGAACTTGACCACTATTGGCCTGGGGCTGTCACCTGGGCCGGTGGTGGATTTTCCAGTCCTGTGGTCGCGTTCCACCTCAATCTTCCTGTGGTCCATCTTCAATTTCTCAGAGATCATTTCCCTCACTTTGTCCTCAGACTCCGTTCAGGTCTCATCTGGAGATTCTGCAGTTCCGTCCACAACCATGTTGTTCCTTCTTGATTATCCCTTGAGATGACTTACAGATTGCTGTCATCTTGCTGTTCTCCTGTTTCAACTCATCGAGCTGACCCTGGGAGAACTGCAAACTGTTCTTCAGGTCCTGGAACTCTCTGTTCTCCTGTTTCAACTCATCGAGCTGACCCTGGGAGAACTGCAAACTGTTCTTCAGGTCCTGGACCTCTCTGGTCAGGTCATCCATTATTTTATCAGTAGAATCCACGACTATTTGGACAAAACACTTTTTGTTGTTGCAACTACTGCTTGTTGGTCTCTTTTTGTTTATTTAAAAGATCCTTAATGTGTGATAGAGAGACACCACTCTCCTCAACGGTACTCCCGCCGGCTTTGGTCTTTGTCATGGTAGCTAGCATTGTAGGTTACGCTGTTACTCCTCGCAGTTCCAGACAGGGCAGGTTACGGCAAAGATTGAAAACAACAGGGATCTAGAGAGCCACAAACCCAGGACAATCCACAGTCCCAGCCGCAATGGCTATCCACGTCCCGAGCTGCGTTCAAGAAAACCCTGCCAACTTGATATGCAGCTATGGCTAATTGTGACACCAAATAGCTCCTCAGACCCGTCCTTGATCGGTAGGATCACTGGAAAGAGACAAGCAGTCCCAGCAACTGATGCCAACTGCGTCGCGGGATCCAAACTGAGAAGATAGCAAGCTACCAAGAACTTTCCAATACACTTTTAAGCAACAAACTTTTCAAACAAACAAAACCAAGGTCTTCCTCATTCCACATTCAACAGGAAGTGATGTAGGGACTACGTCAAGAGCTAAACCCTCAGCAGTAGTAATCACACCGAAGGGGCGGCCAGGGCATTCTTCTTCCTACCGAACTACATGACCTTTGTTTTGGAAGTGTTCAGAGCAAGGTTAAGGGCAGAGAAAGCTTGTTGGACAGTAAGAAAGCTTTATTGTAGAGCGTTTAACACAAAATCTGGGGAGGGGCCAGCTGAGTATAAGATTGTATCATCTTCTTATACATTAAATGGATGAGAGAGCTTCCTACTGCCTGAGCTATAGTGCGTTACAGCCTTATTCTAAAATGTATGAAGATAACATTTATTTAATTAATCTACACATAATACCCCATAAGGTCCCACAGTTGACAGTTGGAAGAAATTGTCCATAGAGTTCCGAACCAAACTGAGCAATCGGGAGAGAAGGGCACTCTGACAGAGCTCCAGAGTTCCTCTGTGGAGATGGGAGAACTGTCCAGAAGGACAACCATCTCTGCAGCACTCCACCAATAAGGCCTTTATGGTAGAGTGGTCAGATGGAAGCCGCTCCTCAGTAAGAGGCACATGACAGCCCACTTGGAGTTTGACAAAAGGCACTTAATAAAGGACTCTGAGAGCCCGGACTTGAACTCGATCGAACATCTCTGGAGAGAACTGAAAATAGCTGTGCATCGACACTCCCCATCCAACCTGACAGAGCTTGAAAGGATATGCAGACAAGAATGGGAGAAACTCCCCAAAGACAGATGTGCCAAGCTTGTAGCGTCATACCCAAGAAGACTCGATGCTGTAATCACTGCCAAAGGTGCTTCAACAAAGTACTGAGTAAAGGGTCTGAATAATTATGTAAATGTGATATTTCTGTTTTTTTTATTTTATAAATTAGCTAAAAAATATTTAAACTTGTTTTTGCTTTGTCATTGTGAGGTATTGTGTGTAGATTGATGAGGGGGGGGGGGTAACAATTTAATCCATTTTAGAATAAGGCTGTAACGTAACAAAATGTGGAAAAAGTCTGAATACTTTCCGAATGCACTGTATGTTGTTGATGTAAATTGAGAAGAGTTTGTGGCCTAGGATCAAGACTTGGGGTACTCCCTTGGTGACAGGCAGTGGCTGAGACAGCAGATGTTCTGACTTCATACACTGCACTCTTTGAGAGAGGTAGTTAACACACCAGGCCAAAGGCCCCTCAGAGCCACCAATACTCGTTAGCCGGCCCACAAGAATGGAATGGTCTACCGTATCAAAAGCTTTGACCAAGTTAATAAAAATAAGCAGCACAACATTGTTTAGGAGCAGAGTGGTGACATCGTTTGGAACCTTTAAGGTTACAGTGACACATCCCTAGCCTGAGTAAATACCGAGATAATACTATAGACATCAAGAAAGCCAGTCAGTTGATTATTGACAAGTTTCTTTAAATAAAGAAGGCGCTGTGGCTGGGAACCTCCCAGGAGAGACAGGTTAAAAAGGTCAGAGATGATAGAGGCTGTAACCTTAACGTATCTAAACCATCTGACCAATATGTTTTTTTGGGTGCAAGTTCAAGGAGCTCCTTTAGCATCTCAGACTCAGTGATAAACTTTGTAGCGCAGCAGGTGGAAAAAGTGGGAGGGCAGCAGGGCTAGTCACATTAGAAGGGCTGGGAGATGAGGAAGTGCTGGACAGGCAATGAGGTGTGGCTGAGTCAAATAGGAATCTTGACTTAAAAAAGTGGTGATTAATTAAGGATTGGTGTCCCACTAGCGGGACAACTTCCGGTGAAACTGGAGGACGCGCAATTCAAATAAATAATCATACATGTTATGGATTTTAAACATTTAGGTACATATAAGTGTCTTATATCGTCTGAAAGCTTAAATTCTTGTTAATCTAATTACACTGTCTAATTTACAGTAGATATTACAGCGAAAACATGACATGCGATTGTTTGAGGACGGCGCCCCAAGACAAAATATTTTTCCACGGGCACAGGTTTCATACATTCACATATAAAGATTAAATATTCACATACTTTTTGAAAATCTTCCTCTGATTTGTCATCCAAAGGGTCACAGCTATAACATGTAGTGTCATTTTGTTAGATAAAATCCTTTTTTATATCCCAAAAAGTCAGTTTAGTTGGCGCTATCGGCGCCCTAAACTTAGTTTCAACAAGTCACAATACGTTTCTATTTACTCCTCAGATACCCTAAAATGTAATCAAATTATAATTTTTCTTATGGTATGAAGTATGTTCAATAGGAAACCGATTTTAGCAGGTGCGTAATGTCTTCATGGCGCGCGCAAACACACATTTCCAAGACTGTGTCCTTCTAATAAAACCGTTATTTCTTATTCGTTTTTGAAGTTACAAGCCTGAAACCTTGAACATAGACTGCTGACACCCTGTGGAAGCCATAGGAATTGCATCCTGGGAGCTAATTTTCAAATTGACCTTTCTCTTGCATTTCTAAGATCATTTCTTTGGATTTTCTCCTACCATATCTAATGTGTTCTAGTCTCCTACATTATTTAAACATTTCCACTAACTTCAAAGTGTTTCCTTTCCAATGGTACCCACTATATGCATATCCTGGCTTCAGGGCCTGAGCTATAGGCAGTTTACTTTCGGCACGTCATTCAGGCAGGAATTTGAGAAAAAGGGGCCTCGCCCTAATTAAAGAGCTCAGCAATGTGCTTCTTGTCAGTACATACCACATCATCACCATTAAGGGACATGAGCAGCTATGAGGAGGAGGGTTTATTCTCCAGGTCTTTAACAGTTTTCCAGAACTTCTTGGGATAGACCTACAGAGAGAGAACTGCTCTTTAAAGTAACCAACTTTGGCCTTCTGGATAGCCTACGACCTGGCTAGATTCAGATTGGCCATCACATACCACCAGAAAGAGATATGAGACTATAGTGTACTGCTATTATACACAGATATACATCCTGAGGAAATCGGAGGTTACTGTAGTATTTTGTCATCCTTCATCTCAGTCTAAGACAGTGCAGACAGCGAGGTCTGACAGACTAACAGAAGTGGAGTTTTCCAGCCATGTAAGGACACACACAGAGAGAGCAGTGTTGACATGGTGGGGAGGCAGACAAGATGGACGATGTAGCCTCATGAAATATTAATCTCACTCCCTTTTCACTATCTGCCTATCTGTGGTTCTGTGTCAGTCTCTCTCTCTCTGTATCTCTCTCTCTGTCTCTCTCTCTCTGTTCTCTCCCCTCTCTCCCTTTTGCTTTCCCCCACCCCCTATCTCTCGCTATCTCTCTCTCTGTCTCTCTGTCAATCTCTCTCTCTCTCTCTCTCTCTGTTAATCTGTCTATCTGTCTGACTCTGGCTGTCTCTCTGTCCATCTCCTCTGTCTGTCTGTCTGACTCTGGCTGTCTCTCTGTCCATCTCCTCTGTCTGTCTGTCTGTCTGTCTGTCTGTCTGTCTGTCTGTCTGTCTGTCTGTCTGTCTGTGAAGCATTTTCACTTTGGATGAATAGTGTGCCCAGAGTGAACTGCCTCCTACTCTGTCCCAGATGCTAATATATGCATAGTATTATTACTATTGGATATAAAACACTCTGACGTATCTAAAACTGTTTGAATGATGTATGTGAGTATAACAGAACTCATATGGCAGGCAAAAACCTGAGAAAAAATCCAAACAGGAAGTGAGAATTCTGAGGCTGTACGATTTTCAACTCATCGCCTATTCAAATCCCAGTGGGATATGAATCTGTTTGCACTTCCTACGCATTCCACTAGATGTCAACAGTCTGTAGAACGTTGAATGAAGCTTCTACTGTGATGTTGAGCCGGATGGGAGGTGTTTGAGTCAGTGGTCTGGCAGAGTGCCATTTCCTGGTCACGCGCATTCCAAATGATATCGACTTATGTTCCATTATTTCTACAGACACAAAGGAATTCTCCGGTTGGAACGTTATTGAATATTTAGGATAACAACATCCGAAAGATTGATTCTATAGTTAGTTTGACAATATAACTTTTTGAAGTTTTCGTCCGACGTTCGCCTGGACCTGCGCGAGCGTTTGGACATGTGTACTAAACGTGCTAGCAAAAGAAGCTACTTGGAAATAATTAATGGACATTATCGAACAAAACAACAATTTATTGTGGAACTAGGATTCCTGGGAGTGCATTCTGATGAAGATCATCAAAGGTAAGGGAATATTTATGATGTAATTTTGTATTTCTGTTGACTCCAACATGGCGGAGAAATGTTGTTTATATCTGAGCGCCGTCTCAGATTATTGCATGGTTTGCTTTTTCTGTAAAGTTTTTTTAAATCGGACACAGCGGTTGCATAAAGAACAAGTGTATCTTTAATTCTATGTAAAACATGTTTCCTTCATCAAAGTTTATGATGAGTATTTCTGTTATTTGATGTGGCTCTCTGCAATTTCTCCGGATATTTTGGAGGCATTTCTGAACATGGCGATAATGTAAACTGATATTTGTGGATATAAATATGCACATTATCGAACAAGACATACATGTATAGTGTAACATGATTTCCTATGAGTGTCATCTGATGAAGATCATCAAAGTTAGTGATTCATTTTATCTCTTTCTGCTTTTTGTGACTCCTATCTTTGGCTGGGAAATGGCTGTGTTTTTCTGTGGCTATGTACTGACCTAACATAATCGTTTGGTGTGCTTTCGTCGTAAATCCTTTTTGAAATCAGACACGTTGGCTGGATTCACAACATGTGTAGCTTAAATTTGGTGTCTTTCATGAAAGATTGATTTTTTTAGTAATTTATTTGAATTTGGCGCCCTGCATTTTTACTGGCTTTTGGCCAAGCGGGACGTTAGCGTCCCACATATCCAGGAGAAGTTAAGAACAAATTCTTATTTTCAATGACGGCCTAGGGACAGCGGGTTAACTTCCTTGTTCAGGGGCAGCGCAGGGGATTCGATCTTTCGGTTACTAGTCCAATGCTCTAACCACTAGGCTACCTGCCGCCCTAGTTCAGTAATATTCTTGGGATGTCTGGTGTGAACTGCTCTCTTGAGGTCCTGCCACACAGCATCTCAATCGGGTTGAGGTAGGACTCTGACTGGGCCACTCCAGAAGGCGTATTTTCTTCTGTTGAAGCCATTCTGTTGTTGATTTACTTCTGTGTTTTGGGTCGTTGTCCTGTTGCATCAACCAACTTCTGTAAAGCTTCAATTGGCGGACAGATAGCCTAACATTCTCCTGCAAAATGTCTTGATAAACTTGGGAATTCATTTTTACATCTATGATAGCAAGCTGTCCAGGCCCTGAGGCAGCAAGGCAGCCCCAAACCATGATGCTCCCTCCACCTAACTTTACCATTGGGATGAGGTTTTAATGTTGGTGTGGTGTACCTTTTTTTTCTCCACACATAGTGTTGTGTGTTCCTTCCAAACAACTCAACTGTAGTTTCATCTGTCCACAGAATATTTTGCCAGTAGCGCTGTGGAACATCAAGTTGCACTTTTGCAAACTTCAGATGTGCAGCAATGTTTTTTTTAACAGCAGTGGCTTCTTCCGTGTTGTCCTCCCATGAATACAATTCTTGTTTAGTGTTTTACGTATCGTAGACTTGTCAACAGAGATGTTAGCATTTTCCAGAGATTTCTGTAAGTCTTTAGCTGATACTCTAGGTTTCTTCTTAACCTCATTGAGCATTCTGCGCTGTGCTCTTGCAGTCATCTTTGCAGGATGGCCACTCCTAGGGAGAGTAGCAACAGTGCTGAACTTTCTCCATTTATAGACAATTTGTCTTACCGTGGACTGACAAGGCTTTTAGAGATACTTTTGTAACTCTTTCCAGCTTTATGCAAATCAACAATTCTTAATCTTCTGGGATCTATTTTGTTCGAGGCATGGTTCACATCAGGCAATGCTTCTTGTGAGATGCAAACTCAAATTTTGTGAGTGTTTTTTATAGGGCAATGCAGCATTAACCAACATCTCCAATCTCGTCTCATTGATTGTACTCCAGGTTAGCTGACTCCTGACTCCAATTAGCTTTTGGAGAAGTCATTAGCCTAGCTGTTCACATACTTTTTCCAACCTACACTGTGAATGTTTAAATAATATATTCAATAAAGACAAGGTCCCGTGTGGCTCAGTTGGTAGAGCATGGTGCTTGCAACGCCAGGGTTGTGGGTTCAATTCCCACGGGGGGACCAGGATGAATATGTATGAATTTTCCAATTTGTAAGTCGCTCTGGATAAGAGCGTCTGCTAAATGACTTAAATGTAATGTATGTAATGTACAAGAAAAATACACAATAATTAGTGTGTTATTAGTTGAAGCAGACTGTGTTTGTCTGTTGTTGTGACTCAGATGAAGATCAGATCACATTTGGTGACCAATTTATGCAGAAACCCAGGTAATTCCAAAGGGGTCACATACTTTTTCTTACCACTATATGTATAGGGGTAAGGTGACAGGGATACTGGAGTGATGGAGGTAGATATGTATAGTGATGGAGGTAGATATGTATAGGGGTAAGGTGACAGGAATACTGGAGTGATGGAGGTAGATATGTATAGTGATGGAGGAAGATATGTATAGTGATGGAGGTAGATATGTATAGGGGTAAGGTGACAGGAATACTGGAGTGATGGAGGTAGATATGTATAGTGATGGAGGAAGATATGTATAGTGATGGAGGTAGATATGTATAAGGGTAAGGTGACAGGGATACTGGAGTGATGGAGGTAGATATGTATAGGGGTAAGGTGACAGGAATACTGGAGTGATGGAGGTAGATACTACTAACTCCCCTCCCACTCAGCCTACTAACTCCATACCCACTCAGTCTACTAACTCCCCTCCCACTCAGCCTACTAACTCCCCTCCCACTCAGCCTACTAACTCCATACCCACTCAGCCTACTAACTCCCCACCCTCTCAGCCTACTAACTCCCTGCCCACTGAGTCTACTAACTCCCCGCCCACTCAGTCTACTAACTCCCCGCCCACTCAGTCTACTAACTCCCCGCCCACTCAGCCTACTAACTCCCCACCCTCTCAGCCTACTAACTCCCTGCCCACTGAGTCTACTAACTCCCCGCCCACTCAGTCTACTAACTCCCTGCCCACTCAGCCTACTAACTCCCCTCCCACTCAGCCTACGAACACCCCATCCACTCAGCCTACTAACTCCCCGCCCACTCAGCCTACTAACTACCCGCCCACTCAGCCTACTAACTCCCCGCCCACTCAGCCTACTAGCTCCCCGCCCACTCAGCCTACTAGCTCCCCTCCCACTCAGCCTACTAACTCCCCTCCCACTCAGCCTACGAACACCCCATCCACTCAGCCTACTAACTCCCCGCCCACTCAGCCTACTAACTCCCCGCCCACTCAGCCTACTAGCTCCCCGCCCACTCAGCCTACGAACACCCCATCCACTCAGCCTACTAACTCCCTGCCCACTCAGCCTACTAACTCCCCGCCCACTCAGCCTACTAACTCCCCGCCCACTCAGCCTACTAGCTCCCCGCCCACTCAGCCTACTAACTCCCCTCCCACTCAGCCTACTAACTCCCCTCCCACTCAGCCTACTAACTCCCTGCCCACTCAGCCTACTAACTCCATACCCACTCAGTCTACTAACTCCCCTCCCACTCAGCCTACTAACTCCCCTCCCACTCAGCCTACTAACTCCATACCCACTCAGCCTACTAACTCCCCACCCTCTCAGCCTACTAACTCCCTGCCCACTGAGTCTACTAACTCCCCGCCCACTCAGTCTACTAACTCCCCGCCCACTCAGCCTACTAACTCCCCACCCTCTCAGCCTACTAACTCCCTGCCCACTGAGTCTACTAACTCCCCGCCCACTCAGTCTACTAACTCCCTGCCCACTCAGCCTACTAACTCCCCTCCCACTCAGCCTACGAACACCCCATCCACTCAGCCTACTAACTCCCCGCCCACTCAGCCTACTAACTCCCCGCCCACTCAGCCTACTAACTCCCCGCCCACTCAGCCTACTAGCTCCCCGCCCACTCAGCCTACTAGCTCCCCTCCCACTCAGCCTACTAACTCCCCGCCCACTCAGCCTACTAACTCCCCTCCCACTCAGCCTACTACCTCCCCTCCCACTCAGCCTACTACCTCCCCTCCCACTCAGCCTACTAACTCCCCTCCCACTCAGCCTACGAACACCCCATCCACTCAGCCTACTAACTCCCCGCCCACTCAGCCTACTAACTCCCCGCCCACTCAGCCTACTAACTCCCCGCCCACTCAGCCTACTAGCTCCCCGCCCACTCAGCCTACTAGCTCCCCTCCCACTCAGCCTACTAACTCCCCGCCCACTCAGCCTACTAACTCCACGCCCACTCAGCCTACTAACTCCCCTCCCACTCAGCCTACTACCTCCCCTCCCACTCAGCCTACTAACTCCCCGCCCACTCAGCCTACTAACTCCCCGCCCACTCAGTCTACTAACTCCCCGCCCACTCAGTCTACTAACTCCCCGCCCACTCAGCCTACTAACTCCCCGCCCACTCAGTCTACTAACTCCCCGCCCACTCAGTCTACTAACTCCCCGCCCACTCAGCCTACTAACTCCCCGCCCACTCAGCCTACTAACTCCCCGCCCACTCAGTCTACTAACTCCCCTCTCTCTCTCTCTCCTTCTCTCTCTCGCTCTCTCTCTCTCTCTGTCCCCTCCCCTTTCTCTCTCTGTCTCTCTCTGTCCCCTCCCTTCTCTCTGCCTCTCTCTCTCTCTCCCTCCCCCCTCTCCTGCTCTTCTCACCCCTCTCTCTCTGTCTCTCTCCCTCTCTGTCTCACCTCCCCTTCTCTCTCTCTCTCTACTTATTCTCTCTCCCTCCCGCTCTTTCTTGCTCTCTTTCTCTCCCCCTCTCTCTCAATTTAATTTAAGGGCATTGTTGGCATGGGAAACATATGTTTACATTGCCAAAGCAAGTGAAATAGATAATAAACAAAAGTGAAATAAACAATATAACATTTAACACTCACCAAAGTTCCAAAAGAATAAAGACATTTCAAATGTCATATAATGTCTATATACAGTGTTGGAAATATGTGCAAATACTTAAAGTACAAAATGGAAAATAAAATTACATAAATCTGGGTTGTATTTACAATGGTGTTTGTTCTTCACTGGTTGCCCTTTTCTTGTGGCAACAGATCACAAATCCTGCTGCTGTGATGGCACAATGTGTTATTTCACCCAGTAGATTTGGGAGTTTATCAAAAGTGGGTTTGTTTTCGAATTCTTTGTGGATCTGTGTAATCTGAGAGAAATATGTGTCTCTAATATGGTCATACATTGGGCAGGAGGCTAGGAAGTGCAGTTCAGTTTCCACCTCATTTTGTGGGCAGTGTGCACACAGCCTGTCTTCTCTTGAGAGCCAGGTCTGCCTACGTTGGCCTTTCTCAATAGCAAGGCTATGCACACTGAGTGTACTCTCGCTCCCTCTCTCTCCTCTCTCTATCTGAACAGTTAAAATTACACTCACAAAAGTTTTTGAAAGCATAAAGACATTTCAAATGTAATATTATGTCTATGTACATTGTTGTGACACTGTGCAAATAGTTTAAGAAAAAATAAATACAATTGAAGTCAGAAGTTTACATACACCTTAGCCAAATACATTTAAACTCAGTTTTTCACAATTACTGACATTTAATCCGAGTAAAAATTCACTGTTTTAGGTCAGTTAGGATCACCACTTCATTTTAAGAATGTGAAATGTCAGAATAATAGTCGAGAGAATTATTCATTTCAGCTTTTATTTCTTTCATCACATTCCCAGTGGGTCAGAAGTTTACATACACTCAATTAGTATTTGGTAGCATTGTCTTTAAATTGTTGAATTTGGGTCGAAAGTTTCAGGTAACCTTCCCTCAATATGTTGGGTGAATTTTGGCCCATTCCTCCTGACAGAGCTGGTGTAACTGAGTCAGGTTTGTAGGCCTTCTTGCTCACACACGCTTTTTAAGTTCTGCCCACAAATTGTCTATAGGATTGAGGTCAGGGCTTTGTGATGGCCACTCCAATACCTTGACTTTGTTGTCCTTAAGCCATTTTGCCACAACTTTGGAAGTATGCTTGGGGTCATTGTCCATTTGGAAGACCCATTTGCGATCAAGATTTAACTTCGTGACTGATGTCTTGAGATGTTACTTCAATATATCCACATACATTCCCTTCTCATGATGCCATCTATTTTGTGAAGTGCACCAGTCCCTCCTGCAGAAAAGCACCTCCACAACATGATGCTGCCACCCCCGTGCTTCACGGTTGGGATGGTGTTCTTCGGCTTGCAAGCCACCCCAATTTTCCTCCAAACATAACCATGGTCATTATGGCCAAACAGTTCTTTTTTTGTTTCATCAGACCAGAGGACATTTCCCTAAAAAGTACGATCTTTGTCCCCATGTGGAGTTGCAAACTGTGGTCTGGCTATTTAATGGTGGTTTTGGAGCAGTGGGATCTTCCTTGCTGAGCGGCCTTTCAGGTTATGTCGATATAGGACTTGTTTTACTGTGGATATAGATCATTTTGTACCTGTTTCCTCCAGCATCTTCACAATGTCCTTTTCTGTTGTTCTGGGATTGATTTGCACCTTTCGCACCAAAGTACATTCATCTCTAGGAGACAGAACGTGTCTCCTTCCTGAGCGGTGTGACAGCTGCGTGGTCTCATGGTGTTTATACTTGCGTACTATTGTTTGTACAGATGAATGTGGTACCTTCAGACATTTGGAAATTGCTCCCAAGGAAGAACCAGACTTGTGGAGGTCTACAATTTTTGTCTGGGGTCTGAGGTCTTGGCTAATTTATTTTGACTTTCCTATGATGTCAAGCAAAGGTGGCACTGAGTTTGAAGGTAGGCCTTGAAATACATCCACAGGTACACCTCCAATTGACTCAAATGATGTCAATTTGCCTAACAGAAGCTTCTAAAGCCATGACATCATTTTCTGGAATTTTCCAAGCTGTTTAAAGGCACAGTCAACTTAATTTATGTAAACTTCTGACCTACTGGAATTGTGATACAGTGAATTATATGTGAAATAATCTGTCTGTAAACAATTGTTGGAAAAATTACTTGTCATGCACAAAGTAGATGTCCTAACTGACTTTCAAAACCTATAGTTTGTTATAAATACATTTTTGGAGTGGTTGAAAAACAATTTTTTATCCAACCTAAGTGTCTGTAAACTTCCGACTTCAACTGTATAAGGATATATATTGAAGGATATATATATATATATGTATATACATATATATATATATATATATATATATATATATATATGTATATATATATATATATATATATATATAAGGATATATAGGATATATATATAATGATATAAAAAGGATATATATGTAAACCTCCGACTACAACTGTATAAGGATATATATTGAAGGATATATATATATATATTTATATATATAAGGATATATAGGATATATATATAGTGATATAAAAAGGATATATATGTAAACCTCCGACTACAACTGTATAAGGATATATATTGAAGGATATATATATATATATATATTTATATATATAAGGATATATAGGATATATATAATGATATAAAAAGGATATATATGTAAACTTCCGACTTCAACTGTATAAGGATATATATTGAAGGATATATATATATATATATATATATATATTTATATATATAAGGATATATAGGATATATATAATGATATAATAAGGATATATATGTAAACCTCCGACTACAACTGTATAAGGATATATATTGAAGGATATATATATATATATATATTTATATATATAAGGATATATAGGATATATATATAATGATATAAAAAGGATATATATGTAAATCTCAGACTACAACTGTATAAGGATATATATTGAAGGATATATATATATATTTATATATATAAGGATATATAGGATATATATAATGATATAATAAGGATATATATGTAAACCTCCGACTTCAACTGTATAAGGATATATATGTAAACCTCCGACTACAACTGTATAAGGATATATATTGAAGGATATATATATATATTTATATATATAAGGATATATAGGATATATATAATGATATAATAAGGATATATATGTAAACCTCCGACTACAACTGTATAAGGATATATATTGAAGGATATATATATATATATATTTATATATATAAGGATATATAGGATATATATAATGATATAATAAGGATATATATGTAAACTTCCGACTACAACTGTATAAGGGTGTTTGTTCATCACTGGTTCTTGTGGCAACAGGTCACACATCCTGCACATCTCTTTCTATAACAGAGACACTGTGGCTGGAACTCTATTGGTGTGTGGGTGGATGGGTGCCTGTAAGAGATTTGTGAGGATTCACTTTGTAGTTGCTCCTGCAGACTTCTGCCTTTGTTCAATATTTGAAGAACTGTACGTCCTCCTCCTCCTCCTCCACCTCAGACAAAATGTTTGTTCCAAATGGCACCCTATTCCCTAAGTAGTGCCCTCTTTTTGTTAACAAATCCCTATTGGCCCTGATCAAAAGTAGTGCACTATAACGGGTATTTTGTACCATGCCACACAGAGAACATCCCATTAATATCAATTTAACATGGCTCAACATTGCCCCCTGTAGGATGTGAACAGCAGGTCCACACTCTGACTAATTCTCCTTTTTTTTACCTTTATTTAACTAGTCAGTTTAAGAAGAAATTCTTACTTACATTGGCGGCCTACCAGGGAACTGTGGGTTAACTGCCTTTTTCAGGGGCAAAACGACAGATTTTTACCTTGTCAGCTCGGGGATTCAGTCCAGCAACCTTTCAGTTACTGTCCCAATTCTCTAACCACTAGTTTACCCGCCGCCCTACTTGTAGTGTAAACTCTGATCAAAGTCAAATATAAAGCTATGATAAACTCAATGGAAATCTTTTTTGTTGAGAAACGACAGAAAATGTAACGGATTCAGTCCATCAAATTCTTTAAAAGTGCAGTTTTGGAGTTATTTTAAACGTCCTCAGCGTGTCCTTCCGACAAGAGTTGAATTGGGATTGTGTGTTTTCTCTGAATGTGAAACATTAATGTAGTTGGTCAATGCGCTCTGAAGTACGCTATTACCCAGTGCCATCATATCCTTCCCTCCCTCTCTCCCTCTCTGCCTCGTCTCTCCTATTTTCCCCTCACTCTCCATCTTTTCCTCCTTTGTCCCTTATCCTCCCTCTCTCCTCCCTCTCCCTCATCCCTCTCTCCTACCCATTCTACTCCCCTTCTTTCTCCTCCCTCTCCCTCATCCCTCCCCGCTCTCTCCTCCATCTCCCTCATACCTCTACTCCCTCTCTCCTCCTTCTTCCCTCTCCCTCCCCTTCTACTCCCCTTCTCTCTCTCCTCCCTATCCCTCCATCTCCCTCCCCCTCTCTCTCCTCCCTCTCACTCCCCTTCTACTCCCCCTCTCTCTCTCCTCCCTATCCCTCCTCCCTCTCCCTCCCCCTCATCTCCCTCCTCCCTCTCCCCCCCTTCTACTCAATCTCGCTCCTCCCTCTCCCTCCCCCTCCATCTATCCCTCCCCCTCTCTCTCTCCTCCATCTCCCTCCTCCCTATCCCTCCCCCTCTCTCTCTCCTCCATCTCCCTCCTCCCTCTCCCTCCCCCTCTCTCTCTCCTCCATCTCCCTCCTCCCTCTCCCTCCCCTTCTACTCCCCCTTGCTCTCTCCATCTCCCTCCTCCCTCTCCCTCCCCTTCTACTCCCCCTCGCTCTCTCCCTCCTCCCTATCCCTCCCCCCTCTCTCTCCTCCATCTCCCTCCTCCCATTCCCTCCCCCTCTCTCTCCTCCCTCTCCCTCCTCCCTCTCCCTCGCCTTCTACTCCCCCTCGCTCTCTCCCTCCTCCCTCTCCCTCTCCCTCCCCTTCTACTCCCCCTCGCTCTCTCCATCTCCCTCCTCCCTCTCCCTCCCCTTCTACTCCATCTCCCTCCTCCCTCTCCCTCCTCCCTATCCCTCCCCCTCTCTCTCTCCTCCATCTCCATCTCCCTCCTCCCTATCCCTCCCCCATCTCCCTCCTCCCTCTCCCTCCCCCTCTCTCCATCTCCCTCCTCCCTCCTCCCTCCCGTTCTACTCCCCCTCTCTCTCCCACTTCTAGGATTAGAGGGTGTTGATATGACCAGGGTTACGTCCCAAACGGCATCCTATTTGCTATGTAGTGCACTACCTTCGACCAGTGCCCATAGGGCCTATATATACGTGGAATAGGGGGCCATTTGGTACACAGTCCAACCTTTCCCCGGGTCTTGACTTCGATAGGCATCTCCTCTCCTCTGGGTTCCCATGGTAACTGTGTTGCTGGGTTCAGTTCCGTGGTCTGTGACTCCGGGGCCAACACGATAGAAGATAAGGATTGCAGTGGTGATGGTGGTGATGATGATGAGGGTGATGATAACGATGGTGAGGATGATAATGAAGATGGTGATAATGATCAAATATTTTTATATAGCCCTTCTTACATCAGCTGATTTCTCAAAGTGCTGTACAGAAACCCAGCCAAAAACCCCAAACAGCAAGCAATGCAGGTGTAGAAGCACGGTGGCTAGGAAAGACTCCCTAGAAAGGCCAAAACCTAGGAAGAAACCTAGAGAGGAACCAGGCTACGAGGGGTGGCCAGTCCTCATCTGGCTGTGCTGGGTGGAGATTATAACAGAACATGGCCAAGATGTTCAAATGTTCATAAATGATAATAATCAAATAATAATAATCACAGTAGTTGTCGAGGGTGCAGCAAGTCAGCACCTCAGGAGTAAATGACAGTTGGCTTTTCATAGCCGATCATTAAGAGTATCTCTACTGCTCCTGCGGTCTCTAGAGAGTTGAAAACAGCAGGTCTGGGACAGGTAGCATGTCCGGTGAACAGGTCAGGGTTCCATAGCCGCAGGCAGAACAGTTGAAACTGGAGCAGCAGCACGGCCAGGTGGACTGGGGACAGCAAGGAGTCATCATGCCAGGTGTCCTGAGGCATGGTCCTAGGGCTCAGGTCCTCCGAGAAAGAGAAAGAAAGAGAGAAAGAGAGAATTAGAGAGAGCATACTTCAATTCACACAGGACACCGGATAAGACAGGAGAAGTACTCCAGATATAACAAACTGACCCTAGCCCCCCGACACATAAACTACTGCAGCATAAATACTGGAGGCTGAGACAGGAGGGGTCAGGAGACACTGTGGCCCCATCCGATGATACCCCCGGACAGGGCCAAACAGGAAGGATAATTTGTATGATGATAATGAAGGTGATGATGATGATGATGATGATGATGGTGATAATGATAATGAGTATGGTGTTGATGAGGGTGATGATGATGGTGACGTTGATGATAATGATGATGGTGATAATGATGGTGATAATGATAATGAGGATGGTGTTGATGAGGGTGATGATGATGGTGACGGTGATGATGATGGTGATGGTGAGGATGATAATGATTGTGATGATGATGGTGATGATGAAGAGAATGAAAATTATATCCTCTCGTAAACCATGGTATAGTTTATATCTGTTCAGTTGAGGCATCATGAAGAGCCTCTATAACCTGTTTGGGCTGCACGCTGAATATTGAAAAAACTGGAAAATGTGTGCACATTTTCAAACGGCCTCCTAAGAAACTTTTTATTTTCCAATATGCATATATTTACTACTGTTGGATAGATAACAGTCTGTAGTTTCTAAAAAGGTTTGAATTGTTTCTCTAAGTCGAACAGAAATATTTTTACAGCCATTTTCCCAGCCGAATTGAGTTTCCCAAAATGCGATGTGTCTCTTTAAGACCTTCTCTATAAAAGGCCATTTGACTTGGGACCATATAAACACGTCAGAGGCGTACGTCAGACTGTAATGCGGAAGTGAGAATTGAAGGGAGTCGAATATCTCGTCCCTGGACTGAATAACAGAACTTCTTGTGAGAGCTGCGCAGTTAAAATAAAAATCCGGGCGCGAAGGATAATTTGATCTCGGCTTCTGGAACAAGGTAGGTAACGTTGAATATGATGCCTGACTACGATATTATTTGCTACATGTCACAAAATCATCCTAAAGTAGGTTTTTTCAATATACTTTAATTATATTATTGCAATTTATTCTGGACTTTAGATGTGAAACGACGGAAGAATTTTTTGAAGAAACGCTTTCTGGCGCAGCAATGCTACCGTGCTAGCTAACCAAAGAGGGAAATAATTCGTTCTGGAACCCAACTAAAGACTCTACTGGACATTGGACCCCGTTACAACATTCTGATGGAGTACCAAGAAAGATAAGACCCAATTTGGGATGGTTTTTCATATATATGTCGAACTGTTGAATGCTAACGCTGCTAACTATGCTAGGCTAGCGCTTGACTAGAATCAATGCTGCCTTATGCTAGCTTATGATGTTAGCTAATATAACGATATATTGTGTTTTCGCTGTAAAACACTTCAAAAATCGGAAATGTTGTCTGTATTCACAAGATATCTGTCTTTCATTAGTTATCCACCATATGTTTTTCTGAAATGTTTTATGAGGTGTAATTAGTAGCCGACGTTGGTGTATGTATTTTCTCTGGCTACTCCCGGCTGGATTCAGACTGTAGCTATGTATTAGCATTTTTGGGTAGCATCAATGTAAAACAGATTTATAGCTAAAATATGCACTTTTTATGAACAAAACATAGATTTATTGTGTAACATGTTATATGACTGTCATCTGAGGTCGTTTTTTCTGGGCTCTTTAGGTTGGTTTTAGTTTATTTCGGTTGGTTGTGCATGCTACTTCAATCATAATTCATACTTCATAATCATAATTCATACGTGTCTGTCCACTTTTGTATTTGGTGGTGAGCTAACATAAATATATGTGGTGTTTTCTCTGTAAAACATTTAAAAAATCGGACATGTTGGCTGGATTGACAAGATGTTTATCTTTCAAATGCTGTATTGGACTTGTTAATGTGTAAAAGTTAAATATTTTAAAAAAATAGATTTTGAATTTCGCGCTCTGCAGCTGTTGTCATTTTCGGTCCGAGGTCGGGCTTGCACCCCAAACAGGATAACTTACATCACTGCAGAAGATCTGATCTGTAGGCCCCTCCGTTCATCCAGACATCTGACTGTGGAGAATGTGTTTCCTGACTCCACATCAGATGCCCAGAGTACCTAACAGAGCTCACTGAACAAGACAAAACACCTACTGCTTCCCACATGATATTCTATAACCCAACACACACACACACACACACACACACACACACACACACACACACACACACACACACTCACACTCACACTCACACTCACACTCACACTCACACACATACACACATACACACACACACACACACACACACACACACACACACACAATGTTCTATAACCTAATACAACTGATTCTCTGTAAATCAAACATAATATATGACTGCTGTGATTTGGAGCTCTCTCCCCGTAGAGAAAAGAGGAAAGTGGCCACAGGGGTAAAATGGAGAATTAGATTGTAGCGCACCGTAATGGTGTTTTCTGAGGACGGAAGACAAAATGTTCTCTGACATGAATGTGTAGGATTTATTTTCAGTTTGTGCATATGTGTATGTGTCAGAGAGGAGAGAGAGAGAGAGAGGGGGAGAGAGAGAGCGAAGAGAGAGCAAAAAGAGAGAGAGAGAGAGAAGAGAGAGAGAGAGAGACAGAGCGCAAAAAGACAGAGAGAGCAAAAAGAGAGAGCGAAAGAGTGCAACGAGAGAGAGGTTTTTCAAAGACAGATAAGCTAGAGAAATAGAGGAGGACGAGGTCAGAGGGAGAGGAGGACGAGGTCAGAGAAAATGAGGAGGACGAGGTCAGAGAAATAGAGGAGGACGAGGTCAGAGAGGGAGAGGAGGACGAGGTCAGAGAAAATGAGGAGGACGAGGTCAGAGAAGGAGAGGAGGACGAGGTCAGAGAAGGAGAGGAGGATGAGGTCAGAGAAGGAGAGGAGGACGAGGTCAGAGAAATAGAGGAGGACGAGGTCAGAGAAATAGAGGAGGACAAGGTCAGAGAAGGAGAGGAGGACGAGATCAGAGAAGGAGAGGAGGAAGAGGTCAGAGAAGGAGAGGAGGACGAGGTCAGAGAAGGAGAGGAGGACGAGGTCAGAGAAGGAGGTCAGAGAAGGAGAGATCAGAGAAGGAGAGGAGGACGAGGTCAGAGAAATAGAGGAGGACGAGGTCAGAGAAGGAGAGGAGGACGAGGTCAGAGAAATAGAGGAGGACGAGGTCAGAGAACGAGAGGAAGACGAGGTCAGAGAAGGAGAGGAGGACGAGGTCAGAGAAATAGAGGAGGACGAGGTCAGAGAAGGAGAGGAGGACGAGGTCAGAGAAGGAGAGGAGGACGAGGTCAGAGAAGGAGAGGAGGACAAGGTCAGAGAAGGAGAGGAGGACGAGGTCAGAGAAGGAGAGGAGGACGAGGTCAGAGAAGGAGAGGAGGACGAGGTCAGAGAAGGAGAGGAGGACGAGGTCAGTGAGGGGGAGGAAGACGAGGTCAGAGAAAATGAGGAGGACGAGGTCAGAGAGGAGAGGAGGACGAGCTCAGAGAAGGAGAGGAGGACGAGGTCAGAGAAGGAGAGGAGGACGAGGTCAGAGAAGGAGAGGAGTACGAGGTCAGAGAAGGAGAGGAGGACGAGGTCAGAGAAGGAGAGGAGGACGAGGTCAGAGAAGGAGAGGAGTACGAGGTCAGAGAAATAGAGGAGGACGAGGTCAGAGAAGGAGAGGAGGACGAGGTCAGAGAAGGAGAGGAGGACGAGGTCAGAGAAGGTGAGGAGGACGAGGTCAGAGAAGGAGAGGAGGACGAGGTCAGAGAAGGAGAGGAGGACGAGGTCAGAGAAGGAGAGGAGGACGAGGTCAGAGAAGGAGAGGAGGACGAGGTCAGAGAAATAGAGGAGGACGAGGTCAGAGAAGGAGAGGAAGACGAGGTCAGAGAAGGAGAGGAGGACGAGGTCAGAGAAATAGAGGAGGACGAGGTCAGAGAAGGAGAGGAGGACGAGGTCAGAGAAGGAGAGGAGGACGAGGTCAGAGAAGGTGAGGAGGACGAGGTCAGAGAAGGAGAGGAGGACGAGGTCAGAGAAGGAGAGGAGGACGAGGTCAGAGAAGGAGAGGAGGACGAGGTCAGAGAAGGAGAGGAGGACGAGGTCAGAGAAATAGAGGAGGACGAGGTCAGAGAAATAGAGGAGGACAAGGTCAGAGAAGGAGAGGAGGACGAGGTCAGAGAAGGAGAGGAGGAAGTCAGAGAAGGAGAGGAGGACGAGGTCAGAGAAGGAGAGGAGGACGAGGTCAGAGAAGGAGAGGAGGTGGAGGTCAGAGAAGGAGAGGAGGACGAGGTCAGAGAAGGAGAGGAGGACGAGGTCAGAGAAGGAGAGGAGGACGAGGTCAGAGAAGGAGAGGAGGACGAGGTCAGAGAAATAGAGGAGGACGAGGTCAGAGAAGGAGAGGAAGACGAGGTCAGAGAAGGAGAGGAGGACGAGGTCAGAGAAATAGAGGAGGACGAGGTCAGAGAAGGAGAGGAGGACGAGGTCAGAGAAGGAGAGGAGGACGAGGTCAGAGAAGGAGAGGAGGACGAGGTCAGAGAAGGAGAGGAGGACGAGGTCAGAGAAGGAGAGGAGGACGAGGTCTGAGAAGGAGAGGAGGACGAGGTCAGAGGAGAGGAGGACGAGGTCAGAGAAGGAGAGGAGGACGAGGTCAGAGGAGAGGAGGACGAGGTCAGAGAAGGAGAGGAGGACGAGGTCAGAGAAGGAGAGGAGGACGAGGTCAGAGAAGGAGAGGAGGACGAGGTCAGAGAAGGAGAGGAGGACGAGGTCAGAGAAGGAGAGGAGGACGAGGTCAGAGAAGGAGAGGAGGACGAGGTCAGAGAAGGAGAGGAGGACGAGGTCAGAGGAGAGGAGGACGAGGTCAGAGAAGGAGAGGAGGACGAGGTCAGAGAAGGAGAGGAGGACGAGGTCAGAGAAGGAGAGGAGGACGAGGTCAGAGAAGGAGAGGAGGACGAGGTCAGAGAAATAGAGGAGGACGAGGTCAGAGAAATAGAGGAGGACAAGGTCAGAGAAGGAGAGGAGGACGAGATCAGAGAAGGAGAGGAGGAAGAGGTCAGAGAAGGAGAGGAGGACGAGGTCAGAGAAGGAGAGGAGGACGAGGTCAGAGAAGGAGAGGAGGACGAGGTCAGAGAAGGAGAGGAGGACGAGGTCAGAGAAATAGAGGAGGACGAGGTCAGAGAAGGAGAGGAGGACGAGGTCAGAGAAATAGAGGAGGACGAGGTCAGAGAACGAGAGGAAGACGAGGTCAGAGAAGGAGAGGAGGACGAGGTCAGAGAAATAGAGGAGGACGAGGTCAGAGAAGGAGAGGAGGACGAGGTCAGAGAAATAGAGGAGGACGAGGTCAGAGAACGAGAGGAAGACGAGGTCAGAGAAGGAGAGGAGGACGAGGTCAGAGAAATAGAGGAGGACGAGGTCAGAGAAGGAGAGGAGGACGAGGTCAGAGAAGGAGAGGAGGACGAGGTCAGAGAAGGAGAGGAGGACAAGGTCAGAGAAGGAGAGGAGGACGAGGTCAGAGAAGGAGAGGAGGACGAGGTCAGAGAAGGAGAGGAGGACGAGGTCAGAGAAGGAGAGGAGGACGAGGTCAGTGAGGGGGAGGAGGACGAGGTCAGAGAAAATGAGGAGTACGAGGTCAGAGAGGAGAGGAGGACGAGCTCAGAGAAGGAGAGGAGGACGAGGTCAGAGAAGGAGAGGAGGACGAGGTCAGAGAAGGAGAGGAGTACGAGGTCAGAGAAGGAGAGGAGGACGAGGTCAGAGAAGGAGAGGAGGACGAGGTCAGAGAAGGAGAGGAGTACGAGGTCAGAGAAATAGAGGAGGACGAGGTCAGAGAAGGAGAGGAGGACGAGGTCAGAGAAGGAGAGGAGGACGAGGTCAGAGAAGGTGAGGAGGACGAGGTCAGAGAAGGAGAGGAGGACGAGGTCAGAGAAGGAGAGGAGGACGAGGTCAGAGAAGGAGAGGAGGACGAGGTCAGAGAAGGAGAGGAGGACGAGGTCAGAGAAATAGAGGAGGACGAGGTCAGAGAAATAGAGGAGGACAAGGTCAGAGAAGGAGAGGAGGACGAGGTCAGAGAAGGAGAGGAGGAAGAGGTCAGAGAAGGAGAGGAGGACGAGCTCAGAGAAGGAGAGGAGGACGAGGTCAGAGAAGGAGAGGAGGACGAGGTCAGAGAAGGAGAGGAGTACGAGGTCAGAGAAGGAGAGGATGACAAGGTCAGAGAAGGAGAGGAGGACGAGATCAGAGAAGGAGAGGAGGACGAGGTCAGAGAAGGAGAGGAGGACGAGGTCAGAGAAGGAGAGGAGTACGAGGTCAGAGAAATAGAGGAGGACGAGGTCAGAGAAGGAGAGGAGGACGAGGTCAGAGAAGGTGAGGAGGACGAGGTCAGAGAAGGAGAGGAGGACGAGGTCAGAGAAGGAGAGGAGGACGAGGTCAGAGAAGGAGAGGAGGACGAGGTCAGAGAAGGAGAGGAGGACGAGGTCAGAGAAATAAAGGAGGACGAGGTCAGAGAAATAGAGGAGGACAAGGTCAGAGAATGAGAGGAGGACGAGGTCAGAGAAGGAGAGGAGGAAGAGGTCAGAGAAGGAGAGGAGGACGAGGTCAGAGAAGGAGAGGAGGACGAGGTCAGAGAAGGAGAGGAGGACGAGGTCAGAGAAGGAGAGGAGGATGAGGTCAGAGAAATAGAGGAGGACGAGGTCAGAGAAGGAGAGGAGGACGAGGTCAGAGAAATAGAGGAGGACGAGGTCAGAGAAGGAGAGGAAGACGAGGTCAGAGAAGGAGAGGAGGACGAGGTCAGAGAAATAGAGGAGGACGAGGTCAGAGAAGGAGAGGAGGACGAGGTCAGAGAAGGAGAGGAGGACGAGGTCAGAGAAGGAGAGGAGGACGAGGTCAGAGAAGGAGAGGAGGACGAGGTCAGAGAAGGAGAGGAGGACGAGGTCAGAGAAGGAGAGGAGGACGAGGTCAGTGAGGGGGAGGAGGACGAGGTCAGAGAAAATGAGGAGGACGAGGTCAGAGAGGAGAGGAGGACGAGCTCAGAGAAGGAGAGGAGGACGAGGTCAGAGAAGGAGAGGAGGACGAGGTCAGAGAAGGAGAGGAGTACGAGGTCAGAGAAGGAGAGGATGACAAGGTCAGAGAAGGAGAGGAGGACGAGGTCAGAGAAGCAGAGGAGTACGAGGTCAGAGAAATAGAGGAGGACGAGGTCAGAGAAGGAGAGGAGGACGAGGTCAGAGAAGGAGAGGAGGACGAGGTCAGAGAAGGTGAGGAGGACGAGGTCAGAGAAGGAGAGGAGGACGAGGTCAGAGAAATAGAGGAGGACGAGGTCAGAGAACGAGAGGAAGACGAGGTCAGAGAAGGAGAGGAGGACGAGGTCAGAGAAATAGAGGAGGACGAGGTCAGAGAAGGAGAGGAGGACGAGGTCAGAGAAATAGAGGAGGACGAGGTCAGAGAACGAGAGGAAGACGAGGTCAGAGAAGGAGAGGAGGACGAGGTCAGAGAAATAGAGGAGGACGAGGTCAGAGAAGGAGAGGAGGACGAGGTCAGAGAAGGAGAGGAGGACGAGGTCAGAGAAGGAGAGGAGGACAAGGTCAGAGAAGGAGAGGAGGACGAGGTCAGAGAAGGAGAGGAGGACGAGGTCAGAGAAGGAGAGGAGGACGAGGTCAGAGAAGGAGAGGAGGACGAGGTCAGTGAGGGGGAGGAGGACGAGGTCAGAGAAAATGAGGAGGACGAGGTCAGAGAGGAGAGGAGGACGAGCTCAGAGAAGGAGAGGAGGACGAGGTCAGAGAAGGAGAGGAGGACGAGGTCAGAGAAGGAGAGGAGTACGAGGTCAGAGAAGGAGAGGAGGACGAGGTCAGAGAAGGAGAGGAGGACGAGGTCAGAGAAGGAGAGGAGTACGAGGTCAGAGAAATAGAGGAGGACGAGGTCAGAGAAGGAGAGGAGGACGAGGTCAGAGAAGGAGAGGAGGACGAGGTCAGAGAAGGTGAGGAGGACGAGGTCAGAGAAGGAGAGGAGGACGAGGTCAGAGAAGGAGAGGAGGACGAGGTCAGAGAAGGAGAGGAGGACGAGGTCAGAGAAGGAGAGGAGGACGAGGTCAGAGAAATAGAGGAGGACGAGGTCAGAGAAATAGAGGAGGACAAGGTCAGAGAAGGAGAGGAGGACGAGGTCAGAGAAGGAGAGGAGGAAGAGGTCAGAGAAGGAGAGGAGGACGAGCTCAGAGAAGGAGAGGAGGACGAGGTCAGAGAAGGAGAGGAGGACGAGGTCAGAGAAGGAGAGGAGTACGAGGTCAGAGAAGGAGAGGATGACAAGGTCAGAGAAGGAGAGGAGGACGAGATCAGAGAAGGAGAGGAGGACGAGGTCAGAGAAGGAGAGGAGGACGAGGTCAGAGAAGGAGAGGAGTACGAGGTCAGAGAAATAGAGGAGGACGCGGTCAGAGAAGGAGAGGAGGACGAGGTCAGAGAAGGTGAGGAGGACGAGGTCAGAGAAGGAGAGGAGGACGAGGTCAGAGAAGGAGAGGAGGACGAGGTCAGAGAAGGAGAGGAGGACGAGGTCAGAGAAATAAAGGAGGACGAGGTCAGAGAAATAGAGGAGGACAAGGTCAGAGAATGAGAGGAGGACGAGGTCAGAGAAGGAGAGGAGGAAGAGGTCAGAGAAGGAGAGGAGGACGAGGTCAGAGAAGGAGAGGAGGACGAGGTCAGAGAAGGAGAGGAGGACGAGGTCAGAGAAGGAGAGGAGGATGAGGTCAGAGAAATAGAGGAGGACGAGGTCAGAGAAGGAGAGGAGGACGAGGTCAGAGAAATAGAGGAGGACGAGGTCAGAGAAGGAGAGGAGGACGAGGTCAGAGAAGGAGAGGAGGACGAGGTCAGAGAAGGAGAGGAGGACGAGGTCAGAGAAGGAGAGGAGGACGAGGTCAGTGAGGGGGAGGAGGACGAGGTCAGAGAAGGAGAGGAGGAAGAGGTCAGAGAAGGAGAGGAGGACGAGGTCAGAGAAGGAGAGGAGGACGAGGTCAGAGAAGGAGAGGAGGACGAGGTCAGAGAAGGAGAGGAGGATGAGGTCAGAGAAATAGAGGAGGACGAGGTCAGAGAAGGAGAGGAGGACGAGGTCAGAGAAATAGAGGAGGACGAGGTCAGAGAAGGAGAGGAGGACGAGGTCAGAGAAGGAGAGGAGGACGAGGTCAGAGAAGGAGAGGAGGACGAGGTCAGAGAAGGAGAGGAGGACGAGGTCAGTGAGGGGGAGGAGGACGAGGTCAGAGAAAATGAGGAGGACGAGGTCAGAGAGGAGAGGAGGACGAGCTCAGAGAAGGAGAGGAGGACGAGGTCAGAGAAGGAGAGGAGGACGAGGTCAGAGAAGGAGAGGAGTACGAGGTCAGAGAAGGAGAGGATGACAAGGTCAGAGAAGGAGAGGAGGACGAGGTCAGAGAAGCAGAGGAGTACGAGGTCAGAGAAATAGAGGAGGACGAGGTCAGAGAAGGAGAGGAGGACGAGGTCAGAGAAGGAGAGGAGGACGAGGTCAGAGAAGGTGAGGAGGACGAGGTCAGAGAAGGAGAGGAGGACGAGGTCAGAGAAGGAGAGGAGGACGAGGTCAGAGAAGGAGAGGAGGACGACGTCAGAGAAGGAGAGGAGGACGAGGTCAGAGAAATAGAGGAGGACGAAGTCAGAGAAAGAGGGGAGCGGGAATATCCACGTTAAGGAGAGGTTGTCAGAATACAGAGAAAGAGATGAAACGGGTAGACCGATACAGATACAGAGATGAAAAAGGTTGACCGATACAGATACAGAGATGAAACAGGTTGACCGATACAGAGAAAGAGATGAAACAGGTTGACCGATACAGAGAAAGAGATGAAACAGGTTGACCGATACAGATACAGAGATGAAACAGGTTGACCGATACAGAGAAAGAGATGAAACAGGTAGACCGATACAGAGAAAGAGATTAAACAGGTAGACAGATACAGAGAAAGAGATTAAACAGGTTGACCGATACAGATACAGAGATGAAACAGGTTGACCGATACAGAGAAAGAGATGAAACAGGTAGACCGATACAGAGAAAGAGATTAAACAGGTAGACAGATACAGAGAAAGAAATGAAACAGGTTGACCGATACATAGAAAGAGATGAAACAGGTAGACAGATACATAGAAAGAGATGAAACAGGTAGACAGATACAGAGAAAGAGATGAAACAGGCAGACAGATACAGAGTTGAAACAGGCAGACAGATACAGAGATGAAACAGGTAGACAGATACAGAGATGAAACAGGTAGACAGATACAGAGATGAAACAGGTAGACAGATACAGAGATGAAACAGGTAGACAGACAGATACAGAGATGAAACAGGCAGACAGACAGATACAGAGATGAAACAGGCAGACAGATACAGAGATGAAACAGGTAGACAGATACAGAGATGAAACAGGTAGACAGATACAGAGATGAAACAGGTAGACCGATACAGAGATGAAACAGGTAGACCGCTACAGAGATGAAACAGGCAGACAGATACAGAGATGGAACAGGCAGACAGATACATAGATGAAACAGGCAGACAGATACAGAGATGGAACAGGCAGACAGATACAGAGATGGAACAGGTAGACAGATACAGAGATGGAACAGGTAGACAGATACAGAGATGGAACAGACAGACAGATTCAGAGTTGAAACAGGCAGACAGATACAGAGATGGAACAGGCAGACAGACAGATACAGAGTTGAAACAGGGAGACAGATTCAGAGATGGAACAGGTAGACAGATACAGAGGGGAAACAGGCAGACAGATACAGAGATGAAACAGACAGACAGATACAGAGATGAAACAGGCAGACAGACAGATACAGAGTTGAAACAGGTAGACAGATACAGAGATGAAACAGACAGACAGATACAGAGATGAAACAGGCAGACAGATGCAGAGATGGAACAGGTAGACAGATACAGAGATGAAACAGGCAGACAGATACAGAGATGAAACAGGTAGACAGATACAGAGATGAAACAGGCAGACAGATACAGAGATGAAACAGGCAGACAGATACAGAGATGAAACAGGTAGACAGATACAGAGATGAAACAGGTAGACAGATACAGAGATGAAACAGGCAGACAGATACAGAGATGAAACAGGCAGACAGATACAGAGATGAAACAGGCAGACAGATACAGAGATGAAACAGGCAGACAGATACAGAGATGAAACAGGCAGACAGATACAGAGATGAAACAGGCAGACAGATACAGAGACGGAACAGACAGACAGATACAGAGTTGAAACAGGCAGACAGATTCAGAGTTGAAACAGGCAGACAGATACAGAGGGGAAACAGGCAGACAGATACAGAGATGAAACAGGCAGACAGATACAGAGGGGAAACAGGCAGACAGATACAGAGATGAAACAGGTAGACAGACAGATACAGAGATGAAACAGACAGACAGATACAGAGATGAAACAGGCAGACAGATACAGAGATGAAACAGGCAGACAGATACAGAGGGGAAACAGGCAGACAGATACAGAGATGAAACAGGCAGACAGATGCAGAGATGAAACAGGCAGACAGATACAGAGATGAAACAGGCAGACAGATGCAGAGATGAAACAGGCAGACACATACAGAGATGAAACAGGCAGACAGATACTACTGTCATTATACATCCTCTACTGTAACTACTGTCATTATACATCCTCTACTGTATCTACTGTCATTATACATCCTCTACTGTAACTACTATCATTATACATCCTCTACTGTAACTACTATCATTATACATCCTCTACTGTAACTACTATCATTATACATCCTCTACTGTAACTACTATCATTATACATCCTCTACTGTAACTACTGTCATTATACATCCTCTACTGTAACTACTATCATTATACATCCTCTACTGTAACTATCATTATACATCCTCTACTGTATATACCGTCATTATACATCCTCTACTGTAACTACTGTCATTATACATCCTCTACTGTATATACTGTCATTGTACATCCTCTACTGTAACTACTATCATTATACATCCTCTACTGTATCTACTGTCATTATACATCCTCTACTGTAACTATCATTGTACATCCTCTACTGTATCTACTGTCATTATACATCCTCTACTGTATATACTGTCATTGTACATCCTCTACTGTAACTACTGTCATTATACATCCTCTACTGTAACTATCATTATACATCCTCTACTGTAACTATCATTATACATCCTCTACTGTAACTACTATCTTTCGCGTTTCAGGAGAAGACCCAGATGCAGACACTGTTGAAGTAACACAAGTTTATTACTAGAATAGGGGGCAGGCAGAGGTCAGTTATTTAGATCAGAGTTGAACATGTACAGAACGGCAGGCGGTTTTGAGGTCAGGGCAGGTAGAGGTCAATACTCCAGGGTGGTGTGACCAAGTACACAACGACAGGCAGGGTCAGGGCAGGCTGAAATGATCAAAACCGGAATAACTAAAAAACAGGAACTTGAAAGCGACAAGATCAATGTTAAAAATGCTGCTAGGCTTAACGAACTAAACAAACTGGCAACAGGCAAACAGAGATCACAGGTATAATATACAGGTAATGGGGAAGATGGGCAACACGTGGAGGAGGGGGGGGGGGGTGGAGACAAGCACAAAGACAGGTGAAACAGATCAGGGTATCATTATTCGTCCTCTACAATGCATCCTCTAGTCTACTGTAACTGCTGTTATTTCCTCTTTGACTAGTTAAATCCGGTTTGGGCTAGGCGTCCCGCTAGTGGGACAACTTCCGGTGAAACTGGAGGGCGCGCAATTCGAATAAATAATCATAAAAATTAAGGATATTAAACATTTAGGTACATACTGCACTGTTAATCTAACTGTCCGACGACACCCCATGTCAAAATATTTTTACACTGGCACAGAATTCATAAATTCACAAATAACGATTAAATATTCACGTACTTTTTGAAAGTCTTCCCCTGATTTGTCATCCAAAGGGTCCCAGCTACACCAGGTAGTGTCGTTTTGTTAGATAAAATTATTCTCTATATCCCAAAAAGTCTGTTTAGTTGGTGCCGTCGATTTGAGTAATCAACTCATTCAACATGCAAAGAAAGGAATCCGAAAATCTACCCTTAAACTTTCTTTCAACAAGTGAAAAATACATTTCTATTTACTCCTCAGATACCCTAAAATGTAATCAAACTATAATATTTCTTACGGAAAGAAGTATGTTCAAAATGAAACCGATTTTAGCAGGTGCGTTCTGTCTTCGTGGCGTGAGCATACGCAAATTTCCAAGACTGTGTTCCTGTACTAAAACGAATTGTTCTTATTTGTTTTTGAAGTTACAAGCCTGAAACCTTGAACGTAGACTGCTGACACCCTGTGAAAGCCATAGAAATTGCATCCTAGAATTCAGTGTGCCTCTATGCTTTCCATTGTAAGAGCATGGGCATTCCAAAAAAAACACAATTCCGGTTGTTTTTTCTTTGGATTTTCTCCTACCATATCTATTGTGTTATATTCTCATACATTATTTTAACATTCCTACAAACTTCATAGTGTTTTCTTTCCAATGGTACCAATTACATGCATATCCTTCCTTCAGGTCCTGAGCAATAGGCAGTTTACTTTGGTCATGTCATTCAGGCGGAAATTGAGAAAAAAGTTGCCTAGCCCTAAGAAGTTTTAACGGCACCATATACTGTTTCCACTTTACACCCTGAACCTAACTGTACCTGTGATGCTATCGCTTACTGAGACATACTGTACACATTCTACTGTATCCCTGTATGATCTCCTCTCCATCAAGTTATTGTATTTACAGCGTTAGTTGTTGGTTAGCTAGCTAGAGAATTTTTTGCCATATTAGCGTATAGACGTGTGACTCCTCAAAATAAAACATGGTATCAAGAACGAGATAAAACTAGCTGAAACGAGCCACCTGCGATTCACCACATTGGCTTATTTTCATTGTTGCTCGCTGTCTGACCATCCAGAATCATAACGACACACGTCCTTCTGGCCCTTTGAGGCACACGCATCGCTTTTGTGATGTTGTCAGCTAACCCTTCTGTGGTCACAGGCTTTTGTGTAAGCGTTTACTTTAACCTGCTTGGGGTGCAGCCCGACACCGGTACACTTATGACAACATCCAGCTCAAGTGCAGGGCGCGAAATTCAAAATATATATTTTTTAAATATTTAACTTTCACACATTAACAAGTCCAATACAGCATATGAAAGGTACACATCTTGTGAATCAAGCCAACATGTCCGATTTTTTAAATGTTTTACAGGGAAGACACAATATGTAAGTCTATTAGCTAACCACGTTAGCAAAAGACACCACTTTTCTTACTCCATCAGTTTTTTACTACATCAGTAGCTATCACAAATTCGACCAAATACAGATATAAATAGCCACTAACCAAGAAACAACTTCATCAGATGACAGTCTGATAACATATTTATTGTATAGCATATGTTTTGTTATTTTTTTTTGCATATTTCAGGTATAAATCATAGTTTACATTGCAGCTACAGTCAGAAATTGCACCGAAAGCAGACAGAAAAATTACAGACACCAACGCCAAATAACCAAATACTCATCATAAAACATTTCTGAAAAATACATGGTGTACAGCAATTGAAAGACAGGCATCTTGTGATTCCAGACAATATTTCCGATTTATCAAGTGTTTTACAGCGAAAACACAATATAGCGTTATATTAGCGTAGCCACAATAGCCAGAAACACTTGGGCGCCGACGACTAGTTCACATGCACGACAGATATTAGAAATAGCATCATAAAATGTTTCTTACTTTTGGTGATCTTCCGTCAGAATATTGGACAAGGTGTCCTTTGTCCAGAACAGTCGTTGTTTGGATCTGGAACGGCAAATTTCCCTCTTGATTTAGCATGGGCACTTGCCAAGTGGCACGGATCTCTCCAACGTCAACAAAGTCAGAGAACAGAACACGGCAAAACTCCCGAAAAAATTTCAATAATCTGATTAAACTATATTGAAAAAACATACTTTACGATGATATGGTCACATGTATCAAATAAAATCTAAACCGGAGATGTTAGTCGTCCATAACGACAGCTAAACAGAAGGCAAATCCATGTCCCCTTTCGCGCGCTCCAGAAACAGGAAATGGACGGTCACGTCATACAAAGAGCTTTAATTCCACCTCAGACCAAGATAAACACGAAATTTCTTCTCTCACCGCCTCTTGACAACCAGGGTAAGGTGTATGAAGTGTACGTAGACTCTTACGTATCATGCCCATGTATAGGCAGGAAGTTGAACAGAGCATCGATTTCTGACATTCCATTTCCTGGTCAGGAAATGTGCTGCAGAATGAGTTCCGTTTCACTCAGAGAAATAATTCAAACGGTTTTAGAAACTAGAGAGTGTTTTCTATCCAATAGTAATAATAATATGCATATTGTACGAGCAAGAATTGAGTACGAGGCCGTTTGAAATGGGCACGATTTAACTGGCTACTCAATACTGCCCCTTGCAGCCATAATAAGTTTTTAAGTAACATAAACATAGACCACTTAAAATGGTACAACCCTTCCACTCACGGGTGACCAAAATTAACTAAACTGAAAGCTACTGAGCCACTCCTCAAATATAATTTCTGTGTGCCTTGCCTTTCTAGTGAATTCCAGAGTTACCACCCATACCTGTATTTGTTAGTGACAGAGACATGGTTGTTGAATTCGTTTGTTTTCAGTCCGTTGGCCTTCACTAAGTCAGTTAGTAAGTGAAAGTTATCAGTAAAATTGAACTCTTTATGGTAACACATTACATATTCCATAAGGTGATACAATCTTATTTTGAGGCCTAGTTTTACCCTAATACAGTGGCTTGAAACACTTTGTTTTACCGGCCATATCAGGCCTGCTAGTCACAATTCTGCTGGTTTGCAAAAGTGATGTGTAACCTCTTGGAATCCAACAGTTGGGATTGTCATTCACCTGCAACCTGCATTCAGATTAACATAGTTAATTAAACACCTGCATCAACACTAGAAATGTTACCCTGAACAATCAACATTAGGTAACACTGGCCATTTTGCTGTCTATATTATTGGCACCTTGTCCTAAGGTGCGTCCAAAAACGCACAAGGCATAGGCTCTGGTCTAAAGTAGTGCACTATATAGGGAATAGGGTGCCTTTTCAGACTCTGCCATTCCCTCACTTCATCATATCCTCACTATCCCAGCTTCTGTCTCAAGAGGCGCCAGTCTTGTCACTTAATTCATAATGTGGTAGAGTTGAGTTGATCTGAGTGTACCTGTTGCCATGGTTTCCCTATATGTTAGACAGATATAGCATGAGCTTCAGCTCGACAGGTGCTTCAGTTGGGAATTCCACTTGTCGAACCTCCAGAACTCTGGTGGGAGTTCTGTCAGATGGGATTGGAACGAGACGGAACACACAGCAGAACCTGTCTGTCATAGGTATAGAGTCAAACAATACCTTACTGTAAACTGACTTACTGTAGTTCTGTATTTCTAATGTTGTTGTAAACCCGTTCTCTCGCTCTTCCTTTCGCTTCCTTTCTGCCTCCCTTCTTCTCTCCTCCTCTGTTTCTCCCTCCCTTTCTCTCCCTTTCTTTCCCTTTCCCCTCCTCCCACCTCCCCTTCTTCCCCCCTCTATCCCTCCCTCCCCTCTCCCCCACCTTCTCTCTCTCTCTTTCCCCCTCTCCCTCTCTCTCTCTCTTTCCCCTCCTCCCACCTCCCCTTCTTCCCCCCTCTATCCCTCCCTCCCCTCTCCCCCATCTTTTCTCTCTCTCTTTCCCCCTCTCCCTCTCTCTCTCTCTCTTCCCCCTACTCCCACCTCCCCTTCTTCCCCCCTCTATCCCTCCCTCCCCTCTCCCCCATCTTTTCTCTCTCTCTTTCCCCCTCTCCCTCTCTCTCTCTCTCTCTTCCCCCTACTCCCACCTCCCCTTCTTCCCCCCTCTATCCCTCCCTCCCCTCTCCCCCACCTTCTCTCTCTCTCTTTCCCCCTCTCCCTCTCTCCCTCTCCAGTTTGTAGCACAGCCCAACTGTCAGCAGCTGCTGGCATCTCGCTGGTACGATGAGTTCCCAGGCTGGAGACGTCGTCACTGGGGAGGGAAGTTCCTCACCTGTGTCTTCCTCAGCCTCCTCTTCCCTGTCTTCTCCCTCTGCTACCTCATAGCCCCGAAGAGCCGCTATGGACTTTTCATCAGGCAAGTAGACTAC